>NC_057814.1:30645951-30974499 GCF_018294505.1 Triticum aestivum
TCGAAGGGGATCGTGGAGGCGGCGGTGCCGGACTGGAACAGGGAGGCAGCAACGCTTGACTCGGGACCGGGAGGCGGCGGCGCTGAGCGAGGGGATCGTGGGGGAGGAGGGGGTTCGGGGGAGGAGGGGAAATTGTGGACTGGTAACGCAACCATTACCGGTCAGGGGTGGGCGGTATCCACGTATAGCTGGCCCGGACTCGTTTACGGAGGTACTCGATTACGGCGTCGAGTTACTAAATGCGGGTAACGTTTTCCCTTTACAGCGTAAACAGGTGACGGGCGAAATTTCACGAAACAAACACCTCCTTAGATTCTTGTCATGGTGGTGTGCAAGGTCACGCCGCAGCGTAGCAGCAGGATTTTTTTTGCATTTCTGAGGCGTCAAAGTCTTCTGCTATGAGCAGATATAGTTACGCATCGTTCTTGCCTGGAAAGCTTATGAGTGTCCCCTTTTGTTTGATTCATATAATAATTGGCAGGTCGTGGCTGGAAGGCTTCTGAACTGCGCCTCAAGTCCTGGGACGACCTTCATAAGTTGTGGTATGTCCTGCTAAAGGAGAAGAACATGCTCATGTCCCAACGCCAGATGCTGGCTTCAGAGAGCATGCGTTTCCCAAACCCGGAGCGCATTTCCAAGGTACATCTGCTGCCACAACCTAACACCATTCCTCGAGCAATTAACTGCTTGTTATTGCATATTTTTTTTCTCTGTCAACATAACCATGTCCACCTGCAACAAATTGTGATTTAATCAAATAATTTTGTCGTACTTTTTGCAAGATGTTTGCTCACCCCATGTGTGGATGGCAAGCTATGCCCACTGCCAATTAAAACTGGTGTATTTCTGAACCTCTGACATGTCTATTTGATCAAATATTTTACATACTTGCACATTTTCTGCTAGTTAATAGAACTGCAGTTGGCTCTAGTTTCATGATGAATTAAAAGTCACATTGGCTGTTCTACTGGCCCTGTCAAGTTGTTCCATGGAGTGACCTAAATAAGTTGTGCTATATTCTCGAATCTTCATGAACTTTACTGTCCTTGAATATCATTGGTTCTGATAACCAAACCTTGTCATGAAAGATACTGTGTAGTGCGCAGAAACAATGTGCTTTGTGATAAACTAAACTACAGAATTGCTATTTTTGTGGCTAACAGAATATTTTTATTTCGCCTGTTTTGTAAATTATGCTGCATGTGCATACTGGAAAACAAATCATTTTTGCAGAAATTGGAGAAAATTTAATGAAATCACGGGTGTCTTGGTCATAGTGCTGAACATTGGTCACTGCATATTTTGGTTCTCAGTCCACATAACCATGTCCATGTGCAACGAATTTTGATTTAATCAAATAATTGCAACATACTTTTTGTTTTGCTCATTCCACCTGTGGATGGCAAGCTATGCCCACTGCAAGTCAAATTGTTGTATTTCGGAACCCCTGCTATCTCTATCTAATCACATATTTATGATACTTGCACATTTTTTGCTAGTTAATAGAATTACAATTTGGTGGCTCTAGTTTCATGATGGATTAAAAGTCAGAGATACCATTGGTTATTCTACAGGTCCTGTTAAGTTACTCCATCGCTATCTTTTTGAGTCTTCATTTAACTTTATTGTCCTGGAATATCTTTGGTTCAGACAACCAAACTGTGTGACCAAAGAAGCCGTGTAGTCTGCACCTAGTGTTTTTTGCTCCCAAACATTGGCCTTCGTGATAAACTGAAGCACAGAAGTACCTCTTTTGCATCAGTGAAATAATAAGGTGCATGGACATGCTGGAAAACAATTTGATTTTGCAGAATTTTAAGGGAAAATTTATGAAACCATGGTGTCGTGGGGACGGTGACTACTTTTTTTTTCTTATCCAAAATGATAATTCATTGGTAGTGTTAAACGTTGGTGCAGCTTGGTCAGTTGTTAATGTTACTTTGCGTTGCGCACTGGGTGCTTGCTTTTCAAGACATAATGGGTGAAGAGTTAGTCTTCTGTTAGGACTCTGTTTAACGCTGGGTACATGATTTTCAGGAAAAATAGTGAGTAAGCAGTTAGTCAACAGTATGTTGTTTGTGATCTTTCAGTATGGAGATATGACCTGCTTTCGTAGGGTACCGATGTTCGGAATCTAAACCATGTATGATACTACGTACAATGTGTTTAACACGCACAACACACACACAAACACCATTTAGACTAGTAAGGTACACGTGCATTGCAAGCATGAGATTTGGCAACCAAAATATGAATAAATACCACATTATAGCATGTAAGCTTTGAGTCATATATGCATGATCTGTTTCCAAGTCTCTTTGCTCCATAGTTTCTTCAAATATTACAACATGGCGGCCCCCATTTGGTTCTTGCCAAGAGTCAACAACAGGGCTTGAAAGTTTCTTACGAGCGCGCGCACATGAGTGCCGTCTTATTTCCAAGTCATCTTTTCTGTTCCTTAGGCGGCAGAACCTGACTCGCCCCACTATTGTTTGTTTGTTTGTTTCAGGTAAGGAGATCGATGTGCCGGATCAAGCACGTGCTGACGGAGCGGGCCATAGCGGACCCTGACCCGAGGAGGACTGCGGAGATGAAGCGGATGATCAACGCCATGTGACCGACCCGCGCCGCGCCGTGCTTCTACTGTCCGTAAGCAGCAGCCGTAGCAGCATTAGCATCTATCTAGTGGAAAGAACGAATTTGCTCGCTTTTCCTTCTTGGGTTGTATGCCTCCCCCCGTGAGATGCATAAGACCAGCAATCCTTGAGACGCCGTCGCCCCCGACAGTCCCACGGATGGGCGAACGTCAATGGACTTGTGTTCGAATAATCGCAACCGTCCTTTTTTTCTTTTGCATGTGTGTGTGTGTGTGTGTGTGGCAAAGTACCATCCGGCTGTTTGTTTGCACAATGTGTTATGGATGTCCATTGGTTTCATTTCTGGCTCTGCGTAGCCAGAGCTTGGTTTTCAGTCGGCCATTCATTCATTTAGTCGTGCAATGTTTTTTTTATCATGTGAATGCAGGACAGGATGGGGTTCCACACTTAATTAGGCACAGTGAGATCACTGGCCACCAGGTCACTTGCATGAAGTGGCACTGCATCCAGCCACAGGCGGCGGACATCGGGGTCATGGCCTGGAAAATATGAAGGAGAACCTGGGTACCAGCGCATCCTATATGCAAAAAAAAAGTAATTTAAAAAAAGTTCAAAAAGTTCAAAATCTTTTTTGGTATTAAACATGATCCTGTATTGTAGTCGTATAAAAAAGATTTGTCAGAGAATGACTTTCCTTGCATCCTGGGTTGAAGATTCGGCAAAAAACGCTATATACAAGTACTATACATGCTATATTGTCGTCATAAACTTTTCTTTTTTGCCGTGAAGTCAATATGAATCATTTCTTGTCCAAATCTCTTATACGAGTACAATACCTGATCATGTTTGATTCCAAAAAAGATTTGAAATTTTTTAAACTTTTTTTGAATTACTAATTTTTTTCCACATATAAGATGCGCGGGTACCCGAGAGCACCAAGTCCGCGTCCGTCACGGCCCCCCATAGCGGCGAGTTCGTGAGCTCACTTTATTACAGACACGCGGCACATGAGAGTAAACAACATAATTAAAGTTGAGGCCAACAAATTGACGAATGTCTGTGTAAATAACTCCCTCCGGTGCTAGATCCCAGGAAGAGCTTTTAATCGCCGTGATCAGATTGCTGCAGTCAGTTTCTATACTACATAGATTGGTCATGCCCCACCCAGCAGCAGCTTCAATAGCTCGTAAGGCCAACTCTACCGCACGACTCTAAATCTATACCCATTTTGTTCGTATGGGGTAGAAATAGGGAGAACAAATGCCGGACAGAGGCCGCACAAACTCGCTGCGCCCAACGCTGCTACCCTAAATCTATACCCATTTTGTCCGGATGATGGGCCAGGTACAGAAAAGGAGAGAGTGACAGGTGGGGTCGAGGGCGGGCACAGACGGACGACGAAGACGCGAAGACGTCCGCTTTGGCCCCAAACCGAGAGCAACTTTAGTCTGAAAATGGGGCAAAAGCGGACACAGAGCGAACGAAACGTCCGTATACTCCCATGCGTTGGGTCGTTCGCGTAGTTTGTCCATTTTACCCCAAACGAACACAAACGGACGATTTGGGGTCGATTTGGGTCACGCGCTGGAGTTGGCCTAAACAATATGTACATGAGCAATCCTTCCGGCACCAGCCGCACGCGCACGGGCATCTCCATCACTATCACGCACTACAAATCCCGAGCCACCATTCCCTGATTGATTGCTCCTGGAACGCTCCATCAACATTTGTTTTTAATTGATCGCCCTCTGGTTTAACCCACCGACTCACCCGATGATTGGAAATGGGCCTCTCACTTCCTTCTGCAAATTCTGCAGCGAATCCAACGCCCACGACCTCGCTTGAGCAGCACTTGTCAGTATTGGGCAAATCGCGAACATTTTTCAATTTCATGGACACTTCTACAATTTTTTGACATTTTCTAAAATCAAGAGCATTTTTTGAATTCATGAACATTTTATACTATTTTCATTTTTTAAACAAATTTTCTTGAATCGGCGAACAATTCTAGAATGGACGAACATTGTTTTGGAAATTGGTCGAACAATTTTTGAAATTTACGAACATTTTTTTGATTTAACGAACATTTTTTGAAATGCATGATCATTTTTGAATCAGCGAATATTTTATGAATGAATAAACTATTTTGTAAGTCACGAACAGTTTTTTGGATTTTTAGGATATTCTTCCGTTCATGAACATTCTTTGAATTGGCAATTTTTTCAATTTCATTAAAATTTCTTTAATACATGAATTTTTTTAAACCCATGAACATTTTCGGATTTCCCAAAAAATTGTTTTCAAAATTTCATTTTTTTTGAATAAGCAACATTTTTACATAAAATCACGAACATTTTGTGAATCAACAAACATTGTATGGTTTATTATATTTTTTATTTCAAAATTCTCATTTTTTTTTAATTTTTGTAACTTTTTAAAGACCAAAATTATTTAAAGTATAAAAATAAAAAAAATGAAATTTTAAAAACAGGCCGCATGGACATGTGCCGGCCCAAATGGGCGCGTTGCGTCTTCTCCTAGCGCGCAAGGAGCAGATTCAGCTTTGCCAATGAAGCCGAATCTGGAATCTGAAACAAACAGCTATTTGGAATCAGCTTCGCCAGTGAAGCCAAATCTGGATTTGGACCATTTTTAGTGCAATTTCCTGAAGCACCTCAAAGTGTACTTCGGTGGTGAAGTTGATTCTCAGAATCAGATTCGCCACTAAAGCGAATCCACATGTGATTAAAATCCAAGCGAAGCTGAAACAAACAGGGCCTAAGTATCAAGCGTGAGATTCCCGTGAATTACTCCTTCCGTAATATAAGATGTTACCTCATTCAGTATGTGAGTATATTGGATGTAGTAACGCCTTATATTATGGGACAGAGGGAGTAGTTACTAGTTAGTAGTGGTGCCACTTTGTTGTCTTATCTTAGTAGAAGTAGTATGTTGTTTCTTTGCACAATGTGATGTTCATTGCCCCCCCCCTTTCTCATTTAGTAGCGAACATGTTTATCATGACGTTGGCTTGCAGAACAACTGCACTGCAACCATGCACGAGGTTCTTGTGAATTACTATATGTATGTATGTATGTATGTATGTATGTATGTATGTATCGCTTGGTGTTTTGTTTAGTTGTGGCGGAGCTCCTTGTTGGTTGTCCTCGGTGCTCGTAGATACCTATGCAATCGCTGTAGGTTGCTCTATCTCTTCTTTTAAGATTTTTTTGATCGAAAGGGGTCCCCCCCGCCCCTTTTGATTAAAAACGAGGCAAAAAACAAACACATAATGACTATTCACAATGCTGGGGCTAAACCGAAGTACCTGAGCTAGTAAGTTCTCAGACAGACCGACATCATGAGCATAAGGAAATTCATACAGGAGCTAACTATCACATAAGCATCAACGTCAGCTGGAATGGGACCTCAGATAGATGCCATGTTGATCAATTCTGGTGTTCACTTTATTCTTCATCTCGAGGTAATCCTCTTCTCCGATCTAGCAGAAGCATGTGTTCCTTCATCAATTTTGATTGAGTGTCCGAGCAGAGAATCTTCCATTGATGAAGCGACACACTTGCTTTTCCAGAAGAATCCATATATCTTTCCACACTACTCCTTGAAAACACAAATCATTTCGCAATGTCCATAAGCTCCAGATGGATGCAATACATGCCATACCAATGAAGTTATTATTTCAATTCCACAAATCAGGTAATTCAGATATATTAGTAGGGGAAATAAACTGAAAAACTTCAGCAATGACTCTCCACAATTTTTTTGCAATAATGCATCATGCCGAGGTTCTACGGAAGTATGGTGACCATGTGTATGGAAAACATGAATATGATGATGCCATGTCCCAATATATCCACACCTGTCTCCAGGATAAGAAATGGCACCAGCCGATACAATGACATCAGTATAAACAGAAATCCCATAATAGAGGGATTGATCATTGATACGTCTCCGTCATATCTAATTTTCCAACCACTTTTGCTCTTGTTTTGTACTCTAATTTGCATGATTTGAATGAAACTAACCCGGACTGACGCTGTTTTTAGCAGAATTGCCATGGAGTTGTTTTTGTGCATAAATCAAAGTTCTCGGATTGACCTGAAAATTTATGAAGAATTTTTATGGAATATGTGAAAAATACTGGTGGAAAAATATACCAGAGGGGGACCACCTAGGAGCCACAAGCTCAGGGGGCGCGCCCTACAAGCTTGTGGCCCCCCTGGACCTCTGGTAACCCTAACTCCAACTCCATATATACCTATTCACCAAGAAAAAAATCGGAGAGAAGGATTCATCGTGTTTTACAATACAGAGCCGCCGCCACCTCCTGTTCTTCATCGGGAGGGCTGATCTGGAGTCCGTTCAGGGCTCCGGAGAGGGGGATTCGACGCTGTCGTCATCATCAACCTTCCTCCGTCACTAGTTTCATGATGCTCACCGCCGGGAGTGAGTAATTCCTTTGTAGGCTTGCTGGATGGTGATGGGTTGGATGAGATTTATCATGTAATCGAGTTAGTTTTGTTAGGACTTGATCCCTAGTATCCACTATGTTCTGAGATTGATGTTGCTATGACTTTGCTACGCTTAATGCCTGTCACTAGGGCCCGAGTGCCATGATTTCAGATCTGAACCTATTATGTTTTCATGAATATTTGTGTGTTCTTGATCCTATCTTGCAAGTTATATGCATCTATTACATGTTATAATCCGCATACCCCAAGGTGACAATAATTGGAATTCTTTTCCAGTGATTACCGTAGTTTGAGGAGTTCATGTATTCACTAAGTGCTAATGTGTTATTCCGGTTCTCTATTAAAAGGATGCCTTAATATCCCTTAGTTTCCTTATGCACCCCGCTGCCACGGGAGGGTAGGACAAAAGATGTCATGCAAGTTCTTTTCCATAAGCACGTATGACTATATACAGAATACATGCCTACATTACATTGATGAATTGGAACTAGTTCTGTGCCGCTCTAGGTTATTTGTTGCATGATGAATGCCATCCAACGCAATTATCCATCACCAATCCAATGCCTACGCTTTTCATATATTGATCTTTGCTAAGTTACTTTCGCCGTTGCTGCTGTTACAATCACTACAAAACTTTTATTGTTACTATTACTACTATTGCCGTTACTATCATACTACTTTGCTACTGATCACCTTGCTGCAGATATTAAGTCTTTCAGGTGTGGTTGAATTGACAACTCAACTGCTAATACTTGCGAATATTCTTTGGCTCCCCTTGTGTTGAATCAATAAATTTGGGTTGAATACTCTTCCCTCGAAAACTGTTGCGATGCCCTATACTTGTGGGTTATCAAGACCTTTTTCTGGCGCCATTGCCAGGGAGCATAGCTCTATTTGCCGAGTCACTTGGGATTTATATCAATTGATCACTATGAAGAATCTTAAGGATGATAGAACCAAGATCGTTCCCTCTAATACGAGGAGAGGTAAGGAACTACCATCTAGCTCTGCACTTGATTCACCTTCTGTTTTAAGTAAGCTTGCAACACCACCACCTGCTATTGTTTCTGATATGTCGCAAGTAATTGATAATGACACTTCTGCTGTGCATGATGCTATGAATGATGCTATTGATTATGCTAGTACTTTGCTTGATGATATTGTGCCACTAGGTGAATTCCTTAATGAACAACTTGCTAGAGCTACAGAAATTGAGAATGCCGAAACTGATGAAATTATTGAAACTGAAAATTTTGAAACACTTATTATACCTAGCTCTCCTAGATATGAATTGCCTGAGATACTTGAGGGTTATGTTATGGATGGAGAGGTAGCTAGGAACTTTCTTGCTTGTAAGGATAGAGATGATCTTAAAAAATTACACTATGCAAGTTGAAAGTAAAATCTTTGAATGCTAGAATGAAATATGATCCTAAGTTTGCTACTTCACCTATCTTTATTACTGATAAGGATTATGAATTCTCGGTCGACCCTGAGTTGGTTACTTTGGTGAATCTCATCCTTTCGATGGTTATGAATCTGAAACTGTTGTGGCACATCTTACTAAGCTGAATGATAGAGCCACCGTATTTGCTCATGAGGAAAAAAATTCGCTACTACTATATTCTTAAGTTGTTTCCTTTCTCATTAAAGGGTGATGCTAAGATATGGTTTAATTCTCTTATCCCTGGTTGTGTGCATAGTCCCCAGGATATGATATATTACTTCTCTGAAAAATATTTTCCTGCCCATAAGAAACAAGTTGCTTTACTGGATATATTTAACTTTTGTGAAAATCGAAGAAGAGAATCCCCCTCAAGCTTGGGGGAGGCTTCTCCAATTACTTAATGCTTTGCCTGGCCATCCTCTCAAGAAAAATGAAATACTTGATATCTTTTATAGTGGACTAACCGATGCTTCTACGGACCATCTAGATAGTTGCGCTGGTTGTGTTTTCAGGGAACAAACTATTGAAGAAGCTGAAGAACTACTGAATAATATGTTGAGTAATATAATGATTGGAATCTTCCTGAACCACCACCCAAACCAACTTCGAAGAAGCGAGGTATTCTATTTCTCAGTCCTGAAGATATGCAAGAGGCAAAGGAATCTATGAAAGAAAAAGGTATTAAAGCTAAAGATGTTAAGAATTTACCACCTGTTGAAGAAATACATGGTCTCGATACCCCGACACATGTAGTAGAGGTAAATTCTCTCCATAGATTTGATGAAGGTGATATTCCTTATACTAAATCTGCTAGTCAATGCTTGGATGAATTGGATAACTTTATTGTTAAACAAGAAAATTTTAATGTACATGTTAGCAGACAATTGAAACAAAATGCTTATATGATTGAACGCTTCGGTGACTTTATGATTAGAACTGTTAATGATGTCAAGGGTGTGAGTAAACATGCATTTATGATAAAAACCCAAGTAGAACAAGTCATAAAGTCACAAAATGATTTGCTTAATGAGATGAACAATAAGATGAATGATCATGCTGTTAGAGTTATGACCAGGGGTGGTAAAATGACTCAGGAACCCTTGTATCCTGAAGGTCACCCTAAGAGAATTGAACAAGGTTCTCAGAGAATTAATACTGATGCACCTAGTCCATCTAAAAAGAAGAAAAGATGATAGGACTTTGTATGCTTCTAGTGAACCTACTATAGACACACTTGAGAATCCAAATGATATTTCTATTTCTGATGCTGAAACACAATCTGGTGATGAACATGAACCTAGTGACAATGATAATGATAATGTTCATGTTGATGCTCAACCTAATAATGATAATGATGTGGAAATAGAACCTGCTATTGATCTTGATAACCCACAACCTAAGAATAAAAGATATCATAAGAGAGACTTCATTGCTAGGAAACATGGTAAAGAAAGAGAACCATGGGTTCAGAAACCCATGCCCTTTCCTCCTAAAGCTTCAAAGAACAAGGATGAAGAAGAGTTTGAGCACTTTGTTGAAATGCTTAAACCTGTCCTTTTCGCCTTCGTTTGACTGATATTCTAAAAATGTCTCCTCATGCTAAGTATATGAAATAGATTGCCACAAATAAAAGAAATATACCGGAAGCTGAAATTTCGACCATGCTTGCAAATTACTCATTTAAGGGTGGAATACCAAAGAAACTAGGAGACCCAGGAATACCAACTATACCATGCTCCATGTAAGTGCATCTAGTGCCCCTTAGTGATTTTGGTGTATTGAAGACTTATAGGTTAAGGGACTAATGTGTTTATGAGTGTACAGAGGTCTATAAGTCTATGAGGAGTTTGATATTTACAGAGAAAGTCGAACCCTAAAAATGAAGTTCTTCGACTGAAGACTTTGGATTTCTGAAGACTTTCTGAAGACTTTGAAAGTGAAGAAATTGGTATGACCTTGAAGACTTGGTATTCATTCGAGGAACATGAAGCATGAAGACTTTTGTTTTCGTAGTTTCATCTTCTCTTTCTTGAGTCATAGGAAACACTGTACTGTTAAAGGGGGTCGAGGAAATACTAAGGAAAATTTTCCATGTGATGCTCAACTCAAAATCCTACACCTACCAATCCCTTCGAGTGAAGCCATTGGAAATCTCATACAGTTCAGTCATATTCTTCAGTGACAGAGACGAAGTTCTTCTGGTCTCTGAGGAATTTGTTCTGACTGAGGAGTTAGGAATTCGCCAGTGCGGATTGCCTACACAATGAGGAACATGATAGCCCTGAGGAATTTGATACTCAAATTTCCGACCGTTGCTGTGCTACACGCCAGCTGTCCCAAAATATCTACCCACCTAACGGTCATATTATTGAAGGGCATTTATATCTTATCATGTCGGGCTACTCCCTAGGCTATAAATAGCCGCCCCCTACAACCACTAGCTGGTTGGCTGCTCCGAGAGAAACTGACACTTGTCATTTGAGAGCATCCCATCCTCCGAGGACTTTGAGCGAAAATCATCAAGTGAGGAAAACCCAAACCCAAACACCTACAAACCCAAAGTGATTGAGCATCACTGAAGAGATTGATCCTGCGTGGATCCGACGCTTGTTACCTTTGAAGACTGTGCTTCTTCCAGACGGTTAGGCGTCATGGTCTAGAGCATCCAAGAGGAATTGTGGATCACCGAGTGACCGAGTTTGTGAAGGTTTGGAAGTCACCTGAAGACTTACCACGAGTGATTGGGCGAGGTCTGTGTGACCTTAGCTCAAGGAGAATACGGTGAGGACTGTGTGTCCTCAGGTTTAAATACCTAGCCGCTCCAACCAGATGTACAACTGAGACAACAGTTGGAACTGGTCTACCAAATCATTGTCTTCACCAAGCCTACTGGTTCTATTTCCTCAACTCTTTCATTTCCTCATAACTGTGTTGTGCACTTGTTCATATCTGTGTTTGAAGACTTTGACTGAAGACTTTCTCAATTTCCTCAGTTCAATTTCTTCAGTCTGTTTGTCTTCATCCTGTGTTATCCTGTGTTTACGCTTTCTGTACTCTGTGCTTGTCTTCATTTCATCATGATGACCATGCTTGTGTTCTGTTATGTTTACTTGTGAGTACTTATTACGCTGCAAGTAGTTCTTCGCTAAGGAATTTCCTCACCCGCTAATTCCTCAGTGAAGAATTCATAAAAAATCGCCTGTTCATCCCCCTCTAGTCGATATAACGCACTTTCAATTGGTATCAGAGCAAGGTACTCCCTTGTTCTGTGTGATTTTGGTTTAACTGCCTGGAGTTTTAGTTATGTCGACCACAGGAATGAATACTGTGTCATGCCCCATCTTTGACGGTCACGAGTATCCCAAGTGGAAGGCCATGATGAAGAAGCGCCTCATGGCGATGAACAGCGAACTGTGGACCGTCACTGAGATTGGTCTTACCGATATGTGCAAGATGGCGGAAGCTGATGACATTCGCAAGTACACTCTTCTCAGCCTCACGGCGAAGGACGTCATCTGCTCCTGTCTGTCTGAAAATCAGTTCAGGAACATCATGCATCTCGATCATGCGAAGCTTATCTGGGACCGTCTCTCTGAGGTCTATGAAGGTCATCGAACCCGTCATGATCCTTGGTTTGAGGACTTCAAGGAATCTCTCAAAGCGATGACATTCGAACCAGAATCATCATCCTCTTCATCATGCCTTATGGCAAAAAGTGCTGAGGTAACTGAATGCTACCTATCCGAGTCTAGTGATGATGAATCTGGTGATGAATTTGGACCCAACTATGTCAAACTTGCTTCCCTTGCCACTAAACAACAAAGAGCTTTGGGAAAATTTCAATACATGCTAAATAAGAGCGATGATATGTTGGCTGAAGAAATGGATCAGTCAAAAGCTTTGGCTGAAAGTCTTCAGAGACTTCATACTAAGTATGACACCCTTCAAGATCAACATAACACTCTCTTATCTGATCACGAGAAGCTTTCTTATGAATTTCTTCAAAGAAAGCAAGATCTTGAAAAGCTAAGAGTGAGTTATGAAGATCTTCAGAAGGAGCGCGATTCATTACTTGCTCAACAAATCAGTGCTGCTCAGGAAGAATTTGTTCCTCCATGTTTGAAGTGCATTGAACGTGAATCTGCTAATTCTTCACCTGAATGTTCAAATACTTCTAATGTTACAAATTCTTCACCTGCCTCTGCTATCACTAATTCCTCATCTGAGGACATTGCTAGTATCACCGATGATGCAGGGCTGAAGGAATTGTACATGATAGGCATGTACAAAAGCCTCAAAGGGCATCAGACTCTTTGTGATGTGCTTAAAAAGCAGATCCTCAACAGGAACCCTAGGAAAGAGGGTATTGCCTTTGAGAGGAAACTTAATGCTGATGGTACATATTGGAAGCCTGAGCAGTACCCCAAACCTCATGGGTTGCTGCAAAGGGACCTCCAGTTGATCCATTCAATTTATCTGGCTTTACATGTGAATCTCCTCATTCTTCTGATGAGTCATTTGACTCCAACTATAAACTGTTCAAAAATCAGAATGGTGAAGTATTTGCTAGATATGTTGGCACTAAATGCAGGAACGGTTCCCCTATGAAGAAAATCTGGGTTCCCAAAAGGTGCCTTGAAAGTCTTCACGTGAATGTCCTCATGACACCACCTGTGAAGAATAGGAACCCCAGATCAAATTCTTCATATGGATCCAAGTCCTCATACGGACCAAATTCCTCACGTGGATCATATTCCTCAAAAGGATCAAAGTCCTCATATGAATATCATCGTGCTAACAACTCTGTTTCGCAGGGAAGAGCTAAGGGCTATGAATATGAGCATTATTCTTCTAACCATTATGTTCATAAGTCCTCAAAGAATTTCTCTGCTTATTCATATGCTTACCCTAACTTCTCTTATGTGAAACGAAATGGATTGGCTTCTATGCCACCTTTCTCGTATGGAGCTCGTAGAGTGATGAACTCTTTGCCACCCCTTCAGATGTGGGTGGTGAAGAAAAAGAACTAATCTCTTCTGCAGGGTCAGGTCTCCAGACGTGCGTAAACGTCTGAAGAATTTGCTGGAGACCTGAAAGTGCTTGAAAGGACGCAGGCTAATTATGAAGAAATAAACTTTCATTTCTCACGTCCTCATACTGCTTTATCTGTTGCATTGCTTGATGAAATTGATCTGATGAATTGATGTCATATTCTTCACTGATGAAGTATATGAAGTTCGTAAGTTGCACTAATTCATCTGCAGGATGATCAACCCAAAGCCACTGAGTGGGTCCTCGATAGTGGATGTACAAATCACATGACTGGTGACAAGAATCTGTTGATGGATTCTCCCTTATCACCATCGCATCTGAAGCATATCATCTTCGCTGACAAAGGCAAAAGTCAGGTATTGGGTCTAGGTAAGGTTGCGATCTCAAAGGATCGACACATGGACAAAGTCATGCTTGTCGAGTCCTTAGGATACAACCTCATGTCTGTCTCAATGCTTTGTGATCTTGATATGGTTGTTGTCTTTGGCAAGTATCGTTGTGTTGTGGTTATGGAAGCTGACAATTCCAAAGTCTTCGGAGGCTTTAGGAGAGGAGACTTGTATATTGTTGATTTCTCTACAGGACCGCAACCAGCCGTGTGCCTACTTGCAAAAGCTTCAGAAGGCTGGCTATGGCATCGACGACTTGGTCATGCAGGCATGAGGAATTTGCACACGCTTGCAAAGAAGAAGCATGTCATTGGCATTGAGAATGTCAAATTCCTCAAGGATCACTTATGCGGAGCCTGTGAAGCTGGGAAGATGACAAAGGCTAAGCATCCAGCGAAGACTATCATGACCACTACTCGACCATTTGAATTGCTTCATATGGATCTCTTCGGTCCTAGCCATTATTCTGCAGTTTCAAATGATGCGTCTCAATATGGCTTTGTTATTGTTGATGATTACTCTCCTTACACATGGGTACACATTGTTACTTACAAACATGAAGTGCAGGAAGTCTTCAAATGATTTTCCTCGAGGGCTTCAACCAACTTCGGTGTGAAGATCAAGCACATCAGAAGTGACAATGGAACTGAGTTCAAGAATTCTGGTCTTCATGACTATCTTGATGAACTTGGTATTACTCATGAGTCATCTGCTCCTTATACTCCTCAACAGATTGGCGTCGTGGAGCGCAAGAACAGGACTCTTGCTGAGATGGCTCGCACTATGCTTGATGAATACAAAATGCCTCGTCGTTTCTGGATTGATGCAATTGATACTGCTTGCCACATCATCAACAGAGTATATCTTCACAAATTCTTCAAGAAGACTGCCTATGAACTCCTCACCGACAAGAAACCCAATGTGAGTTATTTCAAAGTCTTCGGTGCTAAATGCAGGATTAGAGATCCTCATCACAACTCTAAATTTGTACCGAAAGCACAAGAAGGTTTTATGCTTGGTTACGGAAAGGACTCGCACACCTACAGAGTCTTCAACAACGTTCTTCACAAGGTTGTTGAAACTGTAGATGTGCGGTTCGATGAAACTAATGGCTCGCAAAGTTCTGTGATAAATGAACCAGCACCTGAGGAAATTATCAAGTTCAAGGCTACTGAGGATGTCATTGCTACCGAAGAATCTGCTGAAGAATTCATTCCAGAACATGAAGAACGTCGAGCTAATACACCTGAAGAAAATGCTGAAGAAAATGCTGATCAAATTCCTCGACGACAACCAGCTCATCCTCGCGTTGCAAAAGAAGTGCAAGTTGAAAAGATCATCGATGACATTGAAGCACCAGGTCCTCTCACACGCTCAAGAGCTTCACATTTATCTAACTTTTGTGGGCACTATGCTTTTGTCTCTATTACAGAGCCCACTAAGGTAGATGAAACATTTCTGGAGCCTGAGTGGATTCAAGCCATGCAAGAAGAATTACATCAGTTCGAGCTCAACAACGTCTGGGAACTGGTCAAACGTCCAGATCCTCGCAACCACAATATCATTGGCACAAAGTGGATCTACCGCAACAAGCAAGATGAAAATGGCCTTGTGGTGAGGAATAAGGCACGGCTAGTAGCTCAAGGGTACACACAGGTTGAAGGAATTGATTTCGATGAAACTTTTGCACCTATTGCTAGACTTGAGGCTATTCGCATATTACTTGCTTATGCTAACCATCATGATATCACTCTATATCAAATGGATGTGAAAAATGCATTCCTCAATGGTTAGCTTGAGGAAGAAGTATATGTTGCTCAACCCCCAGGTT
Source organism: Triticum aestivum (assembly GCF_018294505.1). Taxonomy (NCBI): domain Eukaryota; kingdom Viridiplantae; phylum Streptophyta; class Magnoliopsida; order Poales; family Poaceae; genus Triticum; species Triticum aestivum. The sequence continues at coordinate 30,661,761 of NC_057814.1, forward strand.
TTGAAGATCCAAAGCATCCTGACAAAGTCTGCAGACTCAATAAGGCCCTCTATGGCCTCAAGCAGGCCCCTCGGGCGTGGTATGATACTTTGAAGGAATTCCTCATGAAGAAAGGCTTCAAACCCGGTTCACTCGACCCTACTCTTTTCACTAAATCTTATGATGGTGAACTATTTGTGTGCCAAATATATGTTGATGATATTATCTTTGGCTGTATTGACCAACGTTATAGTGATGAATTTGCCTGTATGATGAGTGAAGAATATCAAATGTCTATGATGGGAGAATTGAAATTCTTCTTAGGTCTTCAAATTCGTCAACAACGCAATGGCATATTCATATCTCAGGAGAAATACCTCAAGGATGTACTGAGGAAATTCGGCATGCAAGATTGCACAGGCGTCAAAATTCCTATGCCCACAAATGGCCATCTGTGCACTGATGAAAATGGTATTGACTTTGATCATAAGGTATACCGCTCCATGATTGGTTCTTTATTGTACTTATGTGCATCTAGGCCAGATATAATGCTTAGTGTTTGCATGTGTGCCCGATTTCAAGCTACACCGAAGGAATCACACCATTAGGCTATGAAGCATATTCTTCGATATCTAGCTCACACACCAACACTTGGATTATGGTACCCCAAGGGCTCGGCTTTTGATCTCATTGGATATTCTGACTCTGACTATGCTGGTGATCGTGTGGACCGCAAGTCAACATCTGGCACATGCCATTTCCTCGGAAGATCTTTGGTCTGTTGGTCCTCGAAGAAACATAACTGCGTATCACTGTCTACTGCTGAAGCTGAGTACATTGCTGCTGGTTCTTCCTGTGCTCAATTGCTGTGGATGAAGCAAACTCTCAAGGACTACGACGTCAACGTGAAGAATGTGCCTCTCTTCTGTGACAATGAGAGTGCCATCAAGATTGCTCACAACCCAGTTCAGCACTCGAAGACAAAGCACATTCAGATTCGTCTTCATTTTCTTCGTGATCATGTGTTGAAGGGCGACATTTCTATTGAGCATGTGAAGACTGAAGAACAGCTAGCCGATATCTTCACAAAGCCCTTGGATGAGAAGAGATTTAGCAAGTTGCGGTGTGAGCTAAATATCTTAGAATCTTCGAATGTTCTTTGAAAAGGGCACTCATCCTAACACTTATGCATAAATTGATGACTTAGATGTGCAACACATGAAGAAACATTTTTCTTCAATCAATGAAGACTAATAATCTAAGTGTGAAGAAATTAACGAAGAATTTGATTCTCAGAACCCTACGACAATTGTACGCGGTGTCTGAAATCACCACTCTTATACGGTGGGTCACGCCACCACCAAAGTTGAAAATCTTCAATTTGAGTTTTTCCTCAGTTTTGAAATTCCTCAGTTGTTCATTTTCTTCAACTTTGCATTGTCTTCACCTTTTCCGTCGTTTTTCTTCATTGGCTATATATATATGAGTTTATGTCCTCTACAGCATTCACTTATTGCTATTTCTTCAAGTTGCTTTTTCTGCTAAGTGAATGTGATCGGACCCTTCCCCCTCTATGCTAAACTCAACCCATTCTATTCACAAATTCTTCATGTGCGTTCTATTTGAAACTCGTTCAAAATCTTCACTGTGTCCTTGTCAGCTGAAGAATTTGCGAACGCAACGTTAAAACTTATCTTATCCAAAATTTTCGGTTTTGCCGCTCAAACCGTTCTGCATCCCATGAAATACTTATCTATTCACCCACGATCTCACACGATCTCCACTTCTTAGTACGTGGGTGACACATGTCAAGCGAATGAGAAGGGTCAGGGGCACGTTCGTCCAAATTCTTCGGGCGAATAGTTTTTCACCGTGGCTATAAATACCCCCTCCCCTTCCTCACTTCACTTTTACTCCGCTCGTTCTCTCGCCAGCTCGAGCTTCTCAAACCCTAGTGCCGCCGCTACTTCATCGTTGCCGGTGAGGAAGAGCTTCACTGCCTCGACCTCGTCGCCGTCGTACTCGCGCCGGCCGCGGATTTCTTCACTCCGCCGCCGCCGTAGCTGTCTTCCTCCGCCAAGTTAGGGCGTGGAAGATCTGCACTGACGAACTTCACATCTCCACTTCCCAGTTCGTCGTGTTCTTCGTCCAGGGTAATTAAAAGTTACTTTTACTGCCCTCTTTGATTCAAATGGTTTCTACAAATCTTCAAAGGTGTTTATTCTTCAAATTCTTCACACACTAAACGCCACACATGTCATCTGTTCCTTATTCATTTCTCTAAGCTATATTTTTCTTCAAGATTCCTCAATTGTGTGGATTTTTGATCTGTACAACTCTGGAACCTAAGACAAAGAACGCTTAGTGAAATTCTTCAAGACTCATCTGGTCAAATTCCTCAAACTTGTTCTTTTTACAAAACCTTCTGAGAACGCATATGACCTCTCCAAATTCCTCGCAACTATACTCTGTTCACAGGTACTCATGTCCGCTGCTGAATCACTAGATTCTCATCAACCTAACTCATTTGCAGCGTTCCTCGTAGAAAAGTTGCATACTTCTTCAGAGAATTCCATTGTTCAAATTCCTCATCTGAAGAAAATGGCTGACGGTAAGAAGCCACAGAAAGGAGGAAAGAGGCCTGAGGTCGACACTGCTTTTGAAATCCCTGAGGACATCTATGCTGGGTACTGCACACCCCCTGAGGAAGATAAAAATCAGCGCAAGGTGCGCATTCAAAAGATTGACAGGAGATGGGCAAGAGAGTGGTGGGAGTACAGATATGTTACTCCAAAATACATGAAGAAATTCGCTATTACCCCTCCCTGCTCAAGACCTCCATTGGCACCTGGCCAAATAGCTGATCCCACCAGCCTCAAGCGCGGTGAGGTCTATCCTGAAGAATGGGCCAAGCGCCAGGCCAAGTTGGCCAAACAAGCAAAAGATGCAGTGAGGAAATTCAACGAGGACTCTGCTGCTGCTGCTGCCTCTGCTGTCAAGCCAAAGAAGGCCATGGCAAAGAAGCCTGCGCACAAGCCAAGTGCTTCTCCTTCAATGCCCTCAAGACCAAGTTCCTCATCTATGCCCTCACGGCCAGATTCCTCAAAGCCCTCACGGCCAATTCCTGACGCTGCTCCTGCTCCTCCAAAATCCTCAGCTCCTCCGCTCAAGTCCTCAGCTGCTCCGACCAAATCCTCTGCACCTGTGCATCTTGCCACATGCCAAAGAACTACAGGCATCTCTATTGCCTCAGGAGCTTCTGCTAGTTCCTCAGCTGCACCGAATTCTTCAACTGGCCCCTCTCCGCTGAAGACAAAGGCCACTGCTGGACGAGGTTCTCGCCCAAGTCCTCACAAGAAGCAGGTCGCCTTCCAAGTGTCGTCTGATGAAGACGAAGCTGATGATGAAGAACTTGCCAAAATCATTAGAGACAGGCAGGTTAGGGCCGCTAGAGCCAAGGGCACAAATGTGCCTCTGCTTTTGGATCCAAATTTGATCCTCGACTATATTGATCTCTGGCACAAGGACCCAAACACTCCTATGCCTGATTTCAAGTTGACTCCTGGCCAAAGTCATATGCTGACTGCCTTCATACAAGAAGAGAAATGGAAATTTGAAAAGGCCAGACAGATCAAGAAAGCGCAGTACAAGAAGGAGCGCTTTCTGAAGAAACACGTTGTCTCTATGACAACTGAAGAACTTATCACAATTCAATCTGAGATCAAGAAACTCAGTGATGAATTTGACGTATACCGTGCTGACTGGCTTGGAGCCAAAGTCCGTTTTGTGAAGTTGATAGAAAAGTTCACTCCAAATGTTGCAGCTCCATCGCAACCAGAAATTCCTCAGGCTGAAGCATCTGCTCAGCCGACTGAAGAACATGCGAGCACCGCTGAGGACATTCAGGCTGCTGAAGAAAATGTGAGTTCCAGGGCTGATGACTGCATTCCAGCCGCTAATGAAATTGCCAGGGCGTCTACTAGTGGTGCGCCTGAAGAAAATGAAGAGGTCAGGGTATCTGCATCAGTTGTGCCTGAATAAACTGAACCAAATTCCTCTGCTCCTCCTGCACCTACCCCAACTCCGATCCTTCCATCTGCTTCAGATGTGAAGAAGACTAAGGCTGCAGAGCGTGCAACAGTGAAGAAAAGGAAGGCATCAACTTCATCAGATTCTTCAGCTCCGAAGAAGATGAAGTCTTTGACCAGCTCGTTTGCAAACCCCATTGATGCTGTTCCTATCTCAACCATGCCATCAAAGGACCTTGTTCCTTATGATGAAGAATATGTGATTCCTAGCGAATCCGATGAAGAAAATCCTTCTCCTGCTTCGTCAGAGCAGTTGGATGAAGAAATTGAAGTGGATGCAATCCCTTCAACTCCAGTTGTTTCCTCGCCTATGCCTCAGTTTACTGCTGAAGAGGCCGGCGTCGAAGAAATGGAAGATGAAGATGTGGACATTGGCTGTACCACACCTGTGCTGAATGATGACTTTTGGGAAAGTCAGCACCCCAACTCTCCACTGTTCACACCATTGCAACAGATTCCTCACTCCCTAGTAACTATAGTTCAAATGGGATCTAGTGAACCACATGCCACACCGTCTGTCCATGAAGAAATTCCAGCCACTAGTGCTGAAGAATATGTAAATGAAGAATTGAAGACCCAGGCTGTCACTAAAGAAGAAGCTGAAATTCCTCAGCCTGTGGAGCCTGAGATTGCGATTCATGAGGTAATAATGCAATTGACTGACACTCCTCAGCCCAAACCAAAGGATCCATTCTCAAAGAAGCAGAAATTCAAGGCTGATGATTTCTTCGGCGAGCACGTGTTCTTCACTGACTACAATCCCTATGATTCTGCTCGTCTTAGAAGGAAGCGCTTCTGGACCGCCAGCCAGGCCAACTTCTATTCTTCACTGCTCTTCAACAAGGACAAAGTCTTCGACCACGAGCATATTCCTCATGTGGACATGGAATCACTGCCATGCTTCACACCTGTCCTCAGTGTGCTTCATGACACAGGCCTCCTCAACTTTTGCGCAGACATAGTTGATTGGAATGAAGAGCTCATTCTTCAATTCTACGCAACACTGCACATCACAGGAGATGCTGACGATGTGAACTCCTGGGTTTTGGACTGGGTGACCGAAAACACTCACTACAAAGCACCGGCCTCTGAATTACTTCACGCCCTGCCCATCAGTCCTCCATCTGAAGGAGCTCATTGCATGTACCAAGAGCCTGAGCTTACAGATCACTATATGCAAGTGCTGATGAAGCCATTGAAACCTGGTCAAGCCTCAAGGACAGAATTCCTCGTGAAGGAATTGCAGTATGTACCAAGGACAGTCTATCGCATTCTGACGAAGACTATGAGTCCAATCAAAGGCCACGACTCATCTGATGAGGAAATTGTTGGCATCATGAAGAATCTGGTATTCAACATCATTCATGGCATACCCGTCAACTATCATGATTTCTTCATGAGGACTCTGGCAAATATTGCACTTTCTTCGTTTGAGATGAAGCCTTATGCACCTTGGATTATGAGATTCCTCAGGACAAGGTCTTCACTCAACTACAAGGCTGATTTTCAGAATCACCTCAGCTACTTGCCCCCGATTGAAGTCCTCAAGCGGACCTATTCCTCAGCTGATGAAAAGGGCAAGGCACCAGCTGTTATTGATGAAGGCATTCGTCCATTGGATGGTCAGTTTCGCAAAGCTGCATCTTATTCCACCAATGATGACTCTGCCACTCATGATTCTGCTGCCCATGCCTCCAAGCAAAATCCTCAAGCCACTGCTCCTCGTGTGATGACTGACCGTGAGCTTCTGCTAAGTCTTCACCAGAAGGTGGATCGAAACCATAAATGGGTTAAGCGTCAGTTTGGTTCAATTCTTCACAACATGACTACGACACATAATGCAGTGAAGAAAAACCATTACTACCTCCATGAAGTCTTCGGTCGCACCTGGGCTATTCTATCACATGTATATGGTGAACAAGATCTGAAGCAAATGGGTCTCAAGGAAGACTTTGACTGGTCTGCACCTCCACCGAAGAAATACAAGAAGGTCAAGGTTCCTTCCTTGGTGGCCAGCTCCTATTCTTCATCACGCGACACCGATGAGCATGAAGACTTGGACGACACTGCGGCAGGCCCTACATCAACAAACGACCCCAACAACGCTGGCGCTCCTTCATCAACTTGATATTCTTCAGGGGCGTTAGTCCTCATTTTCGATCCTTTTGGTCATTCGATGACAAAAGGGGAGAAATTTGAGTTAGTCTTCAAGCGGGTCTATCTTATATGGGCGTTTTTTTTCTTAAGTTACAACTCTCGTTCTTCTGATGACTTTGCTGGATCGAGTTGTAAACTTAAACTCTATGGTGACCTGATACTTTTGCTGTAGTTTTTCTGCATGCTTATTCCTCATTAATGTTTATGTACGCATGCTGAATTACATCAGTCACCATACTTCATCATGCATTTCAAATTCTTCATATTATATGTCAAATGCGTGTATGAATTACAAGATATAGGGGGAGATCTCCATGATTCTACTCTCCAAGTGTGCATTGCTTCAAAAGCAAACTCCTCACTATGCACATCTTCAGGGGGAGTTCTTCTATATCTTGCAATCAAATTCCTCAATATCAGTATTTACACTTCATATGTTTATCCCCGTTGAAAACTTAACCTATATTGTCATCAATCACCAAAAAGGGGGAGATTGTAAGTGCATCTAGTGCCCCTTAGTGATTTTGGTGTATTGAAGACTTATAGGTTAAGGGACTAATGTGTTTATGAGTGTACACAGGTCTATAAGTCTATGAGGAGTTTGATATTTACAGAGAAAGTCGACCCCTAAAAATGAAGTTCTTCGACTGAAGACTTTGGATTTCTGAAGACTTTCTGAAGACTTTGAAAGTGAAGAAATTGGTGTGACCTTGAAGACTTGGTATTCATTCGAGGAACATGAAGCATGAAGACTTTTGTTTTCGTAGTTTCATTTTCTCTTTCTTGAGTCATAGGAAACACCGTACTGTTAAAGGGGGTCGAGGAAATACTAAGGAAAAATTTCCATGTGATGCTCAACTCAAAATCCTACACCTACCAGTCCCTTCGAGTGAAGCCATTGGAAATCTCATACAGTTCAGTCATATTCTTCAGTGACAGAGACGAAGTTCTTCTGGTCTCTGAGGAATTTGTTCTGACTGAGGAGTTAGGAATTCGCCAGTGCGGATTGCCTACACAGTGAGGAACATGATAGCCCTGAGGAATTTGATACTCAAATTTCCGACCGTTGCTGTGCTACGTGCCAGCTGTCCCAAAATATATACCCACCTAACGGTCATATTATTGAAGGGCATTTATGTCTTATCATGTCGGGCTGTTCCCTAGGCTATAAATAGCCGCCCCCTACAACCACTATCTGGTTGGCTGCTCCGAGAGAAACTGACACTTGTCATTTGAGAGCATCCCATCCTCCGAGGACTTTGAGCGAAAATCATCAAGTGAGGAAAACCCAAACCCAAAGTGATTGAGCATCACTAAAGAGATTGATCCTGCATGGATCCGACGCTTGTTACCTTTGAAGACTGTGCTTCTTCTAGACGGTTAGGCGTCATGGTCTAGAGCATCCAAGAGGAATTGTGGATCGCCGAGTGACCGAGTTTGTGAAGGTTTGGAAGTCACCTGAAGACTTACCACGAGTGATTGGACGAGGTCTGTGTGACCTTAGCTCAAGGAGAATACGGTGAGGACTGTGTGTCCTCAGGTTTAAATACCTAGCCGCTCCAACCAGATGTACAACTGAGACATGTGACGCCCCCGATTCAATCGTACACTAATCATGCACGCAAACGTGTAAGATCAAGATCAGGGACTCACGGGAAGATATCACAACACAACTCTAAAACATAAATAAGTCATACAAGCATCATAATACAAGCCAGGGGCCTCGAGGGCTCGAATACAAGTGCTCGATCATAGACGAGTCAGCGGAAGCAACAATATCTGAGTACAGACATAAGTTAAACAAGTTGCCATAAGATGGCTAGCACAAACTGGGATACAGATCGAAAGAGGCGCAGGCCTCCTGCCTGGGATCCTCCTAAACTACTCCTGGTCGATGTCAGCGGAATGCACGTAGTAGTAGGCACCTCAGGTGTAGTAGGAGTCATCGTCGACGGTGGCGTCTGGCTCCTGGGCTCCAGCATCTAGTTGCGACAACCAGGAAGAAAGGAAAAGGGGAAAAGGGGGAGCAAAGCAACCGTGAGTACTCATCCAAAGTACTCGCAAGCAAGGATCTACACTACATATGCATGGGTATATGTGTAAAGGGGCAATATCGATGGACTGAACTGCAGAATGCCAGAATAAGAGGGGGATAACTAGTCCTGTCGAAGACTACGCTTCTGGCAGCCTCCATCTTGCAGCATGTAGAAGAGAGTAGATGGTAAGTTCACCAAGTAGCATCGCATAGCATAATCCTACCCGGCGATCCTCCCCTCGTCGCCCTGTGTGAGAGCGATCACCGGGTTATATCTGGCACTTGGAAGGGTGTGTTTTATTAAGTATCCGGTTCTAGTTGTCATAAGGTCAAGGTACAACTCCAAGTCGTCCTGTTACCGAAGATCACGGCTATTCGAATAGATAAACTTCCCTGCAGGGGTGCACCACATAACCCAACACGCTCGATCCCATTTGGCCGGACACACTTTCCTGGGTCATGCCCGGCCTCGGAAGATCAACACGTCACAGCCCCACCTAGGCACAACAGAGAGGTCAGCGCGCCGGTCTAAATCCTATGGCGCAGGGGTCTGGGCCCATCGCCCATTGCACACCTGCACGTTGCGTGGGCGGCCGGAAGCAGACCTAGCCTAGCAGGCGTTCCAGTCCAATCCGGCGCGCGCCGCTCAGTCGCTGACGTCACGAAGGCTTCGGCTGATACCACGACGCCGAGTGCCCATGACTGTTCCTGCGTAGTTGGTTAGTGCGTATAGGCCAGTGGTCAGACTCAAATCAAATACCAAGATCTCGTTAAGCGTGTTATTATGAAGTAACCGCGAACGCCGATCAGGGCCAGGCCCACCTCTCTCCTAGGTGGTCTCAACCTGCCCTGTTGCTCCGCCACAAAGTAACAGTCGGGGGCCGTCGGGAACCCAGGCCCACCTCTACCGGGATGGAGCCACCTGCCCCTTCAGCCCCCATCTCCGAACAGTATCATAAGTAATGTAACGGTATAAAGTATATAGCATATGCCCGTGATCACCTCCCGAAGTGATCACGGCCCAGTAGTATAGCATGGCAGACGGACAAGAGTGTAGGGCCACTGATGGAACACTAGCATCCTATACTAAGCATTAGGATAGCAGGTAAGGGTAACAACTGTAGCAACAATGACAGGCTATGCAACAGAATAGGATTAACCGAGAGCAGTAACATGCTACACTACTCTAATGCAAGCAGTAGAGAGAAGGAATAGGCGATATCTGGTGATCAAGGGGGGGGGCTTGCCTGGAAGCTCTGTTGCACAAGAAGAAGGGTCGTCGGTGACGTAGTCGTACTCGGTGGCATCAGCGCCGGTCTCGGGGTCTACCGGGGAAGAAGAGGGGGAAGAAACAGTAAATACGGAGCAAACAAAGCATCAAAAAACATAACGAGGCAATACGCGGTGCTAGGTATGCCCTAACGCGGTAGGAGGTGATACCGACGAAGGGGGGAAACATCCGGGAAAGTATCCCCGGTGTTTCATGTTTTCGGGCAGATGAACCGGAGGGGGAAAGTTGCGAGTTTGCTATGCTAGGGATGTGTGGCGGACGAACGGGCTGTGTATTCGAATTCGTCTCATCGATCTGATCAACTTTCATGTACAAAGTGTTTTCATGTACAAAGTGTTTTCATCCGAGTTATGGATTATTTTATATGATTTTTCAAAGTTTTAATCATTTTTCGAATTTATTTTAATTCGAAAATAAAACAGTAAAATACTTTTGTTACCTAGTGCTACCTAGCCCATGTGTATGACAGCGGGACCCAGGGGGTTGGTCAACACAGTCAAAATGACTGGTCAAAAGTGGAGGTGGTGGCCCACTTGTCATTGGCACAAAAATTAAACTAGTGTAGAATTAAAATGGGGTCCACATGTCATTGGGCCAACCAAGTTTATCTAAAACTAAACAAATCCTAGCACTAATCCAAGGATGTTGGCTGGCTGCAGGCACGCACATGAGCATGCAAGGCATGCCTAGGAACGCCGGATGCTCTGTGTGCACGCATGCTTGGCCGGCTATGGCCGAAGTGCAGCACGGCGAGCGCGCGTAGAAGGCCGTTGGCCGGCAAGCAGCAGCGAGTGCGGCCGGGCGCGACAGCAGCATCAGTTAGAACAGCAGCCGACTCGCAAGGCAACAGCAACATGCAGGGAAAGGAGCAGACTACCATCTCACCAGCTAGCAAAAGCAACAGATAGCAATGGTAGCCGCATGAGGAGCAGCCAACAACGGCAACAGTAGCAAGAAGCAGCAGTAGGAAGCAGGCAACAACAGCAGCGGCAAAGCAGTAGGCAGGGCGTGCGGCGAGCGTGGCCGGGCGCCGCCGGTCGCGGCCGTGGGCGCGAGGCGGAGGTGGGCTCGGTCAGGAGGGGGCGCGAGGCGGAGTCGGGCAGCACGGCAGGCCGCAATGGGCGGCCGCAGCGGGGCAACAGATGTTGTGGCGGCCAGCAGGGACACCGGTGACGAGCCCTGGCGGCGGCGAGGATCGGACTAGATCGGGCGCGTGGCAACGGGACATGAGGAAGAGAGGGGAGAGGTCGCGAGGGACCGGGGGCTCACAGAGAGTGTCGCGGGCGTCTCGGTGAGGCCGAAGGTGGGCGAGGTCGAGCGGATCGACCGGTGAAGTGTGGCGGCCGTGGCGGAGTGGAAGGCGATGGATCCGGCACCGTGGGGCTCTCCGGCTTGGCTTGATGGGCGAAGAAGAAGCGGCGGCCTCCGGCGGTGCTCCTGGTGCTGGCCTAGGCGATGGGGACGATGGTGGGCGCGTGGACAGCGGCGGCCATGCTTCGAGGTGCTCGGGCACGGCAGGAAGGGCGAGGGGAGAGAGATGGCGGCGCGAGGGAGCAGAGTCTAGGGTTCAGGGGGAGGGGTCACGGGGTTGCTTTTAACCATCAGGGGGGGTGCCAGGGATGGCCGGCACGTGGAGGGTGCCATGGGGATGGCCTCCACGCAGCCTCCAGTTCCTGTAGCAAGAGGTAGGGGACGCTTGGGAGGTTGGGCTGGGCCAGATTCACAGTGGCCACCAAAGGCCCGGTTGAAAAGTAGTTACCTAGGCCCTTTTCTATTTTATTTTCATTTTACTTTTCTGCTATGTATTTTCCTACTGTTTTGTATTTATTTGAGCGAGCAAACGAATTTTGTTACAGATGAAACTTGGCACATAAATACAAGGCATTGCTATGAGCTAGCACAGCAAGTTTCAATTTATTTTGAAAAGTGAAAATATTTATTTAATTGAAATTGGATCAATTAAAAGTTGTTGGTCCAATTTTAAATAGGTTAAGGGTGTTTTAATAATTCAAATAATATTGGTTTGTTCATGGCAATTTGTTAGTGAATTCTTGCAACCCAGCGAACATTTTTGTTTTACTATTCAAAGAAATAATAATTTGACTTTATTTTAAATTAGAATTAGAATTCGGCTTGGATCAAAGTGAGGTTTAGAAAATTAATTGCAATGACATGGTCCCATTAGTGTGTGGTTACTGTAGCTTAATTATCCGGGCGTTACAAGACAACAGTTGGAACTGGTCTACCAAATCATTGTCTTCACCAAGCCTACTGGTTCTATTTCCTCAACTCTTTCATTTCCTCATAACTGTGTTGTGCACTTGTTCATATCTTTGTTTGAAGACTTTGACTGAAGACTTTCTCAATTTTCTCAGTTCAATTTCTTTAGTCTGTTTGTCTTCATCCTGTGTTATCCTGTGTTTACGCTTTCTGTACTCTGTGCTTGTCTTCATTTCATCATGATGACCATGCTTGTGTTCTGTTATGTTTACTTTTGTGTACTTATTCCGCTGCAAGTAGTTCTTCGCTAAGGAATTTCCTTACCCGCTAATTCCTCAGTGAAGAATTCATAAAAATCGCCTATTCACCCCCCTCTAGTCGATATAACGCACTTTCACTCCATTAAAAGAAACTATGTTAAAACTACTTTATGTGATTTAGGAGCTGGCGTTAGTGTTATGCCTTTCTCTTTATATCAAAGGCTTGATTTGAATAAGTTGGCACCCACTGAAATCTCTTTGCAAATGGATGATAAATGAACTTCTATACCCATCGGTATTTGTTAGGATGTGCCTGTCGTAGTTGCAAATGTTACCATCTTAACAGACTTTGTTATTCTTGATATACCCGAGGACGACAGTATGTCGATCATCCTTGGTAGACCCTTTTTGAATACTGCAGGGGCTATTATTGATTGCAACAAAGACAATGCCACTTTTCATGATAATGAGCGCACGGTACACTTTCCGAAGAAACAACCTCAAGTGAATATTACCAATTCTATTGGAAAAATTTCAACAATCACCATCGGAGGCTCTGAATTCCCTATTCCTACTGTCAAAAAGAAATATGAAATTCTTATTGTTGAGGACATGCATATCTCCGTTGAGGTAACCTAGTGTTATACGAGATTCTCCGGTTTCATGTCATTCGAAAGAAGTTTGTTAATAAGACTTGATCAACCTTATTAATGGATTCCTTCTGACAGGCATGTGGTCGATGAATTTAGTGAACACAACTTTCTGTACCCACTTTTTACTTCATGTTATTTAGAATTAATAAAATAGAAATGCCATGATTATACTGTTTTATGAATTACCCGTGCAATAAAAAATGACCAGAAAATAAAAGTTCTTAGAATACCTTGAAAATTTAATTTGATTTTTTCTGCAATACTTAAAAAAGTGGCACTAAACACACCCGAGGGGGATGCACCTATGAGACACAAGCTCACAGGACGCGCCCACCCCCTGGGCACGCCATGCAATCCTGTGGGGCCCACGTAGGCCCCCTCACTTATTGCTGCCACCCATACTCATCATCTTCCTCCAGAAAAAATCAAACTTGCTCCATGGCCCGTGTTCTTGCTCTTCTTGCTGCAACTTTCGATCTCCTTGTTCGTAGCTCTGTTTCTGGAACTGTTTTGGGGGATTGCTCATCAGTATGTGACTCCTCCGATGGTCCAATTAGTTTTTGTTCTAGTGGTTTATTACTTGCATATTTAGCTACTGTTGGTGACCATGTACTTGAGCTTGCATGTCAAATTTATATGGTTCAATCTAGTTTTGGTGCATGATATGGCTTTTAGACACTTGTGGGAATAGTTGCTATCGATTTTGTTGAGTTTGGTTCACTTTTATTTTGAGTTACTAAAAACTTCAAAAAAATTCAGAGGGAGGAAATGTTTAGAAAGATGTTCCAAGATGGTTCCTCCAGTGAAATCCCCAAGGCAAACTTTATGTGAGCCGGACCTCGAACCACAACTGGAAACTCTAGTTCAACCTTGCGAATGGCCGTTAGATTACTTCATGACTCAAGACGGGTTCAAGGAAGAATTTGATATGTACGCGCACAATGCCGGTCTGACGGACTTCGTGTCAGATAAGTGCTTACAATATTACAATCTTACTGTTTCTTTTGTGCAGAAATTTAAGTATTTAGTGCATCGCAATTCGCATGCCGTTAAATTTAATCTCTATGAAAACTCATTCCGCATGGACCTTGAAGAGTTTAAAAAAGCGTGCAAATTTCGACAATGGGTTACATTGAACCTCGTAAATCTGATTGCATTAAGTTCCTTGCTAGCATCACTAGGGGTGAAACTAGAGGCATAACATAAGCTACTATAGGGAGCATTCATTTTCCTGCTTTGCATTATTTTACTCTCTTCATAGGTAGATGCATTAATGGTAAACATGACCATAGACACCTTTGCGCTTCTGATTTGAGCATTCTTAAAAGTGCGGTAATGAATGATAGACAATTTAACTTGGGGGCTATTGTTGCATGTCGGTTACATAATAACTAGTCATCAACCCGTGCGGCTGCACGGGCTAGCAACATTTTTAGATAGATATACTTGTTGTTCAGACACATCATGTGTCCTAAAATAGATTAAGAGAACTGTAGATGTCTCCTATGATGTTTCTATCAGTTGAACCTTTTTTGTCAAAATAATAAAAGTAATGTCCACCATTGGATCAACATCAAGGGCATGACATTTTTATAACATGCTATTTTAATACACATTGTATTATTGATTATTTTATGGAAATATGGATGTACAAATATGGCAAAAACGAAATTAAAGAAAATGGTTTCAACAAATGATTGCCTTCAACCCTTTTTCAGTAGTGAAATGTAATCGGAGAAAAGTATGCATGTCATAATAACTAAAACATCAATTGCCATTCCAAATTGCCAGTGGAAAATATTTCTAATATTAGACTAAATATAAATTAAAGTCAATAATAGCCTACTGTAGTTAGGTAATTAAAGAATATCAATCATGAGAATCATCATTAACATAAGATGTATACTCTTAAGCTAAGCCAATTTCTTTGTTCACATAATTATATTAAGAACATAGAAAGTTTGCCTACAATTATGAATAATAAGAATGTGCTTATTATCATGCTAATATGCCCTTTCCTCTCAGAAGATTCGATGATTACATTCCTCTCTAAATATGGTCATGCTGGTCCTTTTACTCTTTGTAGTGTGACAATAAAATAGAGAATTTATGAGCGAGTGACTACATTAATATTGTAATTATGGATCATCGTTTCATTTTAACTTAGATTGTATATGTATGAAGGTTTAACACCAACATATAATTTTCATCTTACCTCAGTTTTTTAGTATGATTTCTTAACCTGATGAGCTACCGAGGAGTCCTCCTGTAATTGGTACATATACCACGTCAAAGCTTACAAAATTATAACTCAACTACAATTTGGAAGCTGTTAGGGAGAGATATTTTTTCATTTCTGATTTATTTTATCTTGGTCATCTTTCTTTTCTTACAAAAGTAATGAAAAAAGTCATTCATGAATAGACTATTTATTTGTACGTGTATTTTTAATTTCATTTTTCTCATGGGAAGTTGGGAACATGCACGTGGAGAAAGCAAATGGATTTTTTTACTGGGACTTGAACATTGGCATCCAAGACTATTTTCTGTGCATGTGCGTTTAAATCTTTTTTGCACTTTTGGTACGTGTTGCTTTTTCCATGAAAAATTTATATGGCATGGCCATCTAACTGATCTTGACCATTAAAATTTACATAAAATAGATTCATGACTAATTATGATTTTTTTGGTGTGTGAAAATTAATGTGCATTTTTCTATTTATGTTACCCTTAAGTGATTTCTAATAATAAAATTTTTGGTTTCTGTTTTTTTAAGTAAGATTTCTTTCCTTTTTTCTAGAAAATCGAGAAGACCCAAGGGAGGAAGGCTCCCACACGTCATAGCATAGGACTACAAATCTTACGTTCCATCTAATTGATATGGACGCTCAGATTTTAGTTTTTAAAGAAATATTTCCTTTTTCCTACAAAATATGAGTCCGAAGGATACATCTTATGGCTATGATGCATTATGTATTAATCCAATGCTCAAAGTTATTTAATTCTAAGGATTAACATGGTGCCTCATATGGTGCCTCCAATTAGTAAATATAAGATGCCTTAGATGGAGATTTCTATGGTGGAATTTATGCCACTCGTTTAGCTAATTATCTAGGGTGTCGATAAAAGAAGATGATACCCAGCTGCCGCCTGCTTTCCTTGATTATGCAGCTATGGAACATTTCCATTTTCTTGAAAGGGGCGATCTGCCATTCCAGTACAGACTAATCTTTAATAGGCGACGTGTTTTCCGTATTACACTTCCCGCTCCTGCCTTCTTTAATTTTCAGAGAAAACAGAGATATTTCATACTTATGGAGGAGGCAGAGGAGTACAAGAGGGCTAGGGAGACCGCTCACCTCAACGAGGCACCCCGCCGAGCGGTGGCAGCTGCAATCCAGTACAGCCCGAACTACGATTATTAGTATCATCCAGGCCAGCCGTGGCCATAGACCAACTTAGGTCAAAAGTCTAAGCTTGGGGGAGTACGTATTTCTCGCTGACATTACATTCATGTATCACACATTCATTCTAGTTGTCGGTGTTCATCCTTTTTTATTGTATAATCCATGTTAGTCTTATTTTGCTTTCTTCTCGTGTGTTTGAAAAATTGCGAAAATCCAAACATATTTCTTGTTTCTTTTTGTTTTTTTTTTCTAGTTTTATTCGTTTAGTAGTTTGCAACATAAAAAAAGCCCCAAAAGATTTCCCATTCTTCTTTTGCTTGTTGGGAGCTTTCCCATGTATATAGTTTTTCTTGTTTTCATCGTTCTTTCGTTTTGCTTTCAGAAAAAAAAACTCCAAAAATATTTCATTGTGTTTCTTTGGAATTCATTTCTTTTCTTTAGGTCGTAAGGAGAAGACCACGATAAAAATGTTGAGTGGCTCTCATATGCATTATTGTTGATCTAACAAAGAGTCCATATTACCTTGTCTTCTCTTTGAATAAATGTTTGCAGATTCCAGCTTAGTCCACGACACGTGCACTCTTATTATTATTCACATCGTTCGGTCGTGCAAGTGGAAGGCAATAATGATGAAATTTAATGAATTGATTGAGGTGAAGAAAAGCTGGTATGAACTCAACCTATTTTGTTTTTGTAAATATGATTAGCTCATTGTTCTTGATTCAGCGTATTATGAATAAACATGTTTGTAATGACAATTAGAGATCATAGTTACTCATGCCATGCTTAAAGTAGCTAGGAGTGGATAATGGTTTGTCTTGTGTGTCAACATGCATTAAAAATGGTTATGATGTAGTATGATAGGATGGTATCCTCCTCTGAATGATTCAAGTGGCTTGCCTTGGCACATGTTCACGCATGTAGTTCAATCAAAATCAACAAAGCCTCCATGATATTTATGTTCATGGTGTTTTATATCCTGCCCATTCTCGTATTCAATGTTGATTAATCTCAAGGCATGTTTATGACCGTTGTCGCTCTGTGGTTGGTCGCTCCTCAATCTATTTGCTAGCCTTCACCTCTACTAAGCGGGAACACCGCTTGTGCACCCAAATCCTTACACCCAAACTTATTCCATATATATGAGTCCACCTTACCTACCTATATGCGGTATTTACCTGCTGTTCCAAGTAAATTTGCATGTGCCAAACTCTAAATCTTCAAATACTAATATGTTTTGTATGCCCAAATCGCTCATGAAGTGAAAGGGGGCGGTCAGCATCATCCATGCCGTTGGGGAACGTTGCATGGAAAACAATTTTTTTCTACAAACACGCAAGATCTATCCATGGAGATGCATAGCAACAAGAGGGGAGAGTGTGTCTACGTACCATCATAGACCGTAAGTGGAAGCGTTTAGTAACGCGGGTGATGTAGTCGAACTTCTTCGTGCTCCAACCGATCAAGTACCGAACGTACGTCACGTCTGAGTTCTGCACACGTTCAGCTCGGTGACGTCGTCGCCTTCTTGATCCAGCAAGACAGGCGAAGTAGTGGATGAGTTCCGATAGCACAATGGCATGGTAACAGTGACGGTGAAGTGATCTCCGCAGGGCTTCGCCTAAGCACTACAAAAATATGACCGGGGGTGTAAACGGTGGAGGGGGGCGCTGCATACGGCTTAGACAATGTTGTTGTTGTGCTAGGCGCCCCCTCCGACATATATATAGGTGGGGGGAGGGAAGAGGCAGCCTAGAGGCGCCCCAAGTGGGGCCGAATCCCACTTGGGGTCCTGGCCCTAGCCGCGCCCCCATGCCATGTATAGGTGCGGGGAAAGGCAGGGGAGGGAGGCGCCCCCTTTCCTTTCTCCCATGAGAGGGGAAGCCAGGAGGGGCTAGCCTTCCCCCCTTTCCTTCTCCAGGGCTGGCCGGCCAGGGAGAGGGGCGCACCAGACCCCTGTGGGCTGGTCCGTCCCTCCCTTGGCCCATTAAGCCCATATACCTACCGGGGGGGGGGGGGGGGGGTGTCCGGAACCCCTTCCGGTGATCCGATGGCTACCCGGTGCATCCCGAAACTCTTCCGGTGTCTGAATAACATCATCCTATATATCAAAATTTACCTCTCGACCATTTCGAGACTCCTCGTCATGTCCGTGATCTCATCCGAGACTTTGAACAACATTCGGTCACCAAATTATATAACTCATATAACACTATATCGTCAACGAACGTTAAGCGTGCGGACCCTACGGGTTCGAGAACTATGTAGACATGACCGAGACACCTCTCTGGTCAATAACCAATAGCGGAACCTAAATGCCCATATTGGCTCCTACATATTCTACGAAGATCTTTATCGGTCGAACCGTTATGGCAACATACGTAATTCCCTTTGTCCATCGGTATGTTACTTGCCCGAGATTCGATCGTTGGTATCTCTATACCTAGTTCAATCTCATTACTGGCAAGTCTCTTTACTCATTCTGTAATACATCACCATGTAATTAACTCCTCAGTCATTTGCTTGCAAGCTTATGATGTGTATTACCGAGAGGGCCAGAGATACCTCTCCGAAACTCGGAGTGACAAATCCTAATCTTGATCTATGCCAACTCAACAAATACCTTCGGAGATACCTGTAGAGCATTTTATGATCACCCAGTTACGTTGTGACATTTGATAGGACACAAGGCATTCCTCCGTTATCCGGGAGTTGCATAATCTCATAGTCGAAGGAATATGTATTTGACATGAAGAAAGCAATAGCAATAAACTGAACGATGAATATGCTAAGCTAACGGATGGGTCTTGTCCATCACATCATTCTCCTAATGATGTGATCCCGTTATCAAATGACAACACATGTCCATGGTTAGGAAACCTTAACCATCTTTGATCAATGATCTAGTCTAGTAGAGGCTTACTAGGGACACGATATTTGTTTATGTATTCACACATGTATTTAAGTTTCCGATCAATACAATTCTAGCATGAATAATAAACCTTTATCATGAATAAGGAAATATAAAATAACAACTTTATTATTGCCTCTAGGGCATATTTCCTTCAATTTCCCACTTGCACCAGAGTCAATAATCTAGTTCACATCGTCATGTGATTAACACCCATAGTTCACATCGCCATGTGATTAACACCCAAAGAGTTTACTAGAGTCAATAATCTAGTTCACATCGCCATGTGATTAACACCCAAAGAGTACTAAGGTGTGATCATGTTTTGCTTGTGAAAGAGGTTTAGTCAATGGATCTACCACATTTAGATCCATATGTATTTTGCAATTTTCTATGGCTGCAATGCTCTGCACAGAGCTACTCTAGCTAATTGCTCCCACCTTCGATATGTATCCAGATTGAGACTCAGAGTCATCTAGATTAGTGTTAAAGCTTGCATCGACGTAACCCTTTACTACGAACCCTTTATCACCTCCATAATCGAGAAACATTTCCTCAGTCCTCTTAGGATAATTTTGACTGTTGTCCAATGATCTACTCCTAGATCACTATTGTACCCCCTTGCCAACTCATGGCAAGGCACACAACAGGTCTGGTACACAACATGACATACTTTATAGAACCTATGGCTGAGGCATAGGGAATGACTTTCATTCTCTTTCTATCTTCTGCTATGGTCAGGCTTTGAGTCTTACTCAACTTCACACCTTACAATACATGCTAGAACTCATTCTTTGACTGATCGATTTTGAACTCCTTCAAAATCTTGTCAAGGTATGTACTCATTGAAAGTCTTATCAAGCGTCTTGATCTATCCCTATAGATCTTGATGCCCAATATGTAAGAAGCTTACCGAGGTCTTTATTGAAAAATTCTTATTCAAGTATCCTTTTATACTATCCAGAAATTCTATATCATTTCCAATCAATAATATGTCATCCACATATAATATCAGAAATGCTACAGAGCTCCCACTCACTTTCTTGTAAATACATGCTTCACCATAAGTTTGTATAAAACCATATGCTTTGATCACCTCATCAAAGCATATATTCTGACATGCTTGCACCAGTCCATAGATGGATCGCTGGAGCTTGCACACTTTGTTAGCACCTTTAGGATCGACCAAACCTTCTGGTTGCATCCTATACAACTCCTCTTTAAGAAATCCATTAAGGAATGCAGTTTTGACGTCCATTTGTGTGCTAACATGATTCAGACATACTTAAGCATCGCTACGGGTGAGAAATTCTCATCACAGTCAACACCTTGAATTTGTCGAAAACCTAAGTCGAGCTTTGTACATAGTAACATTACCATCAGCATCAGACTTCTTCTCTAAGATCAATTTATTCTGTATGGCTTGCCGATCATCGGGCAAATCCACCAAAGTCCACACTTTGTTCTCATACACGGATCCTATCTCAGATTTCATGGCCTCAAGCCATCTGTCGGAATCTAGGCTCATCATAGCTTCTTCATAGTTCATAGGTTCGCCTTGGTCTAGTAACATGACTTTCGGAACAGGA
Organism: Triticum aestivum; assembly: GCF_018294505.1. Taxonomy (NCBI): domain Eukaryota; kingdom Viridiplantae; phylum Streptophyta; class Magnoliopsida; order Poales; family Poaceae; genus Triticum; species Triticum aestivum. The sequence continues at coordinate 30,682,351 of NC_057814.1, forward strand.
TTACCGTACCACTCTGGTGCAGATCGAGCTCTGTTTGACCTACGAAGTTCAGTAGTCACTTGATCTGAAGTTTCATGATCATCATCATTAGCTTCCTCTCTAGTTGGTGTAGGCATCATGGGAACGGTTTTCTCTGATGTGCTACTTTCCAATTCGAGAGAAGGTATCAAGTTCTACGTTCCTCACACTCACTTCTTTCGAGAGAAACTCCTCTAGATAGGATCCGTTCTTAGCAACAAAGATCTTGCCTTCGGATCTGTGGTAGAAGGTGTACCCAATTGTTTCCTTAGGGTATCATATGAAGATGCACTTCTACGATTTGGGTTCGAGCTTATCAGGCTGAAGCGTTTTGACATAAGTGTCGAAATCCCAAACTTTAAGAAACGACAGCATAGGTTTCTTGCCAAACCGTAATTCATACGTTGTCGTCTCAACGGATTTAGATGGTGCTCTATTTAATGTGAATGCGGTTGTCTCTAATGCATAACCCCAAAACGATAGTGGTAAATCGGTAAGAGACGTCATAGAACGTACCATATCTAATAAAGTATGGTTACGACGTTCGGACACACCATCACACTTTGGTGTTCCAGGTGGCGTGAGTTGTGAAACAATTCAACATTGTTTTAAATGAAGGCCAAACTCGTAACTCAAATATTCGCCTCCGCGATCAGATCATAGAAACTTTATTTTCTTGTTACGATGATTCTCCACTTCACTCTGAAATTCTTTGAACTTTTCAAATGTTTCAGACTTGTGTTTCATTAAGTAGATATACCCATACCTACTCAAATCATCTGTGAAGGTCTGAAAATAACGATACCCGCCGCGTGCTTCAACTCTCATCGGACCGCATACTTTGGTATGTATTATTTCCAATAAGTCATTAGCTCACTCCATTGTTCGAGGGAATGGAGTTTTAGTCATCTTGCCCATGAGGTATGGTTCACAAGTATCAAATGATTCATAATCAAGTGATGCCAAAAGTCTATGCGCATGGAGTTTCTTCATGCACTTTACAACAATATGACCTAAACGGCAGTGCCACAAGTATGTTGCACTATCATTATCAACTTTGCATCAACATTATGAATATGTGTATCACCATGATCGAGATTCAATAAACCATTCACATTTGGTGTATGACCATAGAAGGTTGGGATTTTTATTTCTGTGCCCCTGGTTCCTTAGTTCTACTCATTCATCCCCACGATCTTAACTTTTGCTCACTTGTCCCCACTCCCTTGCCCGAAACCCTCAGAACTGGTCACAACGGACGTTGCCGTCGGGTCATTGGCTTGACCGTTAACTCTGATGAGTGGGGCCGCGTAGGGCCGAGTCCACATTTTGACCGTTACGTGCTAACCAGTGGGGCCGCGAAACTGACACTCATTGTAGGTTTCCCCTCACTGTAACCTGAATCAGATCGAGTCGCTTCCATGCCGTCATCGTGCTACCTCTGCCGCCATCGTGCCGCCTCCGCCGCTGTCGTGACGCCTCCGCCGTAGTCGTGCCGCCCCCTGCTGCATCTATCCTCTCTCCCCATCTAGGATTAGGAAGTGATGTTGGGGGAGCACTCCATATGGCTCATCGACCGTGGAGATGATTGGGTCGAATCAGAGGCGGATAATTCATGGATTCCACCTGGGTAAGCATCATTTTCCTCTCAAATTGATTAGGAGGTCCGTAAATTAGGCTGTATTTGACCACCGTTGGCGTGAATCAGTGCAATTTATCTGAAAATTTTAGGCCTAACTGCGCCCTTTATATTATTTCAATCCAATAGGGTTGATCCTGCACTTGCTTTTTGGCTGGCGGTTAGAATGGAAACTAGCGAGCTGCATGGAACTAAACTATGTCCAATTTCTGGGTTTTTCTATCCTAAAGTGGTTGAAACCAGTGTTTCGTTCACAGATTTCTGCGAGGCACTCTGTTGTGAGTATCCGTGGAGCCCAGCCGATGCTGTTGAACTGAGATATTTCGACAGTACCGAGCAGAGATTTGTCCCATTAACTTGTGATGAGCATCTGGGATTGCTATTTAGTTTGAATGCTGACAGCCGTTTCTGTAAAATCCATATCGGTGTGCTTCAGGCACGCAAACAACGTATCCCAAAGGCGAAGGGTGTTCAGACATCATCTGTCTCTGCTAATAGCGAGCGTCCTCACACTCCTTGTAGGTCGAGACCAAGTAAACCCAGTGGTTCTGAAAGCCACAGCATGTCAGCTGTCGCTAATTCTGCCACTTCTCCTCTCCCTTCTGCACCTGATGTAGAAGTAGATGCAGAGCCTGACAAGGAAGTGCCTCGACATGATGATGAGGATGAGATTCTATTCCCTGAACTGGTAGATAGGGTCAGTCAACAAGTAGTGGAAGATGAATATCAGAGGAGCCTAGCAGCCGTGCTAGATTTGATGACACTGACGATGAAGAGAGGGAGGAGAACATCGACTCCTTAGTTTTACAAGAATATGATGGTGAGGACATGCCAACAATTGAGTGGAACAGGGAGAATCCCGAGCTTACTCCAGGAGCCGTATTCGTATCGATGGTGGACTGTCGTAATGCAGTGACTACATATTGCATTCTCACTGAAAACTACTATGAGGTTCATAGGAGTGAGCCAGGAAGATTCACTGTTCATTGCCCTTATGATAGGTGTAGGTGGAGGTTGCATGCATCCACTATGCTAAAGATCAAATTGATTCAGGTATTACAACTGAACCTTTTTATCAGATTATTTATCCATTCTATATTTAGGTCACGTGTACTGTTTCTTAATTGTATTTGACATCATTTTTCATTTTGTTTCAGATAAAAGCAACCCACACAGGCACACTTGCCCACCTGGAGGGGGAGGGGGAAAGGACAAATCAAAGCTTGCAAAGACTAGGTGGGTGGCAGATGCAATCTTGGATTGGGTGAGGGAAACACCAACAGATGTCGAACAACACTCCATGGGAAGCTATTTGGGAAGACAAGATTAATATACCTTACATGAGGATTTTCTATGCTAAGGAAAGGGCTCTTGATAGGATTAATGGTCCATGGAATGAGAGTTTTCAGTTGCTTTACACCTTCAAAGCTAAAGTGGAGACGGCTAGTCTAGGGAGTGTTGTAGAGATTGACAAGCATACAGTTAAGTACAAATTAAAAGGGAAGGCATTGGAGAGGGAGTGCTCCAGGAGGGCGTTTGTTTGTTTCAAGGCTTGCTGGCAGGGGTTTCTGAATGGTTGTAGGCTCTATTTGGCTATCGATGCAACTGCTTTGAATGGAAGATGGAGAGGCCAGCTAGCAGCAGCTTCTGTAGTTGATGGACACAACTGGCTATTCCTAGTTGCATTTGGTGTGTTGGAGGTAGAGTCCGAGGAGAGTTGGGTCTGGTTTCTGCAGCTGTTGCGCAACATTATATGTACACCCTCAAGTTTAGTTATACACACAGATGCTTGCAAGGGTTTAGAAACTGCAGTAGAAATTGTATTCCCTGGAGTGGAACATAAGGAATGTATGCGACACTTAGCGCGGAATTTTAAAAAGAAATTCAGAGGCAAAGTTTATGATGAGAACCTATGGCCAGCACCATACACATGCAGCTTGAGGAAGCATGAGCACCATTTGAGAGTGTTGTATGATCACAATCCTTTGGTGAAGGAGTACATGGATGAACATCATGGAAAGGTGTGGTCAAGAAGCAAATTCAATGAAATCTGCAAAGTAGACTATGTGACCAATAACCTCGCTGAGTGATTCAATGCAAAGTTAAAGTCAGTAAAAGGGCTTTTGTTGTGGCAAGCATTTGATAAGATTAGGAAGACGATGATGATAAAGATGGCTCTTCGTAAAAGAATTGCAGAAATAGAATATGTTGGCCATCTTATGCTCCCATCTCTGATTAAGGCATTGCATGCCAAGGCAAGAGGACTAAGGATGAAATGCATTCGACCGTTGACATACGAGACTGAGGTGACATACACTGACAGTAAAAATAGGGAATGGAGATATCCAGTGAACCTTGCAACCAATGAATGCAGCTGTAGGCAATGGCAGATTCGCGGGAAGACATGCATACATGCCCTACATCTCATGACTATTATTGGAGGTGAAGATGGTGAAGTTGATCAGTATTGCTCTGAATATTTCTCTGTTGCCAAATTTAGGGTTGCTTATGCTGAAAATGTGCCTGCACTCTTGGGAAAAGACCAATGGAACATAGTAGACCCAGGGTTCAAATTCCGTTCTCCTGTATTGACTAGACCACCAGGAAGACCAAGGAAAAACAAGATAAGAGCTAGTGAAGAGGGTCGTGTAAAAAAATAGCGTAAGTGCAAAAGATGTGGTATCCTAGGGCATATTGCTAAGCGTTGTACTAATCCAGTTGATGCATCATTTGAAGAAGAGGAACAATGGGCAGCAGCAAATGCAGAGGAGAATGCAGCAGTAGAGGAGAATGCAGCAAGTTTAGAGGAGAATGCAGCAGCAGAGGAGAATGCAGCAAGTTTAGAGAATGAACCAACTGAAGTAGCAGCTTGGTATGTGTGCAACCTTTCCCTTTTTTTGCATTTGTTCTCTTTTTTTATCGATGGCTAAGCTTATTTCTCTTTGACCCAGCTCTAGGTTAATTAGAGGCACATGACAGAAAAGACCTAGAGAGGAAGAAACTTCGGTTGAACCATCATCTGATGCAAAATTTGAAACCATGGCTTATGAAGGTTTTGAAGCTATAAGAGAGGAGGAAGTTATTTTGTCTGAAGTTCCTTTAAGGATTAGTGAACCCACAGATGACCGCCAACTGGTCATCACTTGCTCGGTCAGTCAAAGCTCAACAAAACCGCCACCACCAGAAGTGAAGATCAGAAGCAACAAGACAAAGCTTTCAAAAGCACAAAATATCCTAGCCAGGGAAACTAGAAGCAAGACGGTTAATCCATCCTCGAACACAAGGAGCAAGGCAAAGATTTGTATTTGAACTTGAATGCAAGTCATAAACTTTGAACTTTAAGGATTTATAATAAGGATTCTGTCGTCAGTTTGAACTACTGTGAAAACTTGTAAGGTGTAATAATTCTATTTGTAATTTGATGTGAAATTTGAGGTAGAATACAAAAATGAGGCAAAATTTGAATTTTAGGCAAACTTTGAATTTGAACCAACACTTAAAGTCCATTCCCCTGTGGCGTGAGTTGCAAAGTTGCTGAACTATTATAAACGTTAGGTGATCAATTCTATCTCTTTTGCGTGGTAAAACTTGTAGTCATGAGAATGTGCTTCAAATGAGCTCCCGAGCTAGGGTAAACAGCCCCATTTGTAATCAAGTTTTTTTTGACCTACTCCATATGAGCCAAATATATTTTATTAACACCTATTCAATCTATATAGTGTAGATTCGAAGAATCGCTATTTATTGAATTCATATTTATATTTTTACATTTGTTTGAAAAAAATATACTTTAATAGAAAACCATTAAAAACACGTTCAAAATATGAAAAATGGAAAACTAAGTTCAGATCCTTCTTATTCACTTTGAAATCAATCTGTGGTGATTTTTTTTGTTTTTTTTAATTTTCAAAAACCGAAGGGAACCCTACCTCCTCTCCTTGGTCTCTATGAAACGTTGTATATGATAGCTAATACGTGTGAAGGTTTTTTCATGAAAATGTCCATAGACAAAGTTTATGATTTTTGGTTGGTAACATGTCACACAAGACAACATTGTGCGCATGTTATATATATATTTTGATTTTTTGAAATTAATGGTTCTCATTTGACCTCGATCGTGCTAGCTAGGTTTTTTTTGTAAATGTCTGTATACCAAGTTTAGTATTTTTCCTCGTTAGTGTGTCTTATAAACGACGAACAGGAAGGTTTCATATTTTTTCGATTTTTTAATTAGTTATGCTCAGTCAAAGCCTTGGAAACCCCGTTGACCAGCTCAAAACCCCTCTAAACCCCGTGGGGTTTCGCCTAACCCTAGATCTGAACGTCAGCCGTCCGATCATACCCTAGGGCCAAGCGACAACCCTCAGATGTGGTCTTCTAGAAGGAATTCTGAGGGCAGGCTGCGTGCAGGCTTCGCGCCGTTGTATCACATGGAGGGCTCCGATCGTGGGGCGATCCGCGAGAGGCGATCCGCGAGACTTGTTGGTTGTGCCTTCCCTTTCTTCTACTGCTTATTCTGCGGTGACGAGAGGAGCCACTCCTCCTCTGCTTCTTCTTCTCCGACAACGAGAGGAGCCACTCCTCTTCTTCTTCTTCTCCGGCGACTTTGGGCGTTATGTCGAGCTCCACTTCAGCCTCCCGCCCCTCGTGGACCCAGTATGGTCCACTTCCCATGGAGCGATGTCCTGACTGCCCACCCAGCGCGCCACTGATACGATTGACTTCGAAGGAGGTCAAGAATGGCAATTATGGATGCGAGTTCGTGAAATGCGAGAGCAAGCCAAAGGGGCAGGTTAGATCTCATGATTTTTCTCTGATTTCTTTTTCTATTTGATTTTAGTTCTTTTTCGATCTAGGATTTAGGGTTCATGTTTTAGTTTCAGATCGTGAAGAAATGCACACATTTTGAATGGCCGGGTGACTACGTTAAGCGGATTCAATTCAATGGGGCCCCAACCCGGGAGCTCAATCTGCCGTCAGCACCAACGAATTTGGTCTCTGAAAGTGTTGCTCTAACAGCTGGGGATGCAGATCTGAAGGGGGAATTAAAGAAGATGAACAAGAACTTGAAGCAGATGATTCAATTGAACAAGCAGGCAAATCTGATAGCTTTAGGATTTTATCCCTTTTATTTTTGTGTAGTTGCTCTAGGATTTGCTTACTTGCTGGCCGTCACTCGTTAGAGATGTTATTAGTGTGGTGTCATGTGCTCTAGGATTTGGTTAAATTTGTGGATCATGTGCTCTACGATTTTCTTAAATTTGTGGATCATGTGCTCTATGCTCTGTGTTGCTTAATTTGTGGATCATGTTCTCTATGCTCTGTGTTGCTTAATTTGTGGATCATGTCAGTTTCATCAGTTTTGTACACTTTCAGTTTCTTTAGTTTTGTTAGACAACACCGACCGCAGAAGAAAAAAACATAGTTCTAGGGCCCAAATTGAAACTAAGCTCTAGTTGGGCCGTCTCATTGCGTTGAGTGTTGAAGGCCCACAAAGATAAAAGAGGCCTAGAAAATAGTGCACGCGCTGGCTCTGTTTTTTTCCTTGATTATTGCCATGGTAAATCCATTTATTGCCATGCCGAACAAAAATAGTGCATGATGGTAAATCGATTTATTGATGGACTTGCCCATGTCAAATTTATTTGTACATATCGTGGCAATTTCCTTCTATATATAGCCTACGGCACAACACTTTTATTTTTTGACACGCGGGTATTATAAACATGTTTTTGTTGCAAGAAAAATATTGTACACACGATTTTTTGTTTTTGTTATTAAGAGCATGTCAGACTTAATTATGTAGATCATGATATCCATCTGAAACGACGTCTAAAATAAAGTCCGGTGGCACCATTAGCCACCATATCCATCTAGAGAGCATGTCTAGGGCTCGGCTACGGCACCATATCCATCTAGAGAGCATGTCTACGGCTCGACTACGGCACCATATCCATCTACCGATATCTCACGTAGCAAGCATACATCCATAACATAAAAAGTAGCAACCATAGCATACTTCTTACATAAAACATAGGGTGCCCTAAACCATAGCATAGGCCACAAACTATTCAAAAATTAGCTTGTTTTTGTTCATACAATATACGGAATAGGGCCACCAAAAATTCAAAAAAATTAGCTTTTCTTCTTCTTCTTTTCAACATCAACATGGCTCATTTTTCTAGCTTTAGTTTCCTTTTTGACACTTCAACTAGTCCATTATCCGCGCGTGCGAAAACTTGACCCTACTCTAAATGGGCCATTTAAACTTGACCTACACAAGTACACACCCTGAATATAACAAGACGAATGGATTACCCTCCAACCATTTTTACAAGGCTAACCCCAAAACTTGCTGGTTTTCATTGAGGGATACCCTTTCATTGATCGATTTAGCAGAAGGGCTCGTGTACGGCACCATATCCATCTAGAGATATCTCACGTCAAATAAGATAAAAATAGCAAGCAAAACACCTATAACCAACGACATATCAAATAAGGGTAGCAAGCATAACATAGTTCTTAGGGGATAACACGACATAGATTAAAAGTTCAAGGTACAAGCAACGACATAATTAAGATAGAAATATATAGAAGATAAAAAGCCCTAACACCCTAGGGCAAGACAAGCTCACGAGACCGGGCCTTCACCACCATCTTCACTGCGCCTCCTCTTCACTGCTCCTCCTCTCCATGCCGTCCTGGCCGATGTAGTAGGGGAGGCTGTGCATACCATCGCGGGTGGGGAAGATGCAGTCGAAGTTTGTGAAGATGTTGTGGGTTGTGAATGCGATGAATTTGCATCCACACCAAGACACCTTGCCGAGGAGGTAGTACGCATCAAATCTATTGGTGAAGGTGACGGTGAGCCCTATCGGCAAAGTCCTGGATTTTGGACGCACTTCCTCCAGTCGAAACATCACCGACAAGCCCGCCGGGAGGTGGGCGAAGCCCGCACGGAGGAACCACTCAGAAAACTGTTGGAAATATGCCCTAGAGGCAATAATAAATGGTTATTATTATATTTCTTTGTTCATGATAATTGTCTATTGTTCATGCTATAATTGTGTTATCCGGAAATCGTAATACATGTGTGAATACATAGACCACAACGTGTCCCTAGTAAGCCTCTAGTTGACTAGCTCGTTGATCAACAGATAGTCATGGTTTCCTGACTATGGACATTGGATGTCGTTGATAATGGGATCACATCATTAGGAGAATGATGTGATGGACAAGACCCAATCCTAAGCATAGCATAAAAGATCGTGTAGTTTCGTTTGCTAAAGATTTTCCAATGTCAAGTATCTTTTCCTTAGACCATGAGATCGTGCAACTCCCGGATACCGTAGGAGTGCTTTGGGTGTGCCAAACGTCACAACGTAACTGGGTGACTATAAAGGTGCACTACGGGTATCTCCGAAAGTGTCTGTTGGGTTGGCACGGATCGAGACTGGGATTTTTCACTCCGTGTGACGGAGAGGTATCTCTGGGCTCACTCGGTAATGCATCATCATAATGAGCTCAATGTGACTAAGGCGTTAGTCACGGGATCATGCATTGCGGTACGAGTAAAGAGACTTGCCGGTAACAAGATTGCACAAGGTATTGGGATACCGACGATCGAATCTCGGGCAAGTAACATACCGATTGACAAAGGGAATTGTATACGGGATTGATTGAATCCTCGACATCGTGGTTCATCCGATGAGATCATCGTGGAACATGTGGGAGCCAACATGGGTATCCAGATCCCACTGTTGGTTATTGACCGGAGAGGCATCTCGGTCATGTCTGCATGTCTCCCGAACCCGTAGGGTCTACACACTTAAGGTTCGGTGACGCTAGGGTTGTAGAGATATGAGTATGCGGAAACCCGAAAGTTGTTCGGAGTCCCGGATGAGATCCCGGACGTCACGAGGAGTTCCGGAATGGTCCGAGGTGAAGAATTATATATAGGAAGTCAAGTTTCGGCCACCGGGAAAGTTTCGGAGGTTATCGGTATTGTACCGGGACCACCGGAAGGGTCCCGGGGGTCCACCGGGTGGGGCCACCTATCCCGGAGGGCCCCATGGGCTGAAGTGGGAAGGGAACCAGCCCCTAGTGGGCTGGGGCACCCCCCATGGGCCTCCCCCCTGCGCCTAGGGTTGGAAACCCTAGGGTGGGGGGCGCCCCACTTGACTTGGGGGGTAAGTTACCCCCCTGGCCGGCGCCCCCCCTCCAGATGGATTCTGGCCGGCGCCCCCCTCCCAGGGGGCCTATATAAAGGGGGGGAGGGAGGGCAGTAGCATTACAGCCTTGGGAGCCTCCCTCCTCCCCTGCTACACCTCTCCCTCTCGCAGAAGCTCGACGAAGCCCTGCCGAGACCCGCTACATCCACCACCACGCCGTCGTGCTGCTGGATATCCATCAACCTCTCCTTCCCCCTTGCTGGATCAAGAAGGAGGAGACGTCGCTGCACCGTACGTGTGTTGAACGCGGAGGTGCCGTCCGTTCGGCACTCGGTCATCGGTGATTTGGATCACGGCGAGTACGACTCCGTCATCCACGTTCATTGGAACGCTTCCGCTCGCGATCTACAAGGGTATGTAGATGCACTCCTTTCCCCTCGTTGCTAGTATACTCCATAGATGGATCTTGGTGAGCGTAGGAAAATTTTAAAATTATGCTATGATTCCCAACAGTGGTATCAGAGCCAGGCCTATGCGTAGTTACTATGCACGAGTAGAACACAAAGCAGTTGTGGGCGTTGATGTTTCCAATTCTTCTTGCCGCTACTAGTCTTATCTTGTTTCGGCGGCATTGTGGGATGAAGCGGCCTGGACCGACCTTACACGTACGCCGTGAGACAGGTTCCACCGACTGACATGCACTAGTTGCATAAGGTGGCTAGCGGGTGTCTGTCTCTCCTACTTTAGTCGGAACGGATTCGATGAAAAGGGTGCTTATGAAGGGTAAATAGAAATTGGCAAATCACGTTGTGGTCATACGTAGGTAAGAAACGTTCTTGCTAGAAACCTACAAACCACGTAAAAAACTTGCAACAACAATTAGAGGACGTCTAACTTGTTTTTGCAGCATGTGCTATGTGATGTGATATGGCCAGAAGATGTGATGAATGATATATGTGATGTATGAGATTGATCATATTCTTGTAATAGGAATCACGACTTGCATGTCGATGAGTATGACAACCGGCAGGAGCCATAGGAGTTGTCTTTATTATTTTGTATGACCCGCGTGTCATTGAATAACGCCATGTAAATTACTTTACTTTGTTGCTAAACGCGTTAGCCATAGAAGTAGAAGTAATCGTTGGCGTGACGACTTCATAAAGACACAATGATGGAGATCATGGTGTCATGCCGGTGACGAAGATGATCATGGTGCCCCGAAGATGGAGATCAAAGGAGCATAATGATATTGGCCATATCATGTCACTATTTGATTGCATGTGATGTTTATCATGTTTTTGCATCTTATTTGCTTAGAACGACGGTAGTAAGTAAGATGATCCCTTATAATAATTTCAAGAAAGTGTTCACCCTAACTGTGCACCGTTGCGAAGGTTCGTTGTTTCGAAGCACCACGTGATGATCGGGTGTGATAGATTCTAACGTTCGCATACAACGGGTGTTGACAAGCCTAGCATGTACAGACATGGCCTCGGAACACACGCAATACACTTAGGTTGACTTGACGAGCCTAGCATGTACAGACATGGCCTCGGAACACGGAGGACCGAAAGGTCGAGCATGAGTTGTATAGAAGATACGATCAACATGGAGATGTTCACCGATCTTGACTAGTCCGTCTCACGTGATGATCAGACACGGCCTAGTTAACTCGGATCATGTTTCACTTAGATGACTAGAGGGATGTCTATCTGAGTGGGAGTTCATTGAGTAATTTGATTAGATGAACTTAATTATCATGAACTTAGTCTAAAATCTTTACACTATGTCTTAGATCAAATGGCCCACGTTGTCCTCAATTTCAACGCGTTCCTAGAGAAAACCAAGCTGAAAGACGGACTGGGTCCGGAACCTGAGGATCATCCTCATAGCAGCCAAGAAAGATTATGTCCTAGAAGCACCGCTAGGTGAAGCACCAATCCCAGAGAACCAAGACGTTATGAACGCTTGGCAGCAGCGTGCTGATGATTACTCCCTCGTTCAGTGCGGCATGCTTTACAGCTTTGAACCGGGTCTCCAAAAGCGTTTTGAGAAACATGGAGCATATGAGATGTTCGAGGAGCTAAAAATGGTTTTCCAAGCTCATGCCCGGGTCGAGAGATATGAAGTCTCCGTCAAGTTCTTCAGCTGTAAAATGGAGGAGAATAGTTCTGTTAGTGAGCACATACTCAGAATGTCTGGGTTGCACAACCGCTTGTCTCAGCTGGGAGTTAATCTCCCGGATGATGTGGTCATTGACATAATCCTTCAGTCGCTTCCACCAAGCTACAAGAGCTTTGTGATGAACTTCAATATGCAGGGGATGGAAAAGACCATTCCCGAGGTATATTCAATGCTTGAATCAGCGGAGGTGGAGATCAGAAAAGAACATCAAGTGTTGATGGTGAATAAAACCACTAAGTTTAAGAAGGGCAAGGGTAAGAAGAACTTCAAGAAGGACGGCAAGGGAGTTGCCGCGCCCGGTAAGCCAGTTACTGGGAAGAAGTCAAAGAATGGATCCAAGCCTGAAACTGAGTGCTTTTATTGCAAGGGAAGTGGTCACTGGAAGCGGAACTGCCCCAAATACTTAGCGGACAAGAAGGCCGGCAACACCAAAGGTATATGTGATATACATGTAATTGATGTGTACCTTACCAGTACTCGTAGTAGCTCCTGGGTATTTGATACCGGTGCGGTTGCTCATATTTGTAACTCAAAATAGGAACTACGGAATAAACGGAGACTGGCGAAGGACGAGGTGACGATGCGCGTCGGGAATGGTTCCAAGGTCGATGTGATCGCCGTCGGCACGCTACCTCTGCATCTACCTACGGGATTAGTTTTAAACCTCAATAATTGTTATTTAGTGCCAGCTTTGAGCATGAACATTGTATCTGGATCTCGTTTAATTTGAGATGGCTACTCATTTAAATCCGAGAATAATGGTTGTTCTATTTATATGAGAGATATGTTTTATGGTCATGCCCCGCTGGTTAATGGTTTATTCTTGATGAATCTCGAACGTGATGTTACACATATTCATAGTGTGAATACCAAAAGATGTAAAGTTGATACCGATAGTCCCACATACTTGTGGCACTGCCGCCTTGGTCACATTGGTGTCAAGCGCATGAAGAAGCTCCATGCAGATAGACTTTTGGAGTCTCTTGATTACGAATCATTTGACACGTGCGAACCATGCCTCAAGGGTAGGATGACCAAGACTCCGTTCTCCGGAACAATGGAGCGAGCAACCAACTTATTGAAAATCATACATACCGATGTGTGCGGTCCAATGAGTGTTGAGGCTCGCGGAGGATATCGTTATGTTCTCACTCTCACTGATGACTTAAGTAGATATGGGTATGTCTACCTAATGAAACACAAGTCTGAAACCTTTGAAAAGTTCAAGGAATTTCAGAGTGAGGTTGAGAATCAACGTGACAGGAGAATAAAATTCTTACGATCAGATCGTGGTGGAGAATATTTAAGTCACGAATTTGGTGCACACTTAAGGAAATGTGGAATAGTTTCACAACTCACGCCGCCTGGAACACCTCAGAGAAACGGTGTGTCCGAACGTCGTAATCGCACTCTATTGGATATGGTGCGATCTATGATGTCTCTTACCTATTTACCGCTCTCATTTTGGGGCTATGCTTTAGAGACTGCCGCATTCACTTTAAATAGGGCTCCATCGAAATCCGTTGAGACGACACCGTATGAATTATGGTTTGGGAAGAAACCTAAGCTGTCGTTTCTAAAAGTTTGGGGATGCGATGCTTATGTCAAGAAACTTCAACCTGAAAAGCTCGAACCCAAGTCGGAGAAATGCGTCTTCGTAGGATACCCTAAGGAAACTATTGGGTATACCTTCTACCTCAGATCCGAAGGCAAGATCTTCGTTGCCAAGAACGGGTCCTTTCTAGAGAAGGAGTTTCTCTCGAAAGAATTGAGTGGGAGGAAAGTGGAACTTGATGAGGTGATAGTCACCCCTTCCGAACCGGAAAGTAGCGCAGCGCGGGAAAATGTTCCTGTGGTGCCTACACCGACTGGAGAGGAAGTTAATGATGATGATCATGAAGCTTCGGAACAAGTTACTACTGAACTTCGTAGGTCCACAAGGACACGTTCCGCACCAGAGTGGTAGGGCAACCCTGTCCTGGAAATCATGTTGTTAGACAACAGTGAACCTTCGAACTATGAAGAAGCGATGGCGGGCCCGGATTCCGACAAATGGCTAGAAGCCATGAAATCCGGGATAGGATCCATGTATGAAAACAAAGTATGGACTTTGACTGACTTGCCCGATGATCGGCGAGCCATAGAAAACAAATGGATCTTTAAGAAGAGGACGGACGCGGATGGTAATGTGACCATCTATAAGGCTCGACTTGTCGCTAAGGGTTATCGACAAGTTCAAGGGGTTGACTACGGTGAGACTTTCTCACCCGTAGCGAAGTTGAAGTCCGTCCGAATCATGTTAGCAATTGCCGCATACTATGATTATGAGATATTGCAGATGGACGTCAAAACGGCATTCCTTAATGGCTTCCTTAAGGAAGAGTTGTATATGATGCAGCCGGAAGGTTTTGTCGATCCTAAGAATGCTAATAAAGTATGCAAGCTCCAGCGCTCAATCTATGGGCTGGTGCAAGCATCTCAGAGTTGGAACATTTGCTTTGATGAGATGATCAAAGCGTTTGGGTTTACACAGACTTATGGAGAAGCCTGTGTTTACAAGAAAGTGAGTGGGAGCTCTGTAGCATTTCTCTTATTATATGTGGATGACATATTATTGATGGGAAATGATATAGAATTCTTGGAAAGTATAAAGGCCTATTTGAATAAGTGTTTTTCAATGAAGGACCTTGGAGAAGCTGCTTATATATTAGGCATCAAGATCTATAGAGATAGATCAAGACGCCTCATTGGTCTTTCACAGAGTACATACCTTGACAAGATATTGAAGAAGTTCAATATGGATCAGTCCAAGAAGGGGTTCTTGCCTGTATTGCAAGGTGTGCAATTGAGCACGGCTCAATGCCCGACCACGGCAGAAGATAGAGAAAAGATGAGTGTCATCCCCTATGCCTCGGCCATAGGGTCTATTATGTATGCCATGCTGTGTTCCAGACCTGATGTAAACCTTGCCGTAAGTTTGGTAGGAAGGTACCAAAGTAATCCCGGCATGGAACACTGGACAGCGGTCAAGAATATCCTGAAGTACCTGAAGAGGACTAAGGATATGTTTCTCGTTTATGGAGGTGACGAAGAGCTCGTCGTAAAGGGTTACGTCGACGCTAGCTTCGACACAGATCTGGATGACTCGAAGTCACAAACCGGATACATGTATATTTTGAATGGAGGAGCAGTAAGCTGGTGCAGTTGCAAGCAAAGCGTCGTGGCGGGATCTACATGTGAAGCGGAGTACATGGCAGCCTCGGAGGCAGCACAGGAAGCAGTCTGGATGAAGGAGTTCATTACCGACCTAGGGGTGATTCCCAATGCGTCGGGCCCGATGACTCTCTTCTGTGACTACACTGGAGCTATTGCCCTTGCCAAGGAGCCCAGGTTTCACAGGAAGACCAGGCATATCAAGCGTCGCTTCAACTCCATTCGTGAAAGTGTTCAAAATGGAGACATAGATATTTGTAAAGTACATACGGACCTGAATGTAGCATATCCGTTGACTAAACCTCTCCCTAGGGCAAAACATGATCAACACCAGGACGCAATGGGTGTTCGATTCATCACAATGTAACTAGATTATTGACTCTAGTGCAAGTGGGAGACTGTTGGAAATATGCCCTAGAGGCAATAATAAATGGTTATTATTACATTTATTTGTTCATGATAATTGTCTATTGTTCATGCTATAATTGTGTTATCCGGAAATCGTAATACATGTGTGAATACATAGACCACAACATGTCCCTAGTAAGCCTCTAGTTGACTAGCTCGTTGATCAACAGATAGTCATGGTTTCCTGACTATGGACATTGGATGTCGTTGATAACGGGATCACATCATTAGGAGAATGATGTGATGGACAAGACCCAATCCTAAGCATAGCATAAAAGATCGTGTAGTTTCGTTTGCTAGAGCTTTTCCAATGTCAAGTATCTTTTCCTTAGACCATGAGATCGTGCAACTCCCGGATATCGTAGGAGTGCTTTGGGTGTGCCAAACGTCACAACGTAACTGGGTGACTATAAAGGTGCACTACGGGTATCTCCGGAAGTGTCTGTTGGGTTGGCACGGATCGAGACTGGGATTTGTCACTCCGTGTGACGGAGAGGTATCTCTGGGGCCACTCGGTAATGCATCATCATAATGAGCTCAATGTGACTAAGGCGTTAGTCACGGGATCATGCATTGCGGTACGAGTAAAGAGACTTGCCAGTAACGAGATTGAACAAGGTATTGGGATACCGACGATCGAATCTCGGGCAAGTAACATACCGATTGACAAAGGGAATTGTATACAGGATTGATTGAATCCTCGACATCGTGGTTCATCCGATGAGATCATCGTGGAACATGTGGGAGCCAACATGGGTATCCAGATCCCGCTGTTGGTTATTGACCGGAGAGGCGTCTCGGTCATGTCTGCATGTCTCCCGAACCCGTAGGGTCTACACACTTAAGGTTCGGTGACGCTAGGGTTGTAAAGATATGAGTATGCGGAAACCCGAAAGTTGTTCGGAGTCCCGGATGAGATCCCTGACGTCACGAGGAGTTCCGGAATGGTCCGAGGTGAAGAATTATATATAGGAAGTCAAGTTTCGGCCACCGGGAAAGTTTCGGGGGTTATCGGTATTGTACCGGGACCACCGGAAGGGTCCCGGGGGTCGACCGGGTGGGGCCACCTATCCCGGAGGGCCCCATGGGCTGAAGTGGGAAGGGAACCAGCCCCTAGTGGGCTGGGGCACCCCCCATGGGCCTCCCCCCTGCGCCTAGGGTTGGAAACCCTAGGGTGGGGGGCGCCCCACTTGACTTGGGGGGTAAGTTACCCCCCTGGCCGCCGCCCCCCCCTCCAGATGGATTCTGGCTGGTGCCCCCCCTCCCAGGGGGCCTATATAAAGGGGGGGGGGAGGGAGGGCAGTAGCATTACAGCCTTGGGCGCCTCCCTCCTCCCTTGCTACACCTCTCCCTCTCACAGAAGCTCGGCGAAGCCCTGCCGAGACCCGCTACATCCACCACCACGCCGTCGTGCTGCCGGATCTCCATCAACCTCTCCTTCCCCTGCTGGATCAAGAAGGAGGAGACGTCGCGGCACCGTACGTGTGTTGAACGCGGAGGTGCCGTCCGTTCGGCACTCGGTCATCGGTGATTTGAATCACGGCGAGTACGACTCCGTCATCCACGTTCATTGGAACGCTTCCGCTCGCGATCTACAAGGGTATGTAGATGCACTCCTTTCCCCTCGTTGCTAGTATACTCCATAGATGGATCTTGGTGAGCGTAGGAAAAATTTAAAATTATGCTACGATTCCCAACAAAAACCCCCTTGCACCCCTCCAGCGTGAGAATGCCCACACGCGGAGCGTCCTCTCCACGACAACACCGAAGGATACCGTCTCTCCGGCACAGTCGGTGGGAACTCGAAGGTGGGGCCGTTGTACCGCATCCTCGCCTCGCTTTGAGAGTGCTCTGGGTTTGGGTGAAGAAGAGAAGGGGGCGGCGCAAATGGATGTGTGGAGAATAGGTGGAGGGGTGGTGGTTTAAATAGGGAAAGGGGAAGGGAAGGGCAGTGGCACCGGCCGCGCTTTGGATTTGCTACGTTCAGACGAGCCGCGTCGATCGATATGCTACTTTAATTGCCAACAGGTTTTAATTGCCACGTTGAATAGATGCGAGTGGATCGAAAAGTGTGAAATAATGCTCTACATCGAGGAGACACGCGTGCGAGATGATACGAACCAGCGACAGCAACCGTCCCTGCGTCCGTGGTGGCTCGCGTGAAAATGAGGCCGATTAGCATCTGTGGCGGCTCACGTGAAAAAGAGGCCGGTCAGTGCATCGTGGCGGCGGGCGGTGGCGCATGCAGGTAGGGCTAGCTACGTGCATGCATAGTAGGCTAGCTGGACATGTCATGCATGCATAACAGGCTTCTGTTACTGCAGCGCGCACACGACCCAACATTCTAACCACGGCCCAATGGGCTAACAGCGGCATCGTCCGCCGCGACCCCACTCATCGGGTCCAACAGGTGACACAGTCAGCACGGCCCCACTTGTCAGAGTTAACGGTCAAAGCACTGACCCGACGGCATCCACCGTTTGTGACCAGTTCTGAGGGTTTCGAGCAAGGGAGTGGGGAAAAGTGAGCAAAAGTTAAGAGCGTGGGGATGAATGAGTATGTCTAAGGAACCAGGGGCATAGATGTAAAAAACCCTAGAAGGTTTTATTCAAGTAAACAAAATAACAATTATTCTCTGACTTAAATGAATAACTGTATTGCAATAAACATGATCAAATCATATTCCTGCTCAAGGCAAACACCAAATAACATTTGTTTAGGTTCAACACTAATCCCGAAGGTAGAGGGAGTGTGCGATGGTGATCGTATCAACCTTGGAATCACTTCCAACACACCTCGTCACCTCGCCCTTAACTAGTCTCTATTTATTCCACAACACCTGTTTTGAATTACTAATCTTAGCAACTGAACCGGTATCAAATACCCAGGGGATATTACGAACACTAGTAAGGTACACATCAATAACATGTATATCAAATATACCTTTGTTCACTTTGCCATCCTTCTTATCCGCCAAGTATTTGGGGCAGTTCCGCTTCCAGTGACCATTTCCTTTGCAGTAGAGGCACTCAGTTTCAGGCTTGGGTCCAGCTTTGGGCTTCTTCATGGGAGCGGCAACTTGCTTGGCATTCTTCTTGAAGTTCCCTTTCTTTCCCTTGCCCCTTTTCTTCAAACTAGTGGTCTTGTTAACCATCAACACTTGATGCTCTTTCTTGATTTCTACTTTTGCTGATTTCAGCATCGCGAAGAGCTCGGGAATCATTTTCATCATCCCTTGCATATTATAGTTCATCACGAAGTTCTAGTAGCTTGGTGATAGTGACTAGAGAACTTTGTCAATCACTATCTTATCTGGAAGATTAAGTCCCACTTGGTTCAAGCGATTGTAGTACCCAGACATTCTGAGCACATGCTCACTGGTTGAGCTACCCTCCTCCATCTTGTAGGCAAAGTACTTCTCAGAGGTCTCATATCCCTCAACATGGGCATGAGTTTAAAATACAAATTTCAGCTCTTGGAACATCTCATATGCTCCGTGGCGTTCAAAACGTTTTTGAAGTCCCGGTTCTAAGCCGTAAAGCATGGCGCACTAAACTATTAAGTAGTCATCATACCGAGCTTTGCCAAACGTTCATAATGTCTGCATCTGCTCATGCAATAGGTCTGTCACCTAGCGGTGCATCAAGGATATAATTCATCTGTGCAGCAATGAGGATAATCCTCATATCACGGACCCAGTCCGCATTATTGCTACCATCATCTTTCAACTTAGTTTTCTCTAGGAACATATCAAAATAGGGAAGCTAAATCGCGAGCTATTGATCTACAACATAAATTTGCAAATACTACCAGGACTAAGTTTCATGATAAATTAAGTCCAGTTAATCAAATTACTAAGGAACTCCCACTTAAATAAACACCCCTCAAGTTATCTAAGTGATACATGATCCAAATCAACTAACCCATGTCCGATCATCACGTGAGATGGGGTAGTCCTCAATGGTGAACATCTCTATGTTGATCATATCTAATATATGACACACATTCGACCTTTCGGTCTCTAGTGTTCCGAGACCATGTCTGTACATGCTGGGCTCGTCAAGTTTAACCCAAGTATTCTGCGTGTGTAAATCTGGCTTACACCCATTGTATGTGAACGTAGAGTCTATCACACCCGATCATCACATGGTGCTTCGAAACGATGAACTTTAGCAAAGGTGCATACTCGGGGAGAACACTTTTATCTTGAAATTTAGTAAAGGGATCATCTTATAATGCTACTGTCATTCTAAGCAAAATAAGATGCTTAAAAGATAAACATCACATGCAATCAAAATATGTGACATGATATGGCCATCATCATCTTGTGCTTTTGATCTCCATCTCCATAGCATCGTCATGATCTCCATCGTCACCGGCTCGACACCTTGATCTCCATCGTTGCGTCGGGGTCGTCTCGCCAACTATTGCTTCTACAACTATTGCTAACACATATCGATAAAGTGAAGCAATTACATGGCGCTTGCATTTCGTACAATAAAGAGACAACCATAAGGCTCCTGCCGGTTGCCGATAAATTACAAAACATGATCATCTCATACAATAACATATATCACATCATGTCTTGACCATATCACATCACAACATACACTGCAAAAACAAGTTAGGCATCCTCTCCTTTGTTGTTGCAAGTTTTACGTGGCTGCTAGAACCGTTCTTACCTACGGCAAAAACCACAACGGTGATTTATCAACTTTGCTATTTTAACCTTCTTCAAGGACCGGCAGCTGTCAAATTCGATTCAACTAAAGTAGGAGAAACAGACACCCGCCAGCCACCTTTATGCAAAACTAGCTGCATGTCAGTCGGTGGAACCAGTCTCATGTGCGTGGACATGTAAGGTTGGTCCGGGCTGCTTCATCCCACAATACCGCCAAATCAAAATAAGACATTGGTGGTAAGCAGTATGAATATCACCGCCCACAACTGTTTGTGTTCTACTCGTGCATATCATCTACGCATAGACCTGGCTCATGATGCCACTATTGGGGAACGTTGCATGGAAAACAATTTTTTTCTACGCACACGCAAGATCTATCCATGGAGATGCATAGGAACGAGAGGGGAGAGTGTGTCTACGTACCCTCGTAGACCGTAAGAGGAAGCGTTAAGTAATGCGGTTGATGTAGACGAACTTCTTCGTGCTCCAACCGATCAAGTACCGAACGTACGACACCTCCGAGTTCTGCACATGTTTAGCTCGGTGACGTCTTCACCTTCTTAATCCAGCAAGACGGACGAAGTAGTGGTTGCGTTCCGGTAGCACGACGGCATGGTGACGGTGATGGTGAAGTGATCAGCGCAGGGATTCGCCTAAGCACTACGAAAATATGACCGGGGTTGTATACGGTGGAGGGGGCGCCGCACACGGCTAAGACAATGTTGTAGTTGTGCTAGGTGCCCCCCACCCACATATATATAGGTGGGGGGAGGGAGGAGGCAGCCTAGAGGCACCTATCCGGTCAATAACCAGTAGCAGAACCTAGATGCCCATATTGGCTCCTACATATTTTACGAAGATCTTTATTGGTCGAACCGTTATGACAACATACGCAATTCCCTTTGTCCATCAGTATGTTACTTGCCCGAGATTCGATCGTTGGTATCTCTATACCTAGTTCAATCTCGTTACTGCCAAGTCTCTTTACTCGTTCTGTAATACATCACCTCATAACTAACTCCTTAGTCATTTTCTTGGAAGCTTATGATGTGTATTACCGAGAGGGCCCAGAGATACCTCTCCAAAACTCGGAGTGACAAATCCTAATCTTGATCTATGCCAACTCAACCAGCACCTTCGGAGATACCTGTAGAGCATCTTTATGATCACCCAGTTATGCTGTGACGTTTGATAGCACACAAGGCAGTCCTCCGGTATCTGGGAGTTGCATAATCTCATAGTCGAAGGAATATGTATTTGACATGATGAAGGCAATAGTAATAAACTGAACGATCAATATGCTAAGCTAACAGATGGGTCTTGTCCATCACATCATTCTCCTAATGATGTGATCCCGTTATCAAATGACAAAACATGTCCATGGGTAGGAAACCTTAACCATCTTTGATCAATGAGCGAATCTAGTAGAGGCTTACTAGGGACACAGTATTTGTTTATGTATTCACACATGTATTTAAGTTTCCGATCAATACAATTCTAGCATGAATAATAAAGCTTTATCATGAATAAGGAAATATAAAATAACAACTTTATTATTGCCTCTAGGGCATATTTCCTTCACATGCTAGGTCGGTTATTCTCACGATGAGTGTTTATTCGCTTGTTATTCACGAGAAAGCAGCTGGTAATTGGGATGCCCAGTCCTGTATCAAAATCAAAATATAATAATAAAACAAACTCCCCCGGATTGTTGTTGGTATGGAGGGCCTTTGTAACTACAGGAATTAGGGTTCCCTATCTGATAATCGGAAATCAGGGATTGGTGGCAATGATGTTGAGAAGAATTTCTAGTTTGAGGGGAAAGACATTGACAAATAATCATATTCCTATACTATCACGACCGGGTCCCTGATAGGGCCCGAATCTCTGCGCCTACTTTGTCAGTCCTTGGAACAATAGCTGACACACACAGTTGACGATGAAATACCAAGAATACATCACATGTCATAGTGTTACATGGTAGATCCAATGTTTTACGGTACACACCTGCTTAGATCATGGGCTAGTTTAGTATACAATCATGCAACGAAGATAATATTCTAGTCTTGTGGCATCCGTCCACTCACAGACAAGAGTTGAGTATAGCATTGTAACCCTACTTCATACCTATCCTTTGATATGGTAAACCTGCAACATGATAACTTGCAACCACAAGGGTTAATACATTGAACATATTGGCAAGCTTCACCAGGATTGGCTTGCTGGAAGAAATAAACATGCAAGGAGGTGTGGCTGGTTTTCTTTTGTGTGAAGATAGTTTTTCCTACCTTTGTATATGAGTCTACTCAAATAGTTGGACGTATCGTATCATGCGGTAGTCCTAAAAAGATCGTAGCACGCGATCATCCAAATATAAGCATTTGAACATGTGAGCCTCCGCATCGCATAGTTTCCTGATGACCCACAAGTATAGGGGATCTATTGTAGTCCTTTCGATAAGTAAGAGTGTCAAACCCAACGAGGAGCAGAAGGAAATGACAAGCGGTTTTCAACAAGTTATTCTCTGCAAGCACTGAAATTATCGATAACAGATAGTTTTGTGATAAGATAATTCGTAACGGGTAACAAGTAACAAAAGTAACTAAGGTGCAGCAAGGTGGCCCAATCCTCTTTGTAGCAAAGGGCAAGCCTAGACGAACTTTTATATAAAGCAAAGCGCTCCCGAGGACACATGGGAATTGTTGTCAAGTTAGTTTTCATCATGCTCATATGATTCACATTCGTTACTTTGATAATTTGATATGTGGGTGGGCCGGTTCTTGGGTGCTGTCCTTCCTTGGACAAGCCTCCCACTTATGATTAACCCCTCTCGCAAGCATCCGCAACTATGAAAGAAGAATTAAGACAAGTCTAACCATAACATGAAACATATGGATCCAAATCAGCCCCTTACGAAGCAACGCATAAACTAGGGTTTAAGCTTCTGTCACTCTAGCAACCCATCATCTACTTATTACTTCCCAATGCCTTCCACTAGGCCCAAACAATGGTGAAGTGTCATGTAGTCGATGTTCACATAACACCAGTAGAGGAAAGATGCTACCTCTCGAGCCTGCGTTGGGTTTTCCCTTGAAGAGGAAAGGGTGATGCAGCAAAGTAGAGTAAGTATTTCCCTCGGCTTTTGAGAACCAAGGTATCAATCCAGTAGGAGACAACGTGCAAGCCACCGAATACCTACGCAAACAAATACCAACTTGCACCCAACGCGATAAAGGGGTTGTCAATCCCTTCACGGTTACTTGCAAAGTGAGATCTGATAGAGATGGATAAATGGTAAAGTAATATTTTTGGTATTTTTGGTTTATGGAACAGAAAGTAAAATATTGCCAAAGGAGTAAATAGGAAACTAAAATTGTAGATCGGAAACTTATATTATGGAAAGTAGACCTAGGGGCCATAGGTTTCACTAGAGGCTTCTCTCAAGATAGAAAATATTATGGTGGGTGAGCAAATTACTTCCAAGCAATTGATAGAAAAGCGCAAAGTTATGACGATATCTAAGGCAATGATCATGAATATAGGCATCACGTCCGTGTCAAGTAGACCGAAACGATTCTGCATCTACTACTATTACTCCACACATCGACCGACTCCTGCCTGCTAGAATATTAAGTTCATAAGAACAGAGTAACGCATTAAGTAAGATGACATGATGTAGCGGGATAAACTCAAGCAATATGATGAAAACCCATCTTGTTATCCTCGATGGCAAGATTCCAATACATGCCTTGCTGCCCCTACTGTCACTGGGAAAGGACACCGCAAGATTGAACCCAAAGCTAAGCACTTCCCCCATTGCAAGAAAAACCAATCTAGTTGGGCAAACCAAATCGATAGTTCGAAGAGACTTGCAAAGATATCAAATCATGCAGATAAGAATTCAGAGGAGATTCAAATAATAATTCATAGATAAGCTGATCATAAATCCACATTTCATCAGATCTCAGCAAACACACTGCAAAAGAGTATTACATCGAATAGATCTCCAAAAACATCGAGGAGAACATGGTATTGAGAATCAAAGAGAGAGAAGAAGCCATCTAGCTACTAGCTATGGACCCGTAGGTCTGTGGTAAACAACTAACGCTTCATCAGAGAGGCAATGGTGTTGATGTAGAAGCCCTCCGTGATCGAATCCCCCTCCGGCAGGCTGCCGGAAAAGGCCCCTAGATGGGATGTCATCGGTACAAAAGGTTGCGGCGGTGGACAAGTGGTTTTGTTGCTCCCCTGGAAGTTTTTAGGGTATATGAGAATATATAGGCGAAGGAACAAGGTCGGTGGAGCTACGAGGGGCACAAAAGGGTGGGGGGCGCGCCCTACCCCCCTGGGCGCGCCTCCCGACCTTGTGGTCGCCTCGTGGCTTTCCTGACGTGCACTTCAAATCCTCTGGATGTCTTCTGGTCCAAGAAAAATCATCGCGAAAGTTTCATTCCGTTTGGTATTCCCCGATACTAGCCATAGATGCATCAAAATAAGCAAACAACACGCGAAAAACAGAATCTATCAAAAACAGAACAGTCTGTAGCAATCTGAATACTTTGAATACTTCTGTAACTCTAAAACTTCTGAAAAATTAGGACAACCTGGGCAATTTGTTTATCAATCTAGTTCAAACAAAATCAGATCAAAATCACGCTTCTGCAAATTATTATCCTGGGCGCAAAAGTTTCTGTTTTTCAGCAAGATCAATTCAACTATCACCGTAAGCCATCCCAAAGGTCTTACTTGGCACAAACACTAATTAAAACACCTAAACACAATTAATATATAGGTAATAATGTGTATTTTATTCAAGAACAGTAGCAAAACAAAAAACACAAAAATAAAATTGGGTTGCCTCCCAACAAGCGCTATTGTTTAACGCCCTTAGCTAGGCATAAAACACGATTAGATCTAAGTGTTATCATCTTTGTGAAGGAAATATGCCGTAGAGGCAATAATAAAGTTATTATTTATTTCCTTATATCATGATAAATGTTTATTATTCATGCTAGAATTGTATTAACCGGAAACATGATACATGTGTAAATACATAGACAAAGAGAGTGTCACTAGTATGCCTCTACTTGGCTAGCTCGTTGATCAAAGATGGTTATGTTTCCTAACCATAGACAAAGAGTTGTCATTTGATTAACGGGATCACATCATTAGGAGAATGATGTGATTGGCTTGACCCATTCCGTTAGCTTAGCACTTGATCGTTTAGTATGTTTCTATTGCTTTCTTCATGACTTATACATGTTCCTATGACTATGAGACCCGTTTACCGGAGGAACACTTTGTGTGCTACCAACCGTCACAACGTAACTGGGTGATTATAAAGGTGCTCTACAGGTGTCTCCGAAGGTACTTGTTGGGTTGGCGTATTTCGAGATTAGGATTTGTCACTCCGATTGTCGGAGAGGTATCTCTGGGCCCACTCGGTAATGCACATCACTTAAGCCTTGCAAGCATTGCAACTATTGAGTTAGTTGCGGGATGATGTATTACGGAACGAGTAAAGAGACTTGCCGGTAATGAGATTGAACTAGGTATTGAGATACCGACGATCGAATCTCGGGCAAGTAACATACCGATGACAAAGAGAACAACGTATGTTGTTATGCGGTTTGACCAATAAAGATCTTCGTAGAATATGTGGGAGCCAATAAGAGCATCCAGGTTCCGCTATTGGTTATTGACCGGAGACGTGTCTCGGTCATGTCTACATAGTTCTCGAACCCGTAGGGTCCGCACGCTTAAAGTTCGATGACGGTTATATTATGAGTTTATGTGTTTTGATGTACCAAAGGTAGTTCGGAGTCCTGGATGTGATCACGGACATGAAGAGGAGTCTCGAAATGGTCGAGACATAAAGATTGATATATTAGACGACTATGTTCGGACACCGGAATGGTTTCGGGGAGTATCAGGCATATACCGGAGTACCGGGGGGTTACCGGAACCCCCCGGGGAGACTAATGGGCCTATTGGGCGCTAGTGGAGAAGAGGAGGGGCGGCCAAGGTGCAGCCACGCGCCCCTCCCCCCAGTCCGAATTGGACAAGGAGGGGGGGGGGCGGCGCCGCCCCCTTTCCTTCGCCCCATCTCTCCTTCCCTCTCCTCTCCTACTCCCACATGGAAGGGGGGAGTCCTACTCCCGGTGGGAGTAGGACTCCTCATGGGGCGCGACTAGGGTGGCTGGCCCCCTCCCCCTCCTCCACTCCTTTATATACGGGGAGGGAGCACTAGTAGAAAAAGGGTCATCTGTCCCGGTTGGTAAGGGCCTTTTGTCCCGGTTGTTGAACTGGGACTAAAGGGTCGTTACTAATGCCCTAGCCCTTTAGTCCCGGTTCTTACACGAACCGGGACAGATGGGCCTCCACGTGGCCGCTGCGGCCAGCCCAGGCAGGAGGGCCTTTGGTCCCGGTTGGTGACACCAACCGGGACCAAAAGGCATCCACGCGTCAGCATTTCAGTGGCTGGGGTTTTTTGTTTTTTTTGAAAGGGGGGAGGGTTTAGGGGGTAATTTAGGGTGTGTAAGCTAGCTAACAGAGAGAACTGTCCTGTCTTATTTCCGTGCTTGATTTACCAACGCTACTGGTATGCCTAAACATGGCTTAGATTAAAGTGAAGGCAACATGTGATGCATGTCGAAAGTAATATTAATCCTAACTTGATCAAGTTTGGATTAGTACTACTTTCGACATGCACCACATGCTTGTTGCCTTCACTTCATTCCAATCCATGTTCATTTCACCCACTGATATATAATAACTCTTCATGCCCGCATCATGCATCATCATAATAACAAGTCCTACTAATCATCATCATACAACTTCTACTCGTTATTAATAACAAGTCATACGATCATCATCCTCATAGTCATCAAACCAACCCTACTTAATTGTTCTTAGCACATGATCATCAGTATTAGGTAGGACCTAAATACCCTCTTTAAGGTAAAATAGCATAAAACAATATAGACCCCGACTCTCCATTATGGAGAATGGAGATCATCCTGTCTCCAATTTTTGCGCTTCGCTTCCTTTTGCTTCCAAGAACCTCCTTGCGACTGTCCATACATTTTTTTCATTCTTTGATTTTCATGTCTCCACTTCTTTTGGAAATCCGGTATGGACAGTTGAGATTCGTAGGATGACCTGGTTGTATGTTCAAAACATCAAGGCTACCATTCTGGTACATCAAATGAGGCACACAATCCTCTGGGATTATCTGTTGAAAAACATAGTAATAACTTCATAGTTAGCAATGATGTACTAGTTTTAGAAGTATGCAAAAGATGCACGGATGTCGTAATAGTAAGAAATCTTACCAGGGTATCTCCATAGTAGTTACCGTAGTTCAACACACGCACTAGTGGCACGTATTGACCATAATGTGGAGGAGTTTTACAATAGATATTGTAATTCTCAAGATCAGTACAAAATCCGACCAGATGAGTTTTCTCCTTATAAGTTAACTCAGAGCCATCGGTGTAGTAGGTTCTGTCTACCATGTTCTGCACATTGTTTGAACAATCAAAATAAGCTGTCAATGAAAATAAGCTGTCAACTATTTTGAAATGAACAATATAAATTAGCTAATAACTATGTTTGAGAAACTCACATAGCGGTAGAATTGGAGGCGTATCAACAAGGACCCAAATGTCCATATTGTCTTGCTCGATGTCAGGATCACCAAGATCCATGGTGACAAGCATACCCTCATCAAAACCTCTTGCAAAATGCTTCCCAATTTTTGCAACCAAAATGGGTTACGCTCTCAGAATTATACAGATTTACTTCAAAATCTATATCATGATGGGTCCTTAGCTGAATTTTCTTTGTTTCCATACTTTCATGGTCTTCAAAACCCATCCTCTCCAAGACGTAGCGTCTTGCATGGCATGGGATAAGCTAGTTGAATTGTAAAAGATGAAAAGTACACGTTGAAATAGTTGAAGTCGTGCTTAATGACGAAAAAATAACACTTGTCGTCGTTGCATACCGTTTCAACATCGAAGGTCTCCTCCACCTTAATACTGAAGCGCCGATCTTCGTCCAGGTGAGGCCAGTCGCAAGACCTCGGTCGTCGTGGCACCAGTCGCACTCCCCCGGGAGACTTTCGTCGTCCGAGTATGACATTTCCTATGTTCATAATTCAAATATTACACGTCTACAATTAAATATATGTACTAAAAAAACCTAAGTTAGATCATTATTATTCATCACGGGTTGACTATCGGTTTGTCGAGTCTTTTCTTGAAAACTCTCAGCTCACGTGGTGTATACATTCGACCGTTGGTGATGGTCGCTCCTCCTTTCATCCCCGAGTGCATTACACCAAAATGTCTAGCACACGGGAATGAAGGAGAAGCGACCCCCACGACAACAGTCGGGATTCTTCGTCCTCTCATATATATATATGGTGGAACTCTCCCTCACTGATTCCTCTCAGACATTTGCGACCGTCGGTGATGGTAGCTCCTTCCTTTCGTTCCCGAGTGCATTACACCAAATTGTCTAGCACACGGGAACGAAGGAGAAGCTACCCCCACGACAACAGTCAGGATTCTTCGTCCTCTCATATATGGTGAAGACTCAATAGACTTAAAGTCAACCCGAAATATCATTTAATTATGTTTCTAAAACCGGTTCATGGCTGGTCTCACCTCGAGGTCGGAGGGGGTCAGAGGGGGTCGGTGACGGTGCCATGTCAGCCTCTAACCATCCTTTTCCTAGAAAACCGTTGCTTGGCTAAGTTACCGCTTTTGCTCAGCCCTTCTTATAGCGTTGCTAGTTGCAGGTGAAGTTGAAGTTGGTTCCATGTTGGAACATGGATATCTTGGGATATCACAATATCTCTTATTATATTAATGCATCTATATATATTTGGTAAAGGGTGGAAGGCTCGGCCTTATGCCTGGTGTTTTGTTCCACTCTTGCCGCCCTAGTTTCTGTCATACCGGTATTATGTTCCTTGAGTTTGCATTCCTTACGCGGTTGGGTGATTAATGGGACCCCCTTGACAGTTCGCCTTGAATAAAACTCCTCCAGCAAGGCCCAACCTTGGTTTTCCATTTGCCACCCAAGCCTTTTCCCTTGGGTTTTCGCGAGCCCGAGGGTCATCTTTATTTAAACCCCAGGCCAGTGTTCCTCTGAGTGCTGGTCCAAACTAGAGCACCGTGCGGGACCGTCCCTTGGCAACTTGGGTTATGTTGGTACCTGTACGCTTCGCTTATCCGGTGTGCCCTGAGAACGAGATATGTGCAGCTCCTATCGGGATTTGTCGGCACATTCGGGCGGCTTTGCTGGTCTTGTTTTACCATTGTCGAAATGTCTTGTAAACCGGGATTCCGAGACTGATCGGGTCTTTCCGGGAGAAGGTTTATCCTTCGTTGACCGTGAGAGCTTATGATGGGCTAAGTTGGGACACCCCTGCAGGGTATTATCTTTCGAAAGCTGTGCCAGCGGTTCTGAGGTAGATGGGAATTTGTTAATGTCCGGTTTTAGAGAACTTGTCACTTGACCCAATTAAAATACATCAACTATGTGTGTAGCCGTGATGGTCTCTTCTCGGCGGAGTCCGGGAAGTGAACACGGTTTGAGTTATGAATGACGTAAGTAGGAGTTCAGGATCACTTCTTGGTCATTGCTAGATGACGACCGTTCCGTTGCTTCTCTTCTCGCTCTCTTTTGCGTATGTTAGCCACCATATATGCTTAGTTCCTGCTACAGCTCCACCTCTTTACACCATCTTTTCTTATTAGCTTAAATAGTCTTGATCTCGCGGGTGTGAGATTGCTGAGTCCTCGTGACTCACAGATTCTACCAAAACAGTTGCAGGTGCCGACGATGCCAGTGCAGTTGATGAGATCGACCTCAAGTGGGAGTTTGATGAGGAACATGGTCGTTACTATGTGTCTTTCCCTGATGATCAGTAGTGGAGCCCAGTTGGGACGATCGGGGATCTAGCATTTGGGGTTGTCTTATTTTCATTTGGATCTTGACCGTAGTCGGTCTATGTGTGTATTTTGGATGATGTATGAATTATATTTTATGTATTGTGTGAAGTGGCGATTGTAAGCCAACTCTTTATCCCATTCTTGTTCATTACATGGGATTGCGTGAAGATGACCCTTCTTGCGACAAAACCACAATGCGGTTATGCCTCTAAGTCGTGCCTCGACACGTGGGAGATATAGCCGCATCGTGGGCGTTACATGCTTGCCTGGAAGCTCTGCTAAAAAGGAAGAAGTGTCGTCGTCGACGTAGTGGATCACATGGGCAACATCGGTCTCGGGGTCTACCGGAGAGAAGAGGGGGAAGAAACAGTACATATAAAGCAAACATAGCATCACAAAGCATAACGTGGCAATATGCTGTGCCGGGTGTGACCTATCGTATGGCTACACGATGTAGGTGAAGGGGGAATTCAACCGGGAATGTATTCCCGGTTCCGGACCTGTGTCAGACAGATCACCGGAGGGGGAATGTTCCATGTTCAGATAGTTAGAGGCATCTGACAGGTAAACGGACTGCGTATCCGGATTCTTTGGATTTTTCTAAGCAACTTTCATGTAGAAAACATTTTCATCACAGCTACGGTTTAATTACTATGAATTTTCAAAGTTTAAACAATATTTTGGAATTATTAATATTAACAGAAAAGGAATTATGATGTCAGCATTGCGTGGGGATGATGCCAGCAGTCAACAGACTCGCTAACCAGGTCAAAACTGACATGTGGGTCCAGCGGGGCCCACATGTCATAGACAGAGAGTTAACAGAGTTTTAAAACTAACTAAACAGAGTTATTTAGCAGGTAGGTCCCGCCTGTCATGGACTAATTAACTAAACTAATTACTTTTAATTAATAAAACATTTAGTTAGAAGATTAAGCGACGGGGCCGGCATGTCAGTGTCACAGAGACGCCCAGTCAGCACGTTGACTGGGTCAACCCAGTCAACGGGGCCCGCTGGCAGTGACCCAGGGGCGGCCCCAGGTGTGCCACGTCAGCGGCGGCCGGCGGCACGTCGCCGGTGACGCCAAACACGGCGAAGGGCCTCGGACCTCGTCGGATTTCGCCTACGGGCAAGCGTTTCGCGCGCGCGAGGGCGCGTTCGAACGAGCGGAGCAGCGCGCGTCGAACAGTGGTGGTGGCCTGGCCGGAAACGCACTAAAACGATGGCGGCGCGCACCGCGGTGGTCGCCAGAGTTTGGGCAAACGCGCGGTCGACGCTAGAGGCTACGGGGAAGGGACCTAGCGGCACGGGCGGACGCGGCAAGGTGGCCTGAGCACTCTTGAGTGCTCGGGCGAGCGTGACGATGCCCATGGCGACGGCGGCGAGCTATGCAGCGGAGCTGAGCTCGGCCCTGGCGGACGCGGTGGCTACGGGAGCACAAGAGGCCAGGGGAGCGATGGAAGGGGAAGAGGGGCTCACCTTGCGGCACGCACGGTGGCCCTCGGGGGTTTAGTAGCTGCAGATTCGAGGCGGATCGAACGGCGGCGTAGCGGTGGCCGCAGTTGGGGAAGAAGATGCGAGCGACGACGGTGGCGCTCCTCGGGATCGATCCGGTGACGAGGATGAAGAAGCAGTCCACCGCGGACCTCCTGGACACCTCGGAGGGAGGAATGGGCGTCGGTGGCCGCGGTGCTCGGCGGGGATGGCGCTCGGTGGTGATGGGGAACGAAGGGGAGAGGCGAGGAGCGAGCGGATGGAGAGAGGGGAGTGGATCTGGGAGAGGCGAGTGGGAGAGGGTGCGGGGAGCTCGAGGGGGCACGGCTGTCGGCCTAATCCCCTCGGGACGGCGCCGACGAGGTGGGTTCGGTGGCAACCGCGCCCTGTAGCGGCGCGCGACCGAGGAACATGAAGGGAGGGTGCGGTGCGGGGAGCTTGGCCGACTGGGCCGGCTAGGCTGGTTGAGGTCCAGAGGGACACCGGGGGGGGGGGTTCTCTCTCTCTCTTCTGCTTTTCCTTTTCTTTTCTTTAATTACCAGAGAAGGAAAATGATTTATCTGGGGACCCTAATGATTTAGGAAAAATGTAGAACTGGATCATAAAGGTCCAGTGCATTTTTAGGCACTACCACAATTATTTTTGGGAGAGGTTTAGATTCATTTGGAATTTTCATAAGTGAATTTGCATTTTAAATTGCTGGAATGGCACTGTTATAAATGTTAGTGTCCATTTTAGCATAGGAGTGATGTTGTTTTTAATTACATCAAATTGTATTGGAATATTTGCTAAATGATGAACATTTTTTCAGCAACTTTTGTGCAACTTCAAATTTCAGTTATGATTTCAATTTGAATTCAGATGGGAGTTGGAAAGAGATATTGAACAAAGGTGATTAAGCATTCTTTAGCCAAATGATTAGGCTTAATCACAGAGAGTTACTGTAGCATGACAGTGGGGGTGTTACATCATGTCATCTTGCTTAAGGCGTTATTCTATTCTTATGAACTTAATACTCTAGATGCATGCTGGATAGCGGTCGATGTGTGGAGTAATAGTAGTAGATGCAGGCAGGAGTCGGTCTACTTGTCTCAGACGTGATACCTATATACATGATCATACCTAGATATTCTCATAACTATGCTCAATTCTGTCAATTGCTCAACAATAATTTGTTCACCCACCGTAAATACTTTTGCTCTTGAGAGAAGCCACTAGTGAAACCTATGGCCCCGGGTCTATTTTCCATCATATTAGTCTTTCAATACTTAGTTATTTTCATTGCTTTCTATTTTACTTTGCATCTTTATCATAAAAATACCAAAAGTATTATCCTATCATATCTATCAGATCTCACTCTCGTAAGTGACCGTGTAGGGATTGACAAACCCTTATCGCGTTGGTTGCGAGGATTTATTTGTTTTGTGTAGGTGCGAGGGACTCGCGCATAGCCTCCTACTGGATTGATACCTTGGTTCTCAAAAACTGAGGGAAATACTTACGCTACTTTGCTGCATCACCCTTTCCTCTTCGAGGGAAAACCATCGCAGTGCTCAAGAGGTAGCAAGAAGGATTTCTGGCGCCGTTGCCGGGGAGGTCTATGCAAAAGTCAGCATACCAAGTACCCATCACAAACCCTTATCTCCCGCATTACATTATTTGCCATTTGCCTCTCGTTTTCCTCTCCCCCACTTCACCCTTGCCGTTTTATTCGCCCTTCTTCCGTTCGCCCTTTTGTTTGCTTGTGTTACCATGTGCCTTCTTTTTGCTTGCATCTTCGCTTGCTAGAAGTTTATGGATCCTCATCCACTTGCTAATCTCTTTAAGAGATCCAATTATGATGAACCTATTGCTAGTGAGTTGAGTGCACTAGATTATCTTTATGAGGTTTTGCTTGAAATTCGTGAATCTGAAAATTGTGATGAAGTACTTTATGAAGCGATTCACGATAGACCTTTGAATAAAAAGCATGATTGCAATGATTCCACTATAAATTCTATTGATTTAAATTGTGCTAATAATATGCAAAACCCTAAGCTTGGGGATGCTAGTTTTGCTATGTCTACTACTTGTTGCAATGATCATGATTGGGGTCATTCTTCTTATGATCTTGAAAATTTATTTAAGCCCCATGATGAATATGAGATTGATAATAATGTTTGCAATAATGTTGAAAGTGGGTTTGGAAGAGTGTCAACTTTAGATCCCACATATTTGAAGAATGTTCAATCTTATGGTAACTTTGATAAAAGTGGGTTTGGAGAGGTCATGACTTTATTTATTGTTAACCCCACTATTTTGGAAGAGTGTCAACTTTGCATACATGTGGATCGTGTTAAGAATATGTTTTGTGATAGATATATTGTTGAATTTGCTTATGATCCTACATGTAATTATTATGAGAGAGGAAAATATGGTTGGAGAAATTTTCATGTTACTAAATTACCTCTCATTATGTTGAGATTGCTATTGTTTCTCACATCTTCCTTGCATATGCTAGTATTTGCTTGTCTTGATAATTTGTTTACCTATAAGATGCCTATGCATAGGAAGTATGTTAGACTTAGATGTGTTTTTCACATGCTATATGATGCTCTCTTTATAGCTCGCGTTTAGCTACCCTGTTTTATTTTTGATATGTTCCTAGATAAAACTAAGTTGAAAGATGTTAGTAGCAATGATGCGGATTGGATCCGTCATCTGAGGATTACCCTCATTGCTGCACAGAAGAATTATGTCATTGATGCACCGCTAGGTGACAGACCGATTGCAGGAGCAAATGCAGACATTATGAACGTTTGGCAAGCTCGATATGATGACTACTTGATAGTTTAGTGCACCATGCTTTATGGCTTAGAATCGGGGCTTCAAAGACGTTTTTGAAATGCCACGGAGCATATGAGATGTTCCAAGAGTTGAAATTAGTATTTCAGACTCATGCCCATGTCAAAAATTATGAGACCTTTGACAAGTACTTTGCCTACAAGACGGAGGAGAATAGCTCAGCTAGTGAGCATGTGCTCAGAATGTCTGAGTACTACAATCACTTGAATCAAGTGGGAGTTAATCTTCCAGATAAGATAGTGATTGACAGAGTTCTCTAGTGACTATCACCAAGTTACTAGAACTTCGTGATGAACTATAATATGCAAGGGATAACAGAAATGATTCCCAAGCTCTTCGTGATGCTGAAATCGACGGAGGTAGAAATCAAGAAAAGCATCAAGCGTTGATGGTTGACAAGACCACTAGTTTCAAGAAAAGGGCAAAGGGAAGAAGGGGAACTTCAAAAAGAACGGCAAGCAAGTTGCTGCTCCCGTGAAGAAGCCCAAAGCTAGACCCAAGCCTGAAACTGAGTGCTTCTACTTCAAAGGAAATGGTCACTGGAAGTGGGACTGCCCTAGATACTTGGCGGATAAGAAGGATGGCAAAGTGAACAAAGGTATATTGGATATACATGTTATTGATGTGTACTTTACTAGTGTTTATAGCAACCCCTCGGCATTTGATACTGGTTCAGTTGCTAAGAGTAGTAACTTGAAACGGGATTTGCAGAATGAACATAAACTAGTTAAGGGTGAGGTGATGATGTGTGTTGGAAGTAGTTCCAAGATTGATATGATCATCATCGCACACTCCCTATACTTTCAGGATTAGTGTTGAACCTAAATAAGTGTTATTTGGTGTTTGCGTTGAGCATGAATATGATTTGATCATGTTTATTGCAATACGGTTATTCATTTAAGTTAGAGAATAATTGTTGTTCTGTTTACATGAATAAAACCTTCTATGGTCATACACCCAATGAAAATGGTTTGTTGGATCTCGATCGTAGTGAGACACATATTCATAATATTGAAGCCAAAAGATGCAAAGTTAATAATGATAGTGCAACTTATTTGTGGCACTGCCGTTTATGTCATATTGGTGTAAAGCGCATGAAGAAATTCCATGCTGATAGGATTTTGGAATCACTTGATTATGAATCACTTGATGCTTGCAAACAATGCCTTATGGGCAAGATGACTAAGACTCCGTTCTCCGGAACAATGGAGCGAGCAACTGACTTATTGGAAATAATACATACTGATGTATGCGATCCGATGAGTGTTGAGGCTCGCGGTGGGTATCGTTATTTTCTGACCTTCACAGATGATTTGAGCAGATATAGGTATATCTACTTAATGAAACATAAGTCTGAAACATTTGAAAAGTTCAAAGAATTTCAGAGTGAAGTGGAAAATCATCGTAACAAGAAAATAAAGTTTCTACGATCTGATCGTGGAGGAGAATATTTGAGTTATGAGTTTGGTCTTCATTTGAAACAATGCGGAATAGTTTCGCAACTCACGCCACCCGGAACACCACAGCGTAATGGTGTGTCCGAACATCGTAACCGTACTTTATTAGATATGGTGCAATCTATGATGTCTCTTACGGATTTACCACTATCGTTTTGGGGTTATGCATTAGAGACAGCTGCATTCACGTTAAATAGGGCACCATCTAAATCCATTGAGACGACACCATACGAACTATGGTTTGGCAAGAAACCAAAGTTATCGTTTCTTAAAGTTTGGGGTTGCGATGCTTATGTGAAAAAGTTTCATCCTGATAAGCTCAAACCCAAATTGAAGAAATGTGTCTTCATAGGATACCCAAAGGAGACAGTTGGGTACACCTTCTATCACAGATCCGAAGGCAAGACATTCGTTGCTAAGAATGGATCCTTTCTAGAGAAGGAGTTTCTCTCGAAAGAAGTGAGTGGGAGGAAAGTAGAACTTGATGAGGTAACTGTACCTGCTCCCTTATTGGAAAGTAGTTCATCACAGAAATCTGTTCCTGTGACTCCTACACCAATTAGTGAGGAAGCTAATGATGATGATCATGTAACTTCAGATCAAGTTACTACCGAACCTCGTAGGTCAACCAGAGTGAGATCCGCACCAGAGTGGTACGGTAATCTTGTTCTGGAGGTCATGTTACTTGACCATGACGAACCTACGAACTATGAGGAAGCGATGATGAGCCCAGATTCCGCGAAATGGCTTGAGGCCATGAATTCTGAGATGGGATCCATGTATGAGAACAAAGTGTGGACTTTGGTTGACTTGCCCGATGATCGGCAAGCCATAGAAAATAAATGGATTTTCAAGAGGAAGATGGACGCTGATAATAGTGTTACTATCTACAAAGCTAGACTTGTCGAAAAAGGTTTTGACAAAGTTCAAGGTGTTGACTACGATGAGATTTTCTCACTTGTAGCGATGCTTAAGTTTGTCCGAATCATGTTAGCAAATTGCCACATTTTATGAAATCTGGCAAATGGATGTCAAAACTACATTCCTTAATGGATTTCTTAAAGAAGAGTTGTATATGATGCAACCAGAAGATTTTGTTGATCCTAAAGGTGCTAACAAAATGTGTAAGCTCCAGCTATCCATCTATGGACTGGTGCAAGCATCTCGGAGTTGGAATATATGCTTTGATGAGTTGATCAAAGCATATAGTTTTATACAGACTTGCGGTGAAGCCTGTATTTACAAGAAAGTGAGTGGGAGCACTACAACATTTCTGATAAATATATGTGAATGACATATTGTTGATCGGAAATAATGTAGAATTTTCTGGAAAGCATAAAGGAGTATTTGAAAGGAGTTTTTCAAAGAAAGACCTCGGTGAAGCTGCTTACATATTGAGCATCAAGATCTATAGAGATAGATCAAGATGCTTGATAAGTTTTTTCAATGAGTACATACCTTGACAAGATTTTAAAGTAGTTCAAAATGGAATAGTCAAAGAAAGAGTTCTTGCCTGTGTTACAAGGTG
Source organism: Triticum aestivum (assembly GCF_018294505.1). Lineage (NCBI taxonomy): Eukaryota > Viridiplantae > Streptophyta > Magnoliopsida > Poales > Poaceae > Triticum > Triticum aestivum. The sequence goes on from NC_057814.1 coordinate 30,719,957, forward strand.
TGAAATTGAGTAAGACCCAAAACCCAACCACGACAGAAGATAGAAAAAGAATGAAAGTCATTCCCCATGACTCAGCCATAGGTTCTATAAAGTATGCCATGCTGTGTATCAGATCTATTGTATACCCTACACTGAGCTTGGCAAGTGAGTACAATAGTGATCTAGGAGTAGATCACTCGCCAGCGGTCAAAAATTATCCTTAGTGGAATAAGGATATGTTTCTCGATTATGGAGGTGACAAAAGGTTCATCGTAAAGGGTTACGTCGATGCAAGTTTTGACACTGATCCAGATGACTCTAAGTCTCAATCTGGATACATATTGAAAGTGGGAGCAATTAGCTAGAGTAGCTCCGTGCAGAGCATTGTTGACATAGAAATTTGCAAAATATATACGGATTTGAATATGACAGACCCGTTGACTAAACTTCTCTCACAAGCAAAACATGATCACACCTTAGTACTCTTTGGGTGTTAATCACATGGCGATGTGAACTAAAATTATTGACTCTAGTAAACCCTTTGAGTGTTGGTCACATGGCGATGTGAACTATGGGTGTTAATCACATCGTGATGTGAACTATTGGTGTTAAATCACATGGCGATGTGAACTAGATTATTGACTCTAGTGCAAGTGGGAGACTGAAGGAAATATGCCCTAGAGGCAATAATAAACTTGTTATTTATATTTCCTTATATCATGATAAATGTTTATTATTCATGCTAGAATTGTATTAACCTGAAACTTAGTACATGTGTGAATACATAGAGAAACAGAGTGTCACTAGTATGCCTCTACTTGACTAGCTCGTTGAATCAAAGACGGTTAAGTTTCCTAGCCATGGACATGAGTTGTCATTTGATTAACGGGATCACATCATTAGAGAATGATGTGATTGACTTAACCCATTCCGTTAGCTTAGCACTTGATCGTTTAGTATGTTGCTATTGCTTTCTTCATGACTTATACATGTTCCTATGACTATGAGATTATGCAACTCCCGAATACCGGAGGAACACTTTGTGTGCTACCAAACATCACAACGTAACTGGGTGATTATAAAGGTGCTCTACAGGTGTCTCCGATGGTACTTGTTGAGTTGGCATAGATCGAGATTAGGATTTGTCACTCCGATTGTCGGAGAGGTATCTCTGGGCCCTCTCGGTAATGCACATCACTATAAGCCTTGCAAGCAATGTGACTAATGAGTTAGTTGCGGGATGATGCACTACGGAATGAATAAAGAGACTTGCCGGTAACGAGATTGAACTAGGTATCGAGATACCAACGATCGAATCTCGGGCAAGTAACATACCGATGACAAAGGAAACAACGTATGTTGTTATGCGGTTTGACTGATAAAGATCTTCGTAGAATATGTAGGAGCCAATATGAGCATGCAGGTTCCGCTATTGGTTATGGACCAGAGACGTGTCTCAGTCATGTCTACATAGTTCTCGAACCCATAGGGTCCGCACGCTTAACGTTTGGTGATGATCGATATTATGAGTTTATGTGATTTGATTTACCGAAGGTTGTTCGGAGTCCCGGATGAGATCACGGACATGATGAGGAGTCTCGAAATGGTCGAGACGTAAAGATCGATATATTGGAAGGCTATATTCGGACATCGCAAAGGTTTTGAGTGGTTCGGGCATTTTTCTGGAGTACCGGGAGGTTACCGGAACCCCCCGGGAGAAGTTATGGGCCTTATGGGCCATAAGAAGGAAGCACACCAGCCCACAAGGGGCTGGTGCACCCCCTTTGGGCAGGAGGCCGAATTGGAATAGGTTTGGGGGGTGGCGGCCCCCCTTTCCTTCTCTCCTACTCCTCCTTCCCTTCCTCTCCTACTCCAACTAGGGAAGGGGGGAATCCTACTCCCGGTGGGAGTAGGACTCCCCTAAGGCGCGCCATAGAGAGGGCCGGCCCCTCCCCTCCTCCACTCCTTTATATACGGGGGAGGGGGGCACCCCATAGACACACAAGTTGACCAGTTGATCTTTTAGCCGTGTGTGGTGCCCCCCTCCACCATAGTCCACCTCGGTCATATCCTAGCGGTGCTTAGGCGAAGCCCTGCGTCGGTAGCATCATCATCACCATCATCACGCCGTCGTGCTGACGGAACTCTTCCTCGAAGCTCTGCTGGATTGTGAGTTCGTGGGACGTCACCGAGCTGAACGTGTGCTGAACTCGGAGGTGCCGTGCATTCGGTACTTGGATCGGTCGGATCATGAAGACGTACGACCACATCAACCGCGTTGTCATAACGCTTTCGCTTACGGTCTATGAGGGTACGTAGACAACACTCTCCCCTCTCGTTGCTATGCATCACCATGGTCTTGCGTGTGCGTAGGAAAATTTTGAAATTACTACGTTCCCCAACATATTCATGTTCATAATCAGAAGAGTATTAATTATCATTAAGGATCTGAACATATGATCTTCTACCGAATAAACCAACTAGCATCAACTACAAGGAGTAATCAACACTACTAGAGTCCCACAGGTACCAATTTGAGGTTTTGAGACAGAGATCAGATACAAGAGATGAACTAGGGTTTGAGAGGAGATGGTGCTGGTGAAGATGTTGATGGAGATTGACCCCCTCTTGATGAGAGGATCGATGGTGATGATGATGGCGATGATTTCCCCCTCCCGGAGGGATGTTTCCCCGGCAGAACAGCTCCGCCGAAGCCCTAGATTGGTTCTGCCCAAGTTCCGCCTCGAGACGGCGGCGCTTCGTCCCGAAAGCTTTCACTTTATTTTGTCCAGGTCAAAACACACCATATAGAAGAAGATGGGCGTCGGGGGCCTGCTAGGGGGCCCATAAGGACGGGGGGCGCGCCCAGGGGGGGTAGGGCACACCCACCACCCTTGTGGATGGCAGGTGGCCCCCCTCTGGTTATTTCTTCGCCCAATATTTTTTATTTATTCCAAAATGACTCTCTGTGAAGTTTCAGGACTTCTGGAGTTGTGCAGAATAGGTCTCTAATATTTGCTCCTTTCCAGTCCAGAATTCCAGCTGCCGGCATTCTCCCTCTTCATTTAAACCTTGTAAAATAAGAGAGAATAGGCATAAGTATTGTGGCATAATGTGTAATAACAGCCCATAATGCAATAAATATCAATATAAAAGCATGATGCAAAATGGACGTATCAACTCCCCAAAGCTTAGACCTCGCTTGTCCTCAAGCGAAAGCCGAAATCGAAAAATATGTCCACATGTTTAGAGATAGAGGTGTCGATAAAATAAAATACGGACATGAGGGCATCATGATCATCTTTAGAACAGCAACATATATTGTCATATAATTTCTTATGCTAAAGTAACAATTCATTCACAAGGTAAAGTATGAATCAAAAATTTCATTGGAAACTAACAAACTATGATCTCAGTCATTGAGGCAATTGCAATTTATCATAACATCGGAAAGAGTCAATTATAAGAGTTTTTCAGCAAGTCCACATACTCAACTATCATTTAGTCTTTCACAATTGCTAACACTCATGCAATACTTATGGGTTCAAAGTTTCAGTCGGACATAGAGAAAGATAGGGGCTTATAGTTTCGCCTCCCAACCTTTTACCTCAAGGGTAATGTCAACAATAATACTTTATGATAACCTACATCCGAGTGGATATATATATATATATATATATATATATATATATATATATATATATATATATATATATATCTGGATCTCTCCAACACACACTACTGGAATCAGCCAGCTCTTTGCCGTCAGCAAAGAACGTCTTTGCCATCAGCTTACATAAAACTGACGGCAAAGAATGAGCTGACGGCAAAGATCATGTTTGCCGTCAGCCTGCTCTTTGCCGTCTGCCAGCAAGAACGACCTAACGGCCACTTTCTTTGCCGTCTGCTAGCAAACGGCAAAGCTTCTTTGCTGTCATCTAGCAGACGGCAAAGAAAGTGGAAAACCTAACGGCCGTCCCCACCCCACTAGCTAGGCTCTCTGCCGTCTGCTAGCAGACGACAAAGAGCTGTGACCTAACTCAAAGCGGCCAGCGCCCGCACCCCACCCTTCTCTCTCTCCCCTCACCTCAATCGCGCCGCCGCCCCCGTGCCCGAGCCGCCCCGGCTCCCGCCCCCCACCGCCCCCGACCCCCAAGGCGCCTCGCCCCGCCGCTCAGGCCGCCCACCTCCTCCTTCACCACCGCCGGAGCCAAGGTGAGTTTTTTTTGTTTTTTTCTACTCTTCTTTGCTGTTTAGGTTTAGGTTATTAATAGGTTTGGGTTAGTGGTAGGTTCAGGTTAGTGCTAGGTTTAGGTTTAGATAATTAAAAGAAGAAGAAAGTTGAAAAAAGAAGAATAAGTAGAAGAAGAGGAAAAAGGAAAAAAGGAATAAGAAAGTTAAAAAAAGAACAATAAGTAGAAGAAGAGGAAAAAGGAGAAGAAGAAGAAGAAGAAGAAGAAGAAGAAGAAGAAAGAAGAAGATGGAAAAAGAAGAAGTAGAAGAAGAAGATGAAAAAAGTAGGAAAAGTAGAAAAAGAGGGTCGCCGAGGGTCGATGGTCGCCGAGGGGTTGAGGGTCACCGAGGGGTCGAGGATCGAGGGGAAAAGGAGTCAAGGGTCAAGGGGTCGAGGGGAAAAGGGGAAAAGGGGTTGAGGATCGAGGGCCGCCGAGGGGTTGAGGGGTCGAGGATTTGCCATCCCGACCCTAACACCCCGACCCCCTGACCCCGACACAGCACCCCGACACAACACCCCGACCCCGACATGACACCCCGACACCCCGACCCTGACATAGCACCCCGACCCCGACACGGCACCCCCAACCCCGACATAGTAACCCGACCCCGACACGACACCCCCGACACCCCGACCCCCGACACCTCTTCGGCCTCTTGTTGACTGAAAAGGTGCTCTTCGGCCTTCCACAGGCCGACAAGGTCATATATTTGTGAATTATGAGTTAGGTCATATATTTTTTGACTTTGTTATAAAAACATCATATTTGTGTTGATCAGGTGGTCTTAAATGTGCAGTTGTTTCATCGCTGCGAGGGTCTGGTGTTCGACGACCTCCCCGTGCGTTCGACGAGCTCCGCCCCTGCGTTTGTGGGTGAGCACAAACTATATCTCCTCCTCCCCCCTTCATTTGCTCTGTTCCGGTCTTTGTGCCGATGAAACTTGCTAGCTATAGGTGTCTTCAATCATCAGTATGCGTGACCACTATGCGTCTCCCGTTCGAAAGGGTTACATCTATAAATATGCATGCATTTTCATATTTATAACCGTGATTCTTTTGAATTGTCCAACGTTATCCATGGACAGCCCGAGTATGTGTAGATTGGGTTCGTTTTCCCATATGCTCTGCTCCGGATCCGATGCAGAATTTCGTCGGTGCCTCCCTGTTGTTCTCCGGGTACACATCCTCTCTGCTTATTGCCGAGACGTGTATCAGGAGAACAGCGAGGAGGTGTTGCCGAAGTTTTGCGTCGGATCCGGAGCAGAGCATGGGAAAACGAACCCAATTTACACATACTCGGGTGGGATTAGGACCTATCTTTACCTATTAGCGTCTAGGTTGCATGGACGTAATAAAAGTGACAAACTCCATTAACTGATGAATATATACATGCTGATTTATATATATATATTTCTTATGTGTCCACTAGCTAGGCAAGATGAGTGATCGTGCATGGATGTACACCGGTCACACTAGTCAGAAAGACATGACCAATGAATGGTTAACAAAAACCAAGGAGTTTGTGAGAGCCGCATTTGCAAATGGCCAGAGGACAACCTGGTGCCCCTGTGCCGGGTGCGAAAATTGGCACAAGAGGACAGAGGATGAAATGGGCAAACACCTGTAGAAGAGGGGTTTTATGCCAGGTTATACAGTGTGGACATTTCATGGCAAGTCTGCCGAACGTGCCAGAGCTGAGGTGCTTCGTCGTCACACTGACGAGCATGGTACCGGGATGGAAGACATGGTGAAGACTTTGATGATGCTCGGGACCCAGACGATGAGATGGAGGAATCTGCAAAGGCCTTCAATGAAATGTTGGAGTCTTCAAAACGTCCTCTCCAGGAGCACACTGAGCTTTGTCAGCTGGATGCCATCTCACAAATAATGGCTCTGAAGGATCAATTCAACTTGGGCAGAGAATGCTACGACGCGATGATGACAGTATTTGGACGTTTTCTACCCAAAGGCCATGTACTACCTGCAAACCTGTACCAGTAAGACAAAATCCTCCGTGCTCTTAAGATGGCCTATGAGAAGATACATGCCTGTGAGAAAGGATGTGCCTTATTTAGGCTTCAGTACGCGGACTTGAACTATTGTCCCATTTGCAAGTCATCCAGGTATGTTGTGGTAGACAACGGTATGGGTGAGAAGACGCATACCAAAATCCCGGTGAATGTTCTTCGGTATATGCCAATCGTACCAAGACTTCAACGTAGTTTCATGGTCGAAGAGACGGCCAGACAAATGACATGGCACAAAACGGGCAAAAGAACCCAACTAGATGCAGATGGGAAGCTGATGATGGTGCACACATCGGAGGTGAAGCGTGGAAGCGCTTCGATGCATTACATCATGAAAAAGCGGCAGATCCAAGGCATCCTCGAGTCGCCAGCAGCACGGATGGGTTTAGTGTGTTTGGTCCGACGGCAGCCCAATACTGTTGTTGGCCCATATTTGTCATTCCACTCAATCTCACCCCGGATAGATTATGCAAAGAAAGAACATTTTCCTGACGTTGATGATTCCAGGGCCCAACTATCCGGGGAAGAATGAGTACATGCAGCCGCTGAAGGACGAATTTCAAGAAGCCTGGGATAATGGGTTCAAGACATACGACGCCTTTAGCAAACAAAACTTCATAATGCGTGTCTGGTACATGTACTCAACGCATGAATTGCTGGCATATGCGCTATTTGTTGGCTGGTGTGTGCATGGAAGGTTCCCATGCCCCACATGCAAGGGAGCTCTTGAGTTTCGTTGGCTGGCGTGTGCATGGAAGGTTCCCATGCCCCACATGCAAGGGAGCTCTTGAGTTTCGTTGGCTTCAGGCCGGTCACAAGTTTTCTTGCTTCGACTTGCATAGACAGTTCCTGGATCCTCGTCCTGAGTTCAGAAAATACAAGAAGACACCACTAGTGAGGGAGTCCTGGACTAAGGGGTCCTCAGACGTCCAACCTGTTAGTCGTGGGCCGGACTGATGGGCTGTGAAGATACAAAGACCGAAGACTCTACCCGTGTCCGGATGGGACTCTTCTTGGCGTGGAAGGCAAGCTTGGCGATCAAATATGTAGATTCCTTTCTCTGTAACCGACCTTGTGTAACCCTAGATCCTCCCGGTGTCTATATAAACCGGAGGACTTAGTACGGAGGGGGGGGGGTTCATGACCATAGTCGTACAGGCTAGACTTCTAGGGTTTAGCCATTACGATCTCGTGGTAGATCAACCCTTGTAATACTCATATTCATCAAGATCAATCAAGCAGGAAGTAGGGTATTACCTCCATAGTGAGGGCCCGAACCTGGGTAAACATTGTGTCCCCCGTCTCCTGTTACCATCATCCTTAGGCGCACAGTTCGGGACCCCCTACCCGAGATCCGCCGGTTTTGGCACCGACAGGCAGGAGCACCAAGGGAGAGCTATGGAGAGAGGGGGGGAGTGAGGGAGGGAGGAGGGATTCGGCAGAGGATATGGGGACTTCACCTACCTCGTACTTAGTAGTAGCGAGGGGTATCAAGCTGTGCTACTACTATAAACTTAGTAGTAGTGCGGGTTTATACCCCTCGCGACTACTATGGCATGTCCCCGGGAGGCACGGTAGAGACCGCTTAGTAGTAGCGAGGGGTAAAAACCCGCGCAACTACTATCAACTTAGAAGTAGCGAGGGGTAAAAACCTGCGCTACTAGTAAGTAGCAGTAGCGAGGGGTATAAACCCGCGCTACTAGTAAGCGTCTGCCTATAAGCTTTTCCCTAGTAGTGAGAACTTCATCAAAGGTAGAGTTGTCAAACACTTTGCACCACCTGCATTGACAGGACAAGAGACCCTGAATCAGTTAAACACTCTCGAGCCAGATCCAGAGCGCCCAGGGTATTTCAAGGGGTATAATTCGAAACACGCCTGGACTCACAAGACATGCTTGTGGGATGTACCTTACTTCAAAGACCTTCTTTGCCCACACAACACCGACGTGATGCACACAGAAAAGAATATCGCTGAGGCACTTTTTGCTACATTGTTCAGCTTAGAGGGGAAGTCAAAGGATAGTACTAAGGCTAGAGTCGATCTGGAGGCGCTATGTGATAGACCGTTACAAAACATGCAACCACCGAAAGGAAAGCAGAACTAGACAAAGCCAAATGCATGGTTCAATCTTGGAAGGCCAACTATGAGGGAAATTATCTGGTGGGTGAAAATGCAGTTGATGTTCCCCGATGGGTATGCAGCGAATCTAATGACGGGAGCGAGTCTTGATAAATTGAAGATATTTGGTCTCAAGAGTCATGATTGGCACATATGGATTGAACGGGTAATGCCGGTGATGTTGCGTGGCTTCACCCCTGAGGATGAATGGCTAGTACTGGCAGAGCTGAGCTATTTCTTCCGTGTTCTTTGTGTGAAAGAACTATCGCCTGGCCTGTTAGAAGAAATGGAAGAGTTGGTGCCGGAGTTGATCTGCAAGTTAGAGAAGATCTTTCCGCCGGAGCACTTGATTTTGCATCTCCCGACCGAGGCAAGATTGGGGGGCCCGTGCAAAATCGTTGGTGCTACGCAACTAAGAGGATGCAGAAGACGCTGCGAGCAAAATGTAAAAATAAACGTAGAATTGAAGCATCGATGGCTGAGGCATTCATTACTGAGGAGGCCGCAAACTTCGTGACAGCACACTATGAAGCCAAAAATCGTCATTTGCATAATCTGAAGCCTCGGTACAATGCTGACGACCCTAAAAAGGGTGGATCCAACCTCAGCTTATTCAAAGGGGATCTTGCACCAGCCGGTGCTTCTAATTCCTTAACGTTGGATGTCGAAGAATGGCGAACCATTTCGTTGTATATCTTGAACAACCTAACAGAAGTGCGGCCGTACATCGAGTAAGTTCTTCGTACATTGTTTCACAACTTCTTGTTCCTTTGAACTACTCTTATTCCCGGATAAATTTGATACAATCGATACGTCGCAAAATTCTTGTATGGAGCGGTGATCCAAAAGGATTCCGTCGAAGAGTATGAGCTTCTGGCAAAGCATGGAGGCGGCTATCCCGGTTTAATCTCTTGGTTCAAACAAACTATAATTTCCATTAGACCATTTCATTTCTTCGTCTAATTTGCGGCTACGCTCTTACCAAAGAAGAGAAGGAAATCTTCTTTGAATGCCTGCTCAGTATGAAGGCCCCGTCTGGCTTCTCGTCGAATATAAAGGGAATAATAAATATGGCAGAGAAAAAATTCTAGAACCTAAAGTCTCATGACTGCCACGATATTATGACGCAACCTCTTCCGGTTGCATTGAGGGGGCTTCTACCGGAAAACGTTCGATTGGCCATTGTGAAGCTATGTGCATTCCTCAATGCAATCTCTCAGAAGGTAATCGATCCAGAAATCATACCAAGGTTAGAGAAAGATTTGGTGCAATGTCTTGTCAGTTTTGAGTTGGTGTTCCCACCATCCTTCTTCAATATCATGACGCACGTCCTAGTTCACCTAGTCGACGGGATTGCCATTCTGGGTCCTGTATTTCTACATAATATGTTCCCCTTTGAGAGGTTCATGGGAGTCTTAAAGAAATATGTTCATAACCGTGCTAGGCCAGAAGGAAGCATCTCCAAGGGCCATAAAATGAGGAGGTCATTGAGTTTTGTGTTGACTTTATTCCTGACCTTAAGCCGATTGGTGTTCCTGAATCGCGGCATGAGGGCAGACTGGGTGGAAATGGCACGCTAGGACCGGAAGCAATAATATGTATGGACGGGCATTCTCTCACTCAAGCACACTACACAGTTCTACGAAATTCCGCCTTGGTGATTCCATATATCGAGGAACACAAGAATATTCTACGCTCCAAACACCCGGAGCAGTGTGACGACTGGATTACACGTGAACAAACGGGGACTTTCGCCGGTTGGTTGCAGACACGTGCCATGCATGAAGACACTGTCGAAGATGACATGTACTTGCTGTCCCAGTTACCATCTTCGAATATAATGACTTTCAAAGGGCACAAGATAAATGGGAATACATTTTACACGATCGCCCAAGATAAAAAGAGCACGAACCAAAACAGTGGTGTCCGCTTTGATGCAGCAACCAAGAGGGGAAAGGTCGACACATATTATGGTTACATAGAGGAGATATGGGAACTTGACTATTGAAGTGGTTTGAAGGTCCCTTTGTTTCGGCGCAAATGGGTCAATCTGAGAGGAGGCGGGGTAACAAAAGACCCGCAGTACGGAATGACAACAGTGGATATCAACAATCTTGCGTACGTAGACGAACCATTCGTCCTAGCCAATGATGTGGCGCAGGTCTTCTATGTGAAGGACATGTCTACCAAGCCGAGAAAAATAAAAGATAAGGAAGCGAATACATCATATGATGAGCCAAAGCGCCACATAGTTCTTTCAGGGAAAAGAAACATCGTGGGAGTGGATGGCAAGACAGACATGTCAGAAGATTATGAAAAGTTTCATGAAATTGCTACCTTCGCAGTGAATATTGACCCGATCATCCATTTAAATGATGAAGATTGTCCATGGTTACGGCACAAAGGGACACACGCGAAGAAAAAGTTTCGCACCCAAAGATCCCACTCTGGGATGTGACCGGCTCCACTGTCATCACTTTCTTCTCTAGTGAGTTTCCGGACTTATATATCTGGAAAGTCCCACTTTGGACAAACCATAGGGAATCTTGTAATAGTTAGGGTGCTTATGTGTTTTGGCATTTGAAACATGTACTTTTGTGCTTCGGACAAACGTGTACCTTTCTGACTTCATTTGCAATTTTTCAGCTCAATTACTGATTTTTTGAGCTAAATGACCCTGAAATTGAAGAGCACTACAAATGAACTCTGAAAAGGTTGAAAGTTGGCATGGTATCATCATTTCACCGACGTAGCATGTGCAATAAAGTTGAGAGGGTTACGGCAAAAACTTGATGCACTTCGTGTACAAAATGGACAATCTCTTTCGAAGTATCAGGGTTTCAGACGAAAACTCATCTGTTACAAAGGCATTTCATTTCTAAACTTATTACAACTCCAGACTTTTTGTGCGTTCAGTATGCACCATTCAAAGCCACATCATCAACTTTCAACCCTTTCTGACTTCATTTGCTATTTTTCATGCATTTACTGATTTTTGAGCTAAATAACCCTGAAATTGAAAAGAACTACAAATGAACTTTGAAAAGGTTGAAAGTTGGCATTGTATCATCATTTTACTCACATAGCATGTGCTAGAAAGTTGAGAGGGTTACGGCAAAAATTGGATGCACTTCGTGTACAAAATGGACAATCTCTTTCGAAGTATCAGGGTTTCACACGAAAACTCATCTGTTACAAAGGCATTTCATTTTTTAAAAGAACCTAAGTATTACCAAATTGAATATAATGATAAAACACACTAATATTAAACAACGGAAAAAAGAGTTACTGAAAAATCTATTTTTAAAGTAAAGTTATTCACAAACTAGTGATTCACACAAAATTCAAATAATTTAAATTTAAACTATCCAAATTTAAAAAATACTAGCACTAACAAAAAGTTTTATATATTTTTTACCTGAAGCAAAAAGATTCACAAAGAAACTCTAAATAGATCAAAAAACAACTCAGAAATAAATGAAAATAAATAAAGCAGGAAAGAATAAAAATAAATAAATTAAAAAAGCCCGACTACTGGCCGCCACAGCCTGCATACGACTAGAAGCCCAACCTCTAGTTGGGCCAGGATGCAGGCCCGTACGGCCCAGTAGGCCCCACAGGGCAGAAGAGTTGGAATAGGCCCACAAAGGCCTGCTCAGAGAGGAGCTCGACACGGTAGCCGCGGCGGGGCTTATAAACCGGTGCGAGCTCCTCTCAACTAGCGAGGTGGGACTAAACTTTGTGCACCGCGGGTGGCAGTGCACCACCTTTAGTACAGGTTGGTGGCTCCAACCGGTACTAAAGGCCCACCTTTAGTACCAGTTGGAGCCACCACCCGGTACTAACGACCCCCCTTTAGTACCGGTTGGAGCCACCAACCGGTACTAAAGGTGTGCGCTTCCCGCCGCTTGGACTGGCCAAAACAGAGGTTTAGTACCGGTTCATGGCTCCAACCGATACTAAAGGTCCATCCTATATATACTACACTTGAAAAAAAATTCAGTTTCCCTCTGTTTCTTCCTCTGTTTCCTCTCCATCGACGCCGTTGTCGCCCCCGTCACCGCCCCCGTCGCGCGCCGTCCCCGTCGCCGCCCCTTTGCCGTGCCCGTCGCCGTCGCCGTCGTCGCCCATCGCCGTCGCCGTCTCCGCCCGTCGTCGTCCCCGTCGCCGCCTATCGCGCCGTCCCCATCGCCGCCCATCGCCGTCCCCATCGCCGCCCCCGTCGCCTCGCCTCGCCGCTGTGAGCCCCCCGCCGCGCCATGGCCGCAGACACACGGGCGCGCACACGCACACACACACAAAAGTTATTTTCTGTATTTTTAGATGAATGTGTTAGATGAATTTTTTAGATGAATGTGTTAGATGATATTTTAGATGAATGTGTTAGATGAATTTTTTAGATATATATAAATGTTAGATGAGTTTTTTAGATGGATATTTTTTTAGTTTTTTATACTTTTAGTTATAGGAATGTTTGATGAATTTTAGATATATAAATGTTAATTAGATGAATTTTGACATATGTCAAATTTTGAAATTTGACATATGCAACATTTGATCATATGTCAAAATTTGATCATATGTCAAATTTTGATCATATGTCAAAGTTTGATCTAGCGAATTATGATCAAATATGCAACATTTAATAAGGGATTTATCAAGAATACCCCCATTATGGATGTGCACAAAGTGGATCCAATTTGTCTGTCAAAGTATTGAAGAAATCCATGGCATCATAATTCGCCGGAAGTAACAGGCGTATGATGCTAAGCTTTTCAAAATTGTTTTGGAAAGGAGTTCCTGATAGGATAATTCATTTTTTCGTACAAACTTCAGCGAAGGCCTTCCAAATAGTGATATTCGGAAGTCTTTTGCTGAACTTCGTACCAAAAAACGAATTATTCTATCCAGAGCTCCGTTCCAAAATAATTTTGAAGAGCTTACTATCACACGCCTGTTACTTCCGGCTAATTATGAATTCATGGATTTCTTCAATACTTTGACAGACAACGTGAAATAGAATAGGATATATAGACGAGGTCAGAAAAAAATTGGATCAACTTGTGCACATCCATAACGGGGGAATTCTTGATCATATGTCAAAGTTTGAATTTTGACATATGCAACATTTGATCATATGTCAAAGTTTGAATTTTGACATATGCAATATTTGATCATATGTCAAAGTTTCATATGTCAAAGTTTGATCTAGTGAAATATGATCAAATAATGCCCCCATTATGGATGTGAACAAGTTGATCTATTTTTTTCTGATCACATCTATATATATATTCTTCTATATGTCATGTTGTGTGTCAAAGCATTTAAGAAATTCATGGCTTCATCATTAGCCGGAAGTAACAGGCATATGATGCTACGAAGCTCTTCAAAGTTGTTTTGGAACGGAGTTCCGGATAGGATAATTCTTTTTTTGTACGAATTTCAGCAAAGGCCTTCCAAATAGCGATATTCGGAAGGCTCTTGCTGAACTTCGTACCAAAAAGCTAATTATCCTATCCGAGACTCCGTTCCAAAACAATTTTGGAGAGCTTCGTACCATTATGCGGCTGTTACTTCCGGCTAATGATGAAGCCATGGGTTTCTTGAATCCTTTGACACTAGAAAACGTGACATATAGAAGGGTAGATGAGATCAGGAAAAATATGGACCATTTTCTGCACATCCAGAATGGCGCCATTTTGTTAAATCCCTTAAAGGTTAGGAGGATCCGTTATGTTACATTTGCATATAGAATTTGTATATAAGAAATCACAATCCAAACATTTAAAAAATGTTACATTTGCATATAGAATTTGTTCTCGACGTCAACGATGCCTAGCCCGCATCCTCGCCGTCGACTCGTTCGCGATGATGTCCAGCTTCAGAGGAGCCATGTCCGGGACTGGGCTCCGCCGGGCTGGCACTGGGAGGTGCTACCTTTCAGGGGCGCGCCGCTTGGTGAGGAACCCGGCCCCAGGTCCCGTCGTCGACCTGAAGCTCCTTTGGTGGCGTTCGCGTAGACCACTTTCGGTGTGGAGGGAGCCGGCCCTGCCGGAGGTGGTACGTCACTGTGTCAGGGAGGAGGACGAGCACGTCTGTCGCTACATGGCTGCGTTGGACGTCAGGTTCTCCAATACCTGGCAGGTTCTTCGGGGATCTCACCTGAGCTATGATCCTGTGATAGTTCCTTCTCTTTGGGTGTCCACCGCCCGCGCCTCATGAACCGCGAGTGAACTAGATTATTCGATAGTATTCGATCTATATTAGCTAGCTAGCTAGTGATGTATTCGATAATATTCGAGACGATGTATTCGAGATTATATATATTATTCGATATTATTCAAGACGATGTATTCGAGATTATATATATTATTCGATAATATTCGAGACGATGTATTTGAGATTATATTCGATGATGCATATTATGTACTATGATTCACTTTATCCTTATTGATTGCATGCATGCATTCTAATTTGAATACTAAATTGTTTTATATTTCTTCTGGATTAGTTAAATAAAAGTTATGGACAATACCCGAAGAGAAGGAGAGCAGGCCCTGTTCAACATCATACGCTCATCCACTAGCCCAGATGGGTTTGAAGAAGATGACGACTCGCAATATCTGAACCCTACCGGTGAGGGTATGATATTTGATGAAGACGAACGAATAGATGAAGTCCAGAACTACGATGACGAAGGAACTGTTGATCTTGAAATAACAAAGACCGGCGAGGTATATTTATATAAGCAGGCATATGGTGATCATCACATGTTTTAATTGATTTGTATATATATTAACGAATTGATCTATCTTCTTTCAGCCCTCCGGATCGAGCAAATCTTCTACAGGCAGCAGGACAGTGCGAGGCCTGGCCAAAAAGTTGAAGGATGGCGTAAAGTACAAAATTGATGCCATCAAACCTAATAGCGAACCAAGCGAGCCTAAGAAGAATGCGGGCAAGTTCGTTCATCAGTGCGGAGTTCTTGTGAAGGACCAAATCCCGATCTCCATTCAAGAATGGAAAAAGCCAGCAAAGGAACGTCCAGATCTTACTTTTGTTGATCAAATAGCAAAAGATCGGCTTTGGGAATCTCTCATGTCACATTTCACCCTACCAGATCATTTCACAGAGGCAGATGTGCGGAAAGTCAAGGACGCCGCTCTTAGGAAGATGGCGGTTGCATTCAGATACCACAAGAAAAGTATATGGGCCAAGTACGTCGAAGGAGGAAAGAAGACTCCAGAATTCGCGGGAACACTGGAGAAGCAAAGAGATCACTGGCCCGCTTTCGTGAAATTCAAGGAATCGGAATTAGCTAAGGAACGGTCAAGAATAAAGAAGATCAATGCCGCGAAAAAGGAGCATTACCATAGGCTGGGCCCAGGTGGCTACGCGGTGGCCCGGCCTATGTGGTATAAGTCTGAGCAATAGATGGTGGATGCAGGGGTCGTTCCAGTTACATTGAGCTGGCCCCTAGATGCAGGACTTGGTTCTATGCGCATGGGGGGACGTTGGACCCAAAGACAGGCAAGATTTTGCAGAAGGCATGTCTTAAAGGAGCCGGCCTCAAATTACTTGTTGCAATAGAAGAGGCTCGAACGGGGGTGTTCACGCCCAACAGAGAGAACGACGAGCTTACGTGCACCCTGGGAAATCCTGAACACCCGGGAAGAACACGAGGCAAAGGCGTTGTTCCATGGTATGAGGGGTTTCAGGACTGCAACGCCGACTACAGAAGCCGTGTGAGAAAGAAGATGCAGGAGGAGAAGAAGAGGAAGCTGGAGGAGGAGAGGAGGCAGGAAGCAGAACGCCTTCGCATAGTACAATCAAAGCACGCGGAGTTGGCACTCCAATTCGAGCGGCAGGAGCAGCAGATCGACTCACTTAGCCAGGAAAGGGGGTCTCAGCAGCGACATCAGCTAGCGGATCCAGCATTGGATAGCACCGTCCCATCCATGCCGAGAAGCAGCGTGGGTTCCGCCCCGGGCGATGAGGCACTGCTGGATAGATACCCTGTGGATGACATCATGGATAACACTAATTGTGAGCTACACTTCAAAATGAAGAACATATCCATTAAGGTGGCGGACGCCATTGCTTACACAAATCCCCCTGGAGCAACCTTCCATTGCAACCCGATTCCAGCTGATTATGCTCGTGTCGTGGTTGATGAAGTGGTGGCACAATATTCGGGGCTAGACCTTGACATTCCTGGAGGTGACGACGAGCACACACTGGGAGAGGCCATACATTGTATCATTCTATGGAGAAAGGATTGCATCATCTTTCCAAGCCCACCCACACTGCGCTAGCCGACTCCTCCTCAAAGTCCGCCACCGCGTTAGCAGACTCCCGCTCCTCCAAGTCATCAGCCAACGCCTCAGCACGGTCCTGCTCCTCCAAGTCCGCCAACCCGTCAGGCCAGTCCTCCTCCTCCAAGTCCGGCACCGTGTCAGCCCACTCCTCCTCCTCCAAGTACGGCAACGCGTTAGCCCACTCCTCCTCCTCCAAGTCAGGCACCGCATCAGCCGTCTCCGCCGCCTAAGCAACAACGGAAGAGAGCCGCTGCAGCTATGGCGGCTAGCAGTACAAGTACAGGTACATGAGGCAAGAGATACAAATTTGGTCCAAGCCTCACGCCTCTTCCGAAGAGGCCTTAGGACATGACTGTGGAGGAAAACGAAGCCAAATGCCAAGCCCAAGTGAGGGCCCATTTTGGACCGAAACCGCCACCGCCGCCAAAGGAGAAAGTGCCTGAGCATGTCGTTGACCACTTCATTAGTATGGCTCAAGCACCAGCTCGCAACCCTAGGGACTCAGACTATGTGCTCCAAATCAAGAAGTCATATAGCGCATAAAAGAATGAGTTGAGCTCGAGCTCCAGCCAAGCAGCTGCAAAAAAAGCGGGAAAACTGTTCCCCAGCTGGGAGAACAGGCGGTGCAATCGACCCCCCTGCTCATTGTACCAACACATGCGAGTAGCGGCGCCGATCAGCTGGTAATAACCGGCGATCATAGGAGGCAGGCTGCAGAGATCGGATGCACTATAGAACAACTCCTAGGCATAGAGCCCATGGAAAAGTTTACAGAGCAACAACTAAAACTGAAATATGCCCGCGGCCAGCCTCTGGTGAAGCCTGACGAGGTCAAGCTTCTATCAACTAGAATGTATCAATTGCATGAATGGTACATGAAAGAAGCCAAGACTACCGATTGAGAGTCCCTCATGGTGAAAGTCATGGAAGAGCATTACTACCATGAGAATGATCTGTATGTTGAGTTTTCAGAACTGTTTCAGTTATTGAATCAAGACACACTCGAAAAATCTATCGTCAGTTGCTATTGTCTGTAAGTGATTTCTTTGTGTAATTTCATTAAGTCTCTAGCTAGCTGGAGTGCTCATTGATCATTACCTGTAATTATTCTCACTATTCTTTTCTGTGGTATTATGCAGAATGAAGATCTATGAAATGAAAAAAGCTGGACGCTATGGCATTGGGTTCATTGACCCAAATACCATTAATCAAGAGACATGGTCGCGTCAATGGGAACGAAAAGACACAGAGAAAAGCTTGCTAGAGTTCTTGAAGCGCCTAAATGCCTGTCCAGAAATACTACTTCCTTAGAACTTCGGGTGAGTCACACTGTCTTGTACTACAAATTATGTTTTTGCTTACTAGCTAGATGTTAATAATTGTATAGCATTTAGGGTAGTTGATGAGTTATATATGCACATGTCCGCTTAATTATACATGCAAACGTGTGCGCATGCAGTTTCCACTGGATCTTGTTAATCATTGAAGTTAACAAGGGAAAAGTTCAAGTACTAGACTCACTACTTAAAGAAGCTGCTGACTACGAAATCGTGAAGGGGATGGTCAACAGGTAATTTCAATCATTATCGAACTATATGTCGGCCTCTTTTTAGTTCGTCATTTCCTGATATCAACTAATTAATAACTCCTTTATTCATTTTATTTGCCGGCGGGCAGGGCTTGGCAAAAGTTCATCAAACAGGTTGAAGGCCCATGGAAAAAAGAGCTGAAATGAATCCGACCCGAGGTAATTAATTAAGTAGTTAGTACCAGGTAGCTACCATGCATCTATTTAATTCTAGTTTCAATACCGTTAATTATCATGCTTGACTAATTATTATCTGATTGAATCCTATTCTCGTAAAGGCCCTGAAGCAGGCGTAGGACTGATTTATGTGCATTCTATGTTTGCGAGAACATTCGCATGATGACTACCGAAAGGACCAGAACTGATAGAGACCAATGGGTACGTTTTCCAGAACACCATTCACAATTTTTACATCATTATCTAATATATATACACACAACTAATAATACATGTATATTTTGATCTCTTCTTTAAAGATGAAGGAGATGCGGGATCAGCTCCTACCGGATGCTCGCGTACGAGCACTTCAGAGGAAATAGCGGGATTTTTGCTTGACCAGGTCATAGATCCCAAAGGAGAATTCCATTACCCGCTACCGTTGTAATGCGTCCATGTAATGATCTGCAAATCGTAGGAGAAATTGTATATATACATGTGTATATGTGAATGGTGGTGCGAGACATTTGATGATATATATATATATATAATCGGTTCTACGAGAAATTCTATTTATGCATAGCGTGTACAATATGTAATATCGTAAAATACCAGCAAATGAAAAAAATGGAAAACACAAATTTAAAGGAAAAATAAATCATAAAACCAAAACCCCTAAACCTTTTAGTACCGGTTGGTTACCAACCGGTACTAAAGGTCTCCCAGCCCCCGGCGCTGGCTCGTGCCACGTGGTGGCCCTTTAGTGGCTGTTCGTGTTGAACCGGAACTAAAGGGGGGGACCTTTAGTTCCCACCCTTCAGTGACGGTTACAGAACCGGCACTAAAGGGCCTCACGAACCGGTGCTAAAGCCTAATTCTGCACTAGTGGGGGTAAACTGCTCAGTTAGGAGGCCAAACTTATTTTACTAAGGACATGCATCAAGTATTCCCATGTATTTGATGCTCATCATTAGGTTCCCTAAATGGCATATTAATGCCATTACTTCTCAGATGGCTCACTTTCTTTGCGAAAACCGTGGCGATAATCATAGATACCACTTGAAAAAAATGGTGTTGCTGTCTCGGAGAAAAGCTTTTTGGGGATTGGATCTGCCTAATTTGAGAGAATTTTTTTCTTTATTAGCTTCTTGGGCCAAAAGATATTTTGTGGAAATAGAACTAGAAGATTCTCGTGGATCATAAATATAGCACTTTTAATACCAACATTGTTTGCTGCAAACAGGGTGTTGCTTCTCCATTTGGAAGGAATTTACAAGGGCAGGCTTTTCCTGTTGTTAGACCTTGGTAATGGAAATGGCATTAGTTTTTGGCATAACATTTCGGCTTGTGATACTACTTTGAAAACTTAGTTTTGGGAAATTTTTGAGATCTATCAATAACATAATGTTGCGAAATGTAGTAGAAAGTATTGTTTCGTCCTACGAATCATACTCCCAAGATAAGTATGAAGATTCAAGTTAGATTGGATCTGATATTTACAAACAAGAGTGCGGCGAAAGATGTGCTCGCGTAGATCGTTGGTGTAGACTCCCACAGTTATGATTTACAACCTCCCAACCATGAGAATTTCCCACCTCGAACAAATATCAAAAGCGCGATATCTCTGTCGGTATCAAGTGTCAACGCATACAGAATTTACAGTTCAATAGAGATTCATCTTCCAAAGCTGCCGAAGAAATAGAGATAGGGTGGAGTAGCCTTTTGACGGTCAAGCAATTTCCATGGAGAGAAACAGAGAGAGATAGAGAGAGAGAGAGAGAGAGAGAGAGAGAGAGAGAGAGAGAGTGCGAGCCCTTGAGCCACATTGGATGCAATTTAGGGGCTTCCCCTCACATATATATAGGAGCGTGGAAGGTGGGGCTGCATTGGAGGAGGAGGCACCTCCTCATTGGGCCGGCGAACCAAGAGGTGGGTGCCCCACCAAAGCCTAGCCGCCCAAGTGGCTTTGCCCCCAGGCAAAAAGGGGCACCCACTATTTGGGCCTTTTAGGGCCATGTGCCCCCCCCCCACTTGGGCTTGCCAAGTTGACAACCCCATCACACCATATATATTTTTCTGGGAGGTTCCAGAACACTTTGAAACCCTCCTTGATTTTCCGGTGATATTTCAGTCTTCCTGGACTTTCCCGGTTTTCCAAAACTTCTCCAATTTTCTGTGAAACACTTTAGCTTTGCTCCGAAACATTTTTTGTTCTTCGCCAAAATATTTTTATCTGCTCGAAACTTTCTCGGTGAATTGCTCAAGAAGCTAACACTTATAGTACTAACAAAGTAGTGAACCTTAAGCAGATGACCCTGCAGGTTTCGTAAAGTGCAGAAATGACCCGGAACTCCGTTGGTCAATGATCAATAGCGAAACCTTGGACATCCATATTGACCCCTACACTTGTACGAATTATTATTCAACTGAACTTTAGTTTCCCGTACAAAATTCCTTTTCTTCGCGATACTTTACAAAACTTGATGCGAGGCGTATCGGTATCCATGTGAAGCAAGTCTTGATCATTAAACCAAGTAATCCTTGTTACCAGTTTTCTTTTCTTTTCTTGTTTCCGTATTCTAGCATCCCCGTGATCATATCACGTTGTATCTAGACATACGATGATAGATATCATAATACAGAGAGGGCACGGAGAATCTCTCTCCATCACCGAAGGAGCAAATCTCAATCTTTAGCTATCAAGTCATTGACATACTTTTTCGATGCACCCCAAAGTTGCCGTTATAATCATCCTGTTATAGGTAACGTTGCACGAACCCCAAAGTCTGTGTCCAACATGAAGGTACATTGATATTATCATGGTCTAAGTAAGTGAGTATACGTAAACATTTGCATGATTATACTTATAAAAATATGATGATGTGATCGTGAAGTATATCATTAAGTTGGGCATGTCAACACCATTGTTCCACCAACAATGTGTTTACATTATTCCCGGCATCCATTCTTACTTTGACAATGCGCATGATCAGGAAAACATGATCGTCAACAATACATGGTATAGTTTTAAGGCCGAGACTAGGGTTCTAGTTGGTGTTTATTATTTTACACATGCTAATGAGTTTTCCTCTGAATCTCTTTTTTGTGCGAGGACCATTGCAACTATAACATAGAAAGATAAACAGTAATTATGAACATCGAAATAAATAATAACGTTATTATTGCCTTTAGGGCATATTTCCTTCACATAATTACTCTATCTCACATGTTTGGGCTTACGGTGAAACTTTTTGTTCCCAATTAACGCCGACCAACTTATATGGCTGGTGGAAGCATCCAGAACATATACCACCAAATCCTTCTAGATATGATTAATTTTGGTGGGGGTTTGCCCCTTTTTGGAAGTGGCTCTGGAAGATTCCTATTCCTCCCAATTTTCATGTTTGAATTGCCTGTTGCGAATGACCAGTTTTCGAATAGAGATAAATTAGGTAAGAGACACCATATTGAGGACTTAACCTCTTTATTTTGTGGTGAAATGGAGAATGGTCACCACTTGGCTTTTTATATATACAAATATCTATGTATGATTTTTCAATTTTTCAACCCAAACTAAAACTATAGTTTTTTAGTGAAAAAATAATTTTGAAATTTTGACAACCATGTTCAAAAAGTGACATATTTATGATACAGAGGGAGTATTGCTGATGATAAGGTAGATAGCAAGGAAAAAGGCAAGTCTGAATTCAGCAAGGTCATCACAGAACAAAATAGACACTGCAGGTTTAAACATGCACAAAAAATGTTTAACAAAGCCAAAAGGTACCGATTGAAGGTGCAAGTTGGGTTGCATACATAAGTTTTGATGACTCAAAAAATTCTGCAACTGCAAGCAAGTTGTATCATTCTTTTGGAGGATAATTTCAGTGATCGATATTTCCGCGTGTCTCGTATAATGTACACACCTAAAATCAGAAATTCCGATCAGAATCTGGGCTGCAAGTTTCTAAGTGATGTGTTATGGTATATGTATACTTCAATTTTTAATATGTATGCAAAATAATAGACCTCTTATATGTCATATTGATCTGCAGGTTGTAGGTAGTGAAATGATCACAGAGATCTTGCAGAAAAGCCAACTTGAGTTACACATGATTAAACCTCTAGCTCAGAAACTGTTCGGAAAAGAAATGGTAAAGGATTGACATACAGGTGAGGGGCTCCACTTCAGCTTGGGCCAGGCCAATGTGTCGAGTCTAGTTTTGTTTTTTGAGAACAGCGTCGAGTCAAGCTACCAGGCTACATACGAGCTAATGGAGTTTCCGGCCTCACCCTACGGGATGGACTCGTGTACTGTCCAGCTTGCTACCCACTGGACAATGCAAAATATTATGATCTGCTGCATAAACGAGCAGACAGTAACAATGTATGATCCGTCTGACAGAACTAGAAAAAAATAATCAGAAAACAAACTTAGTAAAGAGAAACCGGTTGGAAGTTAATCTCGTGCAAAAAGATCTAGTTGCATCGGTGTTGAATGCATCTCATGCACCACGAGCTTATCGACGATGAGAGTGGAGCCGGTAGCATTGTTGAAAACGTACAGCCCAGCCGCCTCATAGATGGCCTCAGTCGGGTACACTCGGGACGTCGCCGTCAATCTCCCGCCCATAACGAAGCTCTCCACAATGGAATGATCCACAAGAATCCTAGCGGATAAGGCCTCTCCGTTGAGCACCGGAACAGTGCTGCCCACCACACGCTTCACAACATTCCTGGCCAGCGATGACTGCGACTCGTCATGGCAGAAGTGGGTCCGGAGGTCCCCGTCAAGGCTCCTAGACATGTAGAAGTACATTGCCATTTGTTCACTGTGACCGTTGGTGAGGAGGAGGCCGAAGGGGCCGAGCGCACCCCGGTTGGTGGCACCACCGCTAGTGCTGCAGTTGTAGCCGATGTCGGCCTCGTTGTGGGCTGCGATGTCAGAAGTGTTGAGGCGGAAGGAGGCCTCTATGTCGAGCTGAGCGGCTTGCCGGAGATGCAGGGGGAAGACGGAGCCAGTGCTGATGGTGATGCCACTGAGGTCAGTTGCATTATGACGGAGGGTCTCAATCTCCTCCACCGGCCATTGGAGGAGGTTCGTCCGGGTCTTCTCGTCCAGCGCCACCGTCCTCGGAATCGCCTACATCATACACCATTAATTAGAGAGTTCATTTTAATTCAAGCTAGGAAATTCCGGTGATCATGATGACACTTTGATATCAAGAACCACTACCTTTCCTTCTAGCTAATAAGATGTTTCTGTTCATCAGATTATCTCTTGCCTGCTCATGGATTCAGTAGGCAACTTAAAAGGTTCTCTTATGTGCGAAAAAGTACAAGCTGGCTTATAACACAAACGTGATGGAAATGCTCAATCTGAACCTTTTTGAGTTAGATTCGATCCTCTCAGAGAGCCTAATAGTGAAATGAGTCAGAGAAAAAGCATAGCCAAAATATTTTTGAAGTCACAAATACAAATAATTACTACCTGTGTTCACTATTATACGATGTTTCGGATATTTTAATATATGCTACATATGGACCGAAATGAGTGAATAAACACAGTAAAACATGTCAATATACATCCGAATCAGGAAATTTTTGAACATCTTATAATAATGAACGGAGCGAGAATCTATCTATCAAGCATGCATAATGAATGAATGCAAGATAACTATGCTTGTCATATCTATATATATCGAGCATGCATAAAGAACGAATGGAACTGATGATAGATGCTAAACACGTGGTAAAACAGATCAAATATATGTACAATAAAGATACCTGGAGGTTTGCCCATCCCTTGGCGAGGTCGGTCCGGTTGGAATCTGTCTCACCAACATACGCCCACATCACACGTCGCCGCTTTGCCGGATCATAGAATGTCGTGGACGCAAATAACTTTCCCCAATTGTACCTCAGTCCGATTCCCACATCTGCTTCTGGGTCCAGCGGTGTCCATGTGTTGGTCACTGCGTCATACTTTCCCAATGCGTAGTAGTCATGTCGTTCATCGTCCATGCTCGCCTTCAGGACGTACAACTCTTCCTGTGATGAGTTGCTATTGCCCCTAACAGGGTAGAAGTCGACGCACTCCCACATGCCGGTGCCCTCGACGCGGTGGACCGGACGCGGGATGAGCTCGAACTTGACGAAGTCTTTTGTCTTGTACATGAGGGCGATGCCAGCATGCCCGTTGTTGTCCTTGGACCCGATCATGGTGCGCCATGTGTTGTCGGACTTGTCAAACCATGCGGTCATGGGGTCACGGAAGTCCTTTTTGTATGTCCCGGGGGGCGGGAAGAGGACCGGGTTGGCGGGGTGCTTGATCCAGGTGCGGAGGAGAGGGTCATGAGGGTCTGCAGGTTCGGCAACACACTGTACCTGGGCGAGCGTGTCGGTGTTCCCTGTGTAGAGCAGGACGACCTTGCCATCAGGAAGTATGGTGGCGGAGCCCGTCAAAACGCCGTTAATGTCGTACCATCGGTCAGGCACCATGGCGAGGGGTAGGTGGTGCCAGTGGACCATGTCTCGCGACACGGCGTGGCCCCACGAGATGTTTCCCCACGTGACACCCTCCGGGTTGTACTGGTAAAAGAAGTGGTACCATCCACGGTAGTACATTGGAGCTGCATGTTATTCGTGTTTCAATTAATCAGTACTCCTAGTTCCTTGCCAATGGATAGACATTAGACATAGAGAGAGACGACAGCTGGTCAGGATTAAAAGTGATGAGGATCCTACTCACTCACCGTTTGGATCTGCATGCATATATGCATGCATGTCGCCGGAGCACGTAAGCAAACGGTGGTCAGTTTCTTTCTCCGCCAAGCAAACAAACAAAAAGACAGCAAAAAAGGCAGCTAGCCATTGCCAGTCAGTTTCTTCCTCCAAACATAGAGCAAGGCGAGGAGAAAGAACACAGGAGGATTTGCATCTAAAAATTCCATCATCGGAAGTAATGGATTCCATACCGTTCATGTAGTTCTTGTCCGGCTGGAAATGGTAACCGGTGCGCTGCCACTGCAGCATGGCGTTGCTCCACGGGAAGCCATCGGCCTCATCGCCGATTTCCCCCACCGTCTTCTCCGACGACGGCACGGCCGCCTCCTCCCGCCTGGCTCTCCGGAGACGGAGCACTGGGCTAACCACGTCGCCCAGATCCCCCACCCTGGCCCCTGGGAGGAGCGAGTGGGTGACGACGAACACCACCATGGCCGCGGCGCCCAGCACGGCAACGCACTCGCGCCACCTCATGCCGCCGCCGCTCCGCTGCTGCATCGACGCGTACGAGTACAGGACGGGCGGCGTGCCGGCGCGTGACTTCATCGCGACGGCCGCGGCTAGAAAACTGAAGAGGAAAGTTTTCGACTGGGGTCTTTCTTGAGTCTCAGAGAGCGCAATTTATAGCTGCGCCGAGGCTAGGGAAAGTTAGTACTGAATCATTAATTTAGACCCACCTCTTTTCTTTTTGCGAATGAATTTAGACCCATCTTAATTCAAAAGATATATAGGTACCCTATTAATTAATTTAGACATGTGCATACAACAGACTTTAGTGAGTACCATGATGTCAAAAAAAAAGAGACTCTAGTGAGTACCAATTTTAGGCATAACATTCAATGCTCCAAATTAACAGTGCAGACAGATCCAAACAAAATACAGTTGTGGAGAGCAGGCACAACCAAAATACAGTTGAAGGAAACAATACAGAGTACTAGCCTCGCCGGCCAGGACGAACGAGTGGTTTCGGCCTCGCCGATCAAGGAAAAAGGGTAACAATCCTTATCATAAGTGTTAGGAATAAGATGCATCAACCATTAAATAGACTAGACATGTCATGACGTGGTGTGGTTACATTGTTCATACGCACTTAGCTCAAACTGACTTACGAAGATAGTGTGTGCATCTTCAGTCTGAATAAATAAAACGATATTCGTATTCAAAGTCTACAAGTTTGAGTACAACATGCGTAAAAGGTCACTTATTTCTGATATGAAGGGCTTGATGATGGTATGATAAATGGCAATTAGTCAAAAGTTACCTCAACATGGTCATCACACAGTAAAATAGACACTATAGATTGAAGACCTTTTGCAAAACCAAAACTTACCGATCAAAAGCTGCAAGTTGATCTGCATACAAAACTTGCCTTGTGGTAAAAGGGGTCCACGCCATTCCCACAATTTTTTAGATGAACAGGGAGGCCTCTCCCCGGTTCCATTAGCTAGAATGAAAGCATCCGAATACAGCCCACTTGTGTCTGAGGGTTCCTTATTGCAAGCGCACACGCGCGCAATAGCTAAGCTGATGCTAAACAGTAGAAAAGGAAAACATGGGAAGATCAAGTTATTATCCCCGAGCAGTCCAACGATCTGCCAGAGAGTGCTACAGAGACATGAGGGCCAGGGTACAGCGAGCACCCGCCCGTTATCATAGCGTGATCATGTCTTCACTCCTTCTGAACTTGAATGGCGGCGCCAGTGCAGCTTGGGGTGACCAGCAGATCGAGGGTGGACACCGGGCTGATCATGGCGACCTTGTCATTTGTGTCTCGCTTCGTGGCAGGAGATTGGAAGCATCCTTTTTCTTCTGAGATCCTGAGGTTACTCCAGCCAGCATCAACTTCAAATCTTGTGACCTTCACCTTCAACCACTCAAGATCCTCAAGGGTTGTTGGAGAAGTTTTGTCAGGGCACTCATGAACGCCTCCATCTTGGGTTTGCCGGCCTCTGGGGTCAAAATCACCCAGATTTTGAGCATTCCGATGATCATGCTCCACACCTGAATAATAGAGGTCCAACTGGTGTTGTTAAAAATCATAGGGTTTCTATATTTCCCGAAACACCATAGGATAGCAGAGCTAATAATGTTCAAAGCCAAGTTATTTTTGTTAGAAACCCAAAATCGAGCAACAAACTCAAAGTTTGCGCCTATCTCGATTTGGAAATGATGGCTAACAAAGTACCATACATTCCTGGCAACTACACAATCAAAGAATAAATGGCGATTTGACTCATTATCAGCACAGAACACACAATCTAGGGATTTGATTATGTGCCTTTCCTCAGGTTATCCCTGTCATCAGCTTATTTTGGGAAAACAACCAAAGAAACACATGAATCTTGGGGGACACTGCCAGTTTCCACACAGCTGGTAGAAACAAAGGTTGCACACCCCTAAAATTGATGAGAGAATTCCTTATTTAACACCGTATCCAAATTTTATGCCCTATTTAACATCGACAAATAATTCCTTCCCTATGTAATAATGCGCCAAAATTTTATGCCTTTTATAACACTTTTGTCTAGTTTGAGTTTAAATGACATCTGAAAAGACCATTTTACCCTCATGTGGAATGTTTTCTGTGTGCGTCGTGTGTGCTACTGCTGTGTTAGAGCAAGTATAATAGTACTACTCAGCAGGCTACAAGCAATTCCACCTCAGCAAAAATCCGAGCTGGAGGAGAGTAAAGACAGGAGAGAGAAAGAAGCGAGCGCTTCGTCAATCGCTCGGCTGCAGCACAAAGGCGCGTGGACGTTACGCCCGCTTGCAGCCGGTAGCTGGCGCTAGCAAGGCTGCTCCCGATTCCCTCTGTCCCACTATCCAATCAACTGCTCTTTGTTTTCTCCTCTTGCATGTAGACATTAATTACTCTAGTCATTTAGCAGCTGGTATAGAGCCAACGTTAGGCTGGTCATAGTGGGGAGTAACTTAGACTAGTGTCATGCATATGACACTAGTCTAAGTTACTACCGTTAGGCTGGTCACAGTGGGGAGTAACTTAGACTAGTGTCATGCATATGACACTAGTCTAAGTTACTATCTCCATAGTGCAAAGTAAAATAGTAGTAGTATCATAGATTGCTTCATTTATTATCTCATAGACTCATTTTGCCTCGGGAAGCGCTATGTTACAGTAATATATTATGTTACCACAACCACCTCTTTTCTCATTAAATACTTGCCACATAAGCAAAATTGTCTTGAAATGTGTTAAGTTACTACCTAAGTTACCCTACTATGGCTAGGCTTATTAGACGAGACTACTTGTACGCCGGCTATTGCTGAGATGGCACTGATATAGAGCCAGCAGCCGGCGATTCTATTAGCCATGCTCTTAGGATAATCGTGACTTGATTCCTCGAAAGTCGGTTGTATTTGTGCGCGTGGCCGGAGCGAACTGGACATGCATGCAGCAGGATAGGAAATTAGCTGATGCATGCGTGAGTTAGTGCACGGATAGACTGCAGGTTAGTTAGTGCATGCGTGAGTTAAGTTGCTGGACGTGGTGGTCGGGTCATGCGTGATGTGTACGTGCACTAGTGGTCGGTTCTGGCGTTGGTGCTGGCCGAGCATGTAGCTAGCTAGTGCGTTCCCGTGACTGCGTGTGTACGTGTGTGTGGGGCTGTGGGCGCGCTGTTGCGTGCTGCGTACGTCTGTGCTGCCAGGTGTGTGTGCTGCTGCCAATGTGTTGCTATGTGTGCGCGTGTGCGTATGTGTCCCGCACACATACATAGCACATGAGGGGCAAAATGGTCTTTTCAGGTGTTATTTAGATTTAAAATGGACAAAAGTGTCATAAAAGGCAGAAAATTTAGACTCGTTGTTAGATAAGAAAGAAAAAGTTTTTCAGTGTCAAATAAGGAAACGAAATTTAAGATAGTGTTAAATAAGGAATTTTCTCAAATTGATCGCATGATATAAAGAACTATAAGAATAAACCCCTTTTGTTTTCTAGTTGCCAGATGAGGGCATCTGGGTCATTGCTGAAGGTGATCCCCCCAGCAATCTCTATAATTTGGTACCATTGCTCCATGAGCATGTCATCAAATTTCTCCTAAATGTAAGTTTAAGGACCTCACCGTCCCAGACCTCACTAATACTTTTAGTTTTCTCATTACAAAGCACATAAATTGGACAGAATTGTACTTCCAGTGGGGAGGTACCAAACCAAGTATCCTCCCAAAACCTGATTTTATCCCCTACTCCTACCTTCCAGCTATATCAAAATTTCAAAGTTTGGATGATGGATTTAACCCCCTTCCAAAATCTAGAAACACTTATGTTAGTGCTGGGAGCAAATAAATTGACTTTGCCTCTCATGTACTTCTGATTTATCATCATTTTCCATGGTTTCCCTTCCTCTTCATAGTATCACTTGACCCAAGATCCTAGGAGACATAGATTCACATCTTGGAGGTTGGGGATACCTAGTCCACCATATTCCTTTTTCATACACGCCATTTTCCAGTTGGCCAAATGAAGCTTTCTGTGACCCTCAAAGTCATTCCACAAACAGTTAGCCATGTGAGAGTTTATAAGATCAATGGCCCACTTAGGAAATTTAAAGAAAGATAGCAGGTAAATAGGGATGCTAGCAAGGCAGGCCTGAATGAGGATTAACCTGCCCTTGTAAGAGAGCAGTTTCCCTCTCCACCAATCAATTCTTTTCATAATCCTGTCAATAAGAGGTTGGATATCCTCTCTTCTAAGCTTATCATAGTGCAGAGGGATTCCAAGATACTTAATGGGGAAAGAGCCACCAGTTTATTCTAAAGTTTCTAGGAAATTTCTAAATTCGTCATCTTCTATATTGAGGGGAATGAGTTCACTTTTACTATAGTTAATTCTCATTCCAGAAATCTGCTCAAAACAAGATAGTACCATCTTAAGGTTCTTAGCACGCTCCAAATTTTCGTCTAAGAACAAAATGGTGTCATCAGCGTATTACAAACAGATAATCCTCCCAGCACAGACTTCAGGATCCCGCCCTTCTATCAGTTTTTGGTTTGCTGCTTTGTTCAACATCCTAGTAAATACATCTACCACTAGATTGAAAAGCATTGGGGAGATGGGGTCTCCTTGCGTGAGACCTTTACCAGTATTGAAAAAATCACTTTTATTGTTGTTCAGTTTGACCCCGACTGAACCTCCCTTAGTGATTTGTATAATCCAGTGGATCAATTTTTCTCCAAAGCCCCTCCTCCTAAGTAGTTCTTCCAGGAAATCTAAATTAACTTTATCAAAAGTTTTTTCATAATCTATTTTAAAGACTAGACCCTGTCTCTTACTAGAGTGGATGAAGTGTAGCACCTCATGGGCTGTGACCACACTTTCGAAAATATATCTCCCTTTCAAGAAGGCAGATTGATTGCTAGCTATGAGTCTTTGGAGAATCATAGATAGTCTGTTTGTAGGGACTTTAGTAAAGATCTTAAAACTACAGTTTAGTAGACCGATGGGTCTAAATTTCCTCATACGGGAAGCATCTGCTTCTTTTGGTATGAGGGTCAACATGGCAAAATTAAGCATGTGAATAGCAAGCCTTCCTTTATGGAAGTATTCAAACATGGCCATTAGATCCTTCTTAACTAGATCCCAAAAGTGCTGGTAAAATAAAAAAGTGTAAGTGCATCTAGTGCCCCCCTAGTTGGTTTTGGAGTATTGACGACAAACCTGGTTGAGGTACTAATGTGTTTATGAGAATTGCAGGATAACACAGGTAGTAGTCCCTCATTGATTCGGTTTACCTACCAGAGATGACCCCTAGAAATGTGTGAAGACATTGAAGACAATGGTGGTTTGTGAAGATATTCACATTGAAGTCTATGACATGAGAAGACATCGCATGAAGACTTTGGAGCGCGAAGACATAGTTGTTTCGTAGTTTCATTTTCTTCTTTGTTGAGTCACAGGAACCACCGTACTGTTAAGTGGGGTCCAAGTGAACAAAGTCGGAGTGACTGAAGTGATGCTCAACCAAATCCCATGTCTTCGAACGAAGACAATGAGAGAAAATCTTATCCAGAGGCGGATGAGTCAGCTTTACTTGTAGCCCAAGTCAAGCTGCCGCGTGTGTTTGAAATCTGACCGTTGGAACACGTGTCAGTTCCTTAGTGACCCAGGGTCATTTCGAACAAATCAGGTCGGGTTGCCTAGTGGCTATAAATAGCCCACCCCTACACCATAAATGGGTGGCTGCTCACAGTTAGTGCACGGCTTTTGTCGTTTGAGAGCAACCCACCTCCGAAGCTTTTGAGAGAGAGAGATCCTTGCGAGGACAAAGCCCAAAACACCGAGAGCCAAAGAGTGTTAGGTATCACTAAAGTCTTTCTATCCGCGTGATCTGAAGACTTGTTACACTTGAGGACTGTGAATCCTCCAGCCGGTTAGGCGTCGCGTTCTGAGCATCCAAGAGTCATTGTGGATTGCCGGTGAACGAAGTCTGTGAAGGTTTGGAAGTCTACCTTGAAGACTTACTAGAGTGATTGGGCGAGGACTGGGTGTCCTTAGCTCAAGGGGAATAAGGTGAAGACACGGTCTTCTGAGTTAAATCTCAGCCTCCCTAACCAGATGTACAGTTGTCACAGCAACTCGAACTGATCGAACAAATCTCTGTCCTCTCCAAGCTACTGGTTCTATCTCTTCCTTCTCTTTACTTTCAGTTTGTCTTCGTGAAGTCATTGCCTGCTTGCATTATCTGTTTGACTTCACTGCGTGACTACTTGTTCTAATTGGCTTCATACTATCTTCCATCCTGATCCATACTGCCTAGCTTCTATTAATCTTCGTGCTTTCACTTCATTGAATACTTGACTATGGCTTGCCTAGTGTAGTCTACCTTCCGCTGCATATCAATAGGATCATTTCTATTGTTTGTCTTCGAAACTCCCATGTTTTGAAGACTTTCATAAAAATCGCCTATTCACCCCCCCTCTAGTCGATATCCAGCTCTTTCAATTGGTATCAGAGCAAGGTACTCCCTTGTTCTGTGTGATTCGGTTTAACCACCTGGAGTTTTAGCTATGTCGACTGCAGGGATAATCAAAGTCTCCGCTGCGTGCCCTATCTTTGATGGCACTGAATACCCCTACTGGAAGAATAAGATGCGCATGCATCTTGAAGCCATTGATGTCGACCTCTGGTATGTCGTCAAGAACGGCGTTCCCAAGACTGGTGAAGGTGTCACCCCCGCTGATGTCAAGAAGTTCATCCAACTGGATTCCACTGCCAAGAACATCATCTGTGGTCATCTGACCAAAGGATAGTATGGCCGTGTGAGTGCTCTGGAAACATCGAAGCTAGTCTGGGACTGGCTCTCCAAGGTCAACGAAGGCGTCTCAACCCAGAGAGATCAAAGGATCAGTGTCCTTCGCAACCTCTTCAACCGCTTCAAGAGACACGACAATGAGAACGTCTAGCTCACATTCGATCGCCTCACAGATATCACAAATGAGCTTCAAGCACTCGGCGCCACTGAGATCACCAAGCATGAAACCGTCAAGACACTTCTGAGATGACTTGATAGCTCGTTTGACACCCTAGCCCTGATGATTCAAGAACGCCCTAACTTCAAGACTCTCGATCCGTCTGACATACTTGAGAGGCTCAACACACATGAGTTTCAGCTATCTGAGAAACGAGATATCTATGGTCCCAACTATGGCCGAACTCACGCTTTGAAGGCAAAGGCTGTTTCCTCATCTGAAGAAGAATCTGACTGCAATTCTGGTGATCCTAAAGACATTGGAAAGGAGCTCTCTATGCTTGTGAAGAAGTTCCATAAATTCACTAAGAAGAAAGGCTTCAGAAAGTCTTCACGATCCAGCTCAAGAAATGATGAAGCTTCTACCCATGACCACAAGAAGAGAACATGCCACAAGTGCAAGAAACCTGGTCACTACATCTCTGAGTGTCCACAGTGGGACAAAGAGAAGAAGAAGAAGAAGAGCAAGGAATATGATTCTGATGACAAGAAGAAGAAGAAATCCTCAAAGTCTTCTTCCAAGTCTTCATCGAAGTCTTCATCACACAAGAAGAGTTCATCTGGCAAGGCTCGTGCTTTTGTTGGCAAGGATATGGATTCAGAGGAGTAGTCTGCTTCTGAGGAGGCGGAGGTGGAGTCTGAGGAGGAGTCCGACTCTGGCGTTGCAAGTCTGGCTCTAGCTACAGCCTACATTGCCAAGGCCATCTTCAACATTGAAGACAATGGCTCCGTCGCCAACGCTGATGCTAGTGACAAGGACGACTCTGCTCCCACCTACTGCTTCATGGCACGTGGTGCCAAGGTAAAATCACGCGATGCTTACTTTCAAACATCCAGTGAAGATGACTCCGATTGTGAATCCAAACCTAGCTACAAAACCCTTGCTAAAATTGCAACTGAACAATAGAAAGCTATGGAACATATTCAAAAACTGTTAGACAAAAGCGATGACCTGTTGGACGCGGAAATGACCCGATCTCAGTCCTTAATTGAAGACATAAAAAATCTTCATGTTAAGTATGAGGAACTTGAAAGTCGTCATGAAACGCTCTCAACAACTCATGAAAAGCTTTCCTACGATTATCTTCAAAGGAAGCAAGAACTTGAGAACTTGAGAACGATTCATGAAGATCTTCAAAAGCAGAATGAGTCACTTCGCGCTCAACAGATCAGTCCCGCTCAGGAAGGATTTGAACCACCATGTCTAAAATGCATTGAGAGTGATAACGCTACCTCTATTGATGAATGTTTTACTGCTGCTACTGTTGCACTATCTTCAACTGCTGATGTGGTAACTAACCCCTTTGCTGAGGATACCACTACTATTGCTGATGAAAATGCTAGGTTGAAGACATTGCTTGAAACAGGGATGTACAAGAGTCTCAAAGGGCATCAGACACTGTGCGATGTCCTCAAAAAGCAGATTCTGAACCGAAACCCTAGGAAAGAGGGTGTTGGGTTCGAGAGGAAAATGAATGTTGATGGTTCTTACTGGAAGCCTGAGTAGTACCCCAAAACCACATGGGTTGCCGCAAAGGAACCTTCAGTGGATCCATCCACCTTATCTGGCTTCACTTGTGCTAACCCTATTATCATTGATGAATCCTTTGATGCAAACTATAAACTGTTTAAGAATCAGAATGGTGAAGTGTTTGCCAGGTACATTGGTACTAACTGCAGGAATGGGCCACCTATGAAGAAGATCTGGGTACCCAAAAAATGTCTTGAGAATCTTCCTGTGAATGTCGTCATGACACCACCTGGGAAGAAGACAAACCCCAGACCAAAGGCTTCATATGGTCCAAAGGCTTCATACAGATAGAGGACTCACCTGAGTCACCCTAACGCCAATGTTTTACAGGGAAATCATACTCAGACCCATGAATATGAGCGCGTTTGCTCAAACCGCTATGTTCATAGAACAAAGAACTTTTCTGCTTATTCTTATGAGTATTATTCTCCTCCTACAAGGCTATTTGCTAAGGCTCCAAAGCCAAAGTTCTCAGATGCTGCACTTAGACTCATTGCTTCGAAGCCACCCCTGAAAATGTGGCTGGTTAAGAAAACTTAACTCTCTTTTGCAGGAAAAGGTCTCCAGCCAAAAATCAAAGGCGTCCGATACTATTGCTGGGGACCTAAAACATCTTGTAGGGCGCAAGATAAA
Organism: Triticum aestivum; assembly: GCF_018294505.1. Lineage (NCBI taxonomy): Eukaryota > Viridiplantae > Streptophyta > Magnoliopsida > Poales > Poaceae > Triticum > Triticum aestivum. The sequence continues at coordinate 30,754,814 of NC_057814.1, forward strand.
ATGCCCAAATGGACTTATTATGTATTTTGTTCCTGAATCGCTTGCCAGTCATCCTATCAGTCCTAACTTGGATCTAAGCTTTCATAATCCGCTTGTTCGTCAAATGTTTATGCTTCACAATACCCTTGGTGAAGCCTATCCCCCTAACTGCACTGTAGGGTATGACACCAAAGTCTTCAGAATGGATTATGGACAGTGGATGCACTAACCACATGACTGTGATCGAAGTCTTCTGATGGATTCAACACTACGTCCATCAGACAAGAGTCACATCACATTTACTGATACTAGTAAAAGCAAGGTATTGAGTCTAGGTAGAGTTGCAATCTCAAAGGATCAACACATGGATAAAGTGATGCTTGTTGAATCCCTTGGTTTCAACTTAATGTCTCTCTCAATGCTTTGTGACTCAAACATGATTGTGATATTTGGAAAATATCGTTGCCTTGTTCTAATGGAATCTGACAAGTCTCTAGTCTTTGAAGGATATCGGAAAGATGATCTGTATATGGTAGATTTCTCAGCAGGACCACAGATGGCCGTATGTCTTCTAGCAAAAGCTTCAGAGTGCTGGCTTTGGCATTGAAGGCTAAGGCATGCTGGCATGTGGAACTTGCACACTCTTGCAAAGAAGAAACATGTCGTGGGCATCGAGGGCATCAAGTTCAAGAAGGATCATCTGTGTGGTGCCTGCGAAGCCGGGAAGATGACTAGGGCCAAGCATCCCTCGAAGACAATCATGACGACATCACAACTCTTCGAGCTGCTACACATGGACTTATTTGGCCCTACTCACTACTCTACTCTTACTACCACTGCTTGCCTCTATGGCTTCGTCATTGTTGATGATTATTCCAGATATACTTGGGTGCATATAATCCTCTACAAGAATGAAGTCCAGGATGTCTTCAGACGCTTTGCCAATCGTGCCATGACGAACTATGGCGTCAAGATCAAGCATATCAGAAGTTACAATGGCACAGAGTTCAAGAACACCGGCCTCGATCTTTACCTGGATACATTGGGCATCACTCATGAGTTCTCTGCTCCGTACACACCGCATCAGAATGGCATCGTGGAGCGTAAGAATAGAACTCTTATCAAGATGGCTCGAACGATGCTTGATGAATACAAGACTCCAAGAAAATTCTGGCCTGAAGCCATTGATGCTGCATGCCATGTCATCAACCGAGTTTATCTTCACAAGCTTCTGAAGAAGACATCCTATGAACTCCTAACTGGTAAGAAGCCAAATGTCAGTTACTTCAGAGTATTTGGTGCTAGGTGCTGGATCAAGGATCCACATCACACTTCAAAATTTGCACCGAAAGCACATGAAGGTTTTATGCTTGGTTACAGAGAGGATTCGCACTCCTGCAGAGTCTTCAACCTCTTTCACTATAAAGTGGTTGAAACTGTAGATGTGCGGTTTGATGAGACTAACGGCTCGCAAAGAGGGCACCTGCCAAATGTGCTAGATGAAGCTCCATCTAGTGAATCCATCAAGCTCATGGGAACTGGAGAGATCATACCTTCTGAGGCTCAGGCTAAAGACGAACTTATCATTTCAGCACCTAATCAACCTGAAGACAATGCTCAGCCTGAAGACAATCCTCCAAATGATGACAATGATCAGCAAGAACAAAATCTTCGTCCAGTTCATCCTCGTATTGCAAATGAAGTACAGATTGAGAAGATAGTTGATAGCATCAATGCACCTGGTCCACTCACTTGTTCAAGAGCAACACAGCTAGCAAATTTCTGTGGGCACTTTGCATTCATTTCAATCTCTGAACCCAAGAAAGTTGCTGAAGCCTTCATGGAACCTGAATGGATTCAAGCTATGCAGGAAGAGCTTCAACAGTTCAAGCTGAACAGTGTGTGGGAATTAGTCAAGCGTCCTGATCCTCGCAAGCACAACATTATAGGCACCAAGTGGATATACCGCAACAAGCAAGATGAGCATGGTCAAGTTGTCAAAAACAAGGCTCGTCTTGTTGCTCAAGGGTATACTCAAGTAGAAGGGATTGACTTCGATGAAACATTTGCCCCGGTGGCTAGGCTTGAAGCCATTCGCATACTGCTAGCCTATGCCAACCATCACAACATCCTTATGTATCAAATGGATGTGAAGAGTGCCTTTCTCAATGGCAAGATTGAAGAAGAAGTATATGTTGCACAACTTCCTGGCTTTGAAGATCCAAAACATCATGATATGGTATACAAGCTCAACAAGGCATTGTATGGTCTCAAACAAGCCCCTTGTGCGTGGTATGATACACTCAAAGACTTCCTAAAGAGCAAAGGCTTCAAACCCGGTTCACTAGATCCTACACTCTTCACGAAGACATATGATGGTGAACTATTTATGTGCCAAATCTATGTGGATGACATTATCTTCGGCTGCACTGACAAGAGATACAGCGATGAGTTTGGTCACATGATGCAAGAGCAATATCTGATGTCTATGATGGGTGAGCTGAAGTTCTTCCTTGGTCTTCAAATCTGTCAGCAACGCAACGGCATCTTCATATCTCAAGAAAAATACCTCAAAGATTGTCTGAAGAAGTTTGGAATGCAAGATTGCAAAGGATACACGACGCCAATGCCAACCAAAAGTCATCTGAGTCCCGACGCCAATGGTAAAGAGTTCGATCAAAAGGTATACCGCTCCATGATTGGTTCTTTACTTTATTTATGTGCATCTAGGCCAGATATAATGCTTAGTGTTTGCATGTGTGCCCGATTCCAAGCGGCACCAAAGGAATCGCATCACTTAGCTGTGAAGCGAATTCTTCGATATTTGGCTTACACCCCAACACTAGGATTATGGTAGCCAAAGGGCTCAGAGTTTGATCTAGTTGGATTCCCAGATGCTGATTATGCTGGTGACAAAGTTGATCGCAAGTCCACATCAGGCACATGTCACTTTCTAGGACGATCACTTGTCTGTTGGTCTTCAAAGAAGCAGAACTGTGTATCTCTCTCTACTACTGAATCTGAATACATTGCTGCTGGATCTTGCTGCGCTCAGCTTCTATGGATGAAGCAAACACTCAAGGACTATGGCGTCCATCTGAAGCATGTGCCACTCTACTGCGACAATGAAAGCGCCATCAAGATTGCCAACAAATCCGGTTCAACACTCGAAGACAAAGCACATTGAAATTCGTCATCACTTTCTCAGAGACCATGTCATGAAGGAAGATATTGATATCATTCACGTCAACACTGAAGAGCAACTGGCAGATATCTTCACAAAGCCCTTGGATGAGAAAAGGTTTTGTGAGTTGCGGTGTGAGCTAAATATCTTGGAATCCTCGAATGTCCTGTGACTAGGCACACATCCTAACACTTATGCATGTTGATGACTTAGATGTGCAACACACGACGTAATGTATATCTTCAATCAATGAAGACATACACTCTAAGTGTGAATTCATTAATGCGGAATTTGACTTCGGAGCGCCACGATAATTGTGCGCCGTCTCTGGGTCTAATACTTCCTATCCGGTGGGTAACGCCACCACCAAACTTTTGTTTGAAGTGTTTCTCCTGGCGTTATATTTGCAAAGTCTTCATATTTGATTTGTCTTCAACATTGATTTGTCTTCATATTTATGTTCACAATGTTGATTTGGTCTTACTAAGATATATACATATACTTGTGTTTTTGTCCTCTACAACATTCACTTATAGCTATGTATTCTCGTTTGAATCTTTTGGACTAAGTGAATGTGATCGGACCCTTACCTCTCTATGCTTCTACCTCAAACTCTATCTATCCAAATCATATGCATTCTGTTGAAACTGTCAAATATCTTCTCTGCATCCTTGTCAGCAGAAGACACAGAGACAAACATTAAAACAATTTTAAATGCTCAATCCTTATTGCCTGAAACCCGGAGAAGGCGGAACGACCACCCCGACAGTCCAGCGTGCGTGGGAACATGGAACAACTTCCAATGTGTTGCATGTTCGCCACGTGTCCTTCAGACATGAACCGCCAGGGCAACTGCGTAATTGCGTTGTGTTGTCCCTTTCCTTATAAATACACATCTCATCACGGTCAAAATCTTTCTCCCACCTCGCCACCTCGCACAAACCCTAGCGCCACCGCTAGCTCGCGACAACGCTGGTGACAAAGCACTTAGCTGCCGCGACCTCGTCGACGCCGTTCTCACGCCGGCCGCGGACCTTTCTCCACCGCCGCCGTTGGTGTCCTCCGTCGCCAAGTTAGGGCACGAAGATCGAACTGCTCGGCGTCCTCTCTACTCCGTCTAGCTGTTCATCGTGTGGTAATTAAAACTCACTTTTTACTGTCTTTTTGATCTGTTGGATTCATCTTTCCTTACCAAAAGTAGTTTCTGCTTCCACAAATCTGGATCTATCCTGTTCTGCATCTCATATCTCGCCAGGTATATTCACTTATGCTTCACAACAAGTTAGATTCCTCACTTGTACCTATTCTTGGATTCGTACAAATCTGGAACCAACTCTCACCAAATAAGTGAATGTCTTCGCGCTATGAGGTCAATGTCTTCAAACTGATTTATCTTCAAAATCTTCTGAGAATGCATATGTCCTCTTCCCCTTCCCTCGCATCTCTAATGCTGTCACAGGTACATGTCCGTGGGAGAATCCCTTGGTTCTCATAGTCTGCATTCATTTGCAGAATTCTTACAGCGTCACATCAATTCTCCCGAAGCCAGTTCTTGTCTGACCAGCAGACGGAAGCCTTTGACAGCTTTGAAGCCATTCAGTTTGAACTACATGGCAACAGAAAAGTCAGCAAGAAAGGGCGGCCGACAGCGCCGTGGGAACACATCCAAAGATTTGCCACCAGATCTGTATGAAATGTACAAGACAGACCTTGAAGAAACCTATGGTGAACGCAAGACTCGAATCCAATGGATTCAAAGATATTGGGCTGAGGAATGGTTCAAGTACAGATTCGTCACTGCTGAGTATGCTGAGAAGAATGCCATCAAGCGACCTTGGGGAGATATCTTATACAAAAATCCTCAACCCAAGTCCAAGTCTGAAGCCATTGCTCAAGGCTTCTACCTTTGCATGGTCCGTGGACCTCAGCCTGCTAATGCCGACCAATCTTCTCTGCTATGGTGTCGCGAAGACAATTTGTTCAAGCGCAACTACAAGTTTGCCAAAGATTCAGCCGTGAAAAACAAGAAAGCACTTGGACTCGACTTCAACCCTGGTCCATCTTCTCCTCGGGCTGATGGCACCCGTGATGCTGAACCCAATATCGTCGGGCCCTTCTACAACCTTGAAGGTCTTCTCACTCATTGTTGTTCAGGGGGTAGCCGTGGATCAGTCTAGAGATGAAGCTGATTCTGATGAAGCTCCTGCTCTGCTGAAGCCACAAAAGCAAAAGAAACCAAAGGCTTCGAAACCTGCTGCACCAAGCGCTTCGCGTGCGAAGCCTCTAGCCACTGCTCCTCCTGCACCAAGTGTTCATTCTGAAGATCTATCTCGCGTCTCCAAGAAGAAAGAGAAGCCCCAAAGAAAATTGTCAAGAGTTCTGGTCAAGCACTGACCCCAGCTGCTGTTCTGAGGAATGAGAACGAAGCCATTGATCTGTCTAGTGCCGACGATCTTGGCGATGATGCTCTTGAGCTGCTGATAAAGAGCAAGCAAGAGGCAGAAATCTTCAATGATCTTCCCCTTTTCGATGTGAACATCCTGAACAAGTTCATTGATGAGTGGTTTGACAGCCCAAACCTCAGCTTTGATGATCTTCAGCTCTCGATTGGCCTCAGCGTCTCCTTTCACGGAGCCATTGCTCCTGAGCTGGCTCTAGCTCAGAGGATTTTTGAACTGAAGAACAAAATTGACTATGAGAAAGCCCAGTTCAAGAAGCACATGGCCAAGCTCAGTGTGACAGATGTCCAAAACTTCAAGCAAATGATGCATGAGCTCAAGGAGGCGTTTCACAAGAAACGTGAAGAAGCCAAAGGTTCACGAGAGCGGATGATACACCTCGCTGCCAAATGTGTTCAAGCTTACAATGAAGCTGAGAAGCGCAAGGCTCTTGGGCGTCCAGGCATCACTACAAAAAAATACACTTCCGTGATGATACGTGTTTGTCACAGTAGGTCGCGTTTTTTGTCATGCATGTACATCCATGACAAATTTATGACAGAATCAAGATAGTCATACCTGTGCTGTCGTAGAAGTGTTCCATGACATTACCAAAATTATCATCACGGAAGTGTCCACTTCCATGACGATAAATCGCGCGTCATAGAAGTGCTTTCGTCAAGGGTGACCGACACGTGGCATCCACCGTAACGGAACGCCGATAAGCTATCGGGTCGGGTTTTGGATCCGATAACCCGTTAGCAGCTCCGACCAATGGGGATTTTCCACGTGTAAAATCATCATTGGCTGGAGGAAACACGTGTCGGCTCACCGTTGGGACAGATGTCATCCGCTCATTGGACCGAAGGCGCCTATGATACGGCGACACGTGGTACAGCCCAACAGAGGCCCATCCCTGTGAAAAGGCCGGCCCGTTTGACTTGGTCAAAAGGTGGCGGGCCGGCCCACGGAAAGCCTGTTAACGGCCTGTTCGCATATAGCCCATTTACAGCCCGCTAACCCAGGGCCCGTTACGCCCTATCCGAATTAGGCCCAGTAGCGTCATCTGGGCCGTCCAATATGATTCAGCCCGTTTTAACTTCCGGCCCATGTGTGGCCCATGACTTCTTTCGGCCCATACGAGGACATTTGTAACTCTTGGCCCATTAACGGCCCGTCGTGAAACTGGCCCGTAATGAACAGTGTATCACTTTATACCCATTAACGGCCCGTTATTCCATTGGGCCGTTTCCAGCCCAAGTTATCTTTCGGCCTTCTCAGGGCCCATTGATTCTTGGGCTCATTTGCAGCATTCGGTTACATACGGCCCGTTACTGTCATTTTCTGCTTGTGGGCCAAATTCAGCCCGTCGTTACAGTCGGCCCGTTTGCGGACCGTTAATACGTTGGGCCGTTTTCATGTAAAAAAACCCGTTGGGCTGTTTTCATAGAGTTATCAAATACGGCCTATTAACGGCCCGTTATGGTCCACGAATAGTACGGCCCATGATTGGCGAAATGATGATACGCCCCGTAGAAGGCCCATGGATCCTATGGCCCGTATGAGGCCCATGGATAGTACGGCCCGTAGAAGGCCCATGGATCGTACGGCCCGTAGAAGGCCCATGGACCCTACGGCCCGTAGAAGGCCCATGGACCCTAAGGCCCGTATAGAAGGCCGATGGATCCTACGGCCGGACGAAGGCCCATGGATCATACGGCCTGCAGGAGGCCCATGGTTACAACAGTCCGTGTGTTGCCACGATTATTTTGGCCTAGTTACCAAAAATAGGCTATTGTGGCCACTAGAAAAAAACAGAAAAAGGAACTGCAGTGACTACAAGCAAACAACTAAACAAGACAATAAGGAAATAAATAAGCAAGCAATTAACGCTAGCCTATTACCGCTATTACACATATTACATCCACTAGGCATCAAAGTTCGCCACCAGTGCAAATATAGGGAACAAAGCAGCACATTACATACACTGGCCGTCAAAATTGGCCACCAGTGCAAATAAACGCGGCAGCAAAACAAGAGCATAACTGAAACAACTTCAGAAGAGCTCAAGAAACGTTATCCTGGGTATCCACCATGCTGGCAATAAGCTTAGCAAGCTGATTAGCTTTGTCCTGTTTGGCGCTAAAATCCTCCAACGCTTGCTGTTGCACCAGAAAGTATGCATCTGAATGCTCCAGGGACTTCCGCAGTCCTTCCGCTTCTTGTCGCAGCACAGCTGATCGATGTCTTTCAGCTTGTAGTTGAGACTCAAGAAACCGAACTGATTCAGACAGTGAGTTTGAATAGCTTGTGCAAGCGGTAGTGGCCAGTAACTCGAACACTAAACCAAGACAGGACTTTGGGGTTGTCTCGCTGTCTTCAAGATAGTCTTCCTTAGCTGTTTTATCAGCTTTGTTGGAGACCAACAAGGATGTGTCACTATCCTGAACCTTATCTGCATTACTTCCTTTACCATTGCTTAATAAGGCACTCTTCCCCAATATTCTGTCAGCATTCTAAAAGAAGAAACAAGCAGACACATAACAAGTTTAGCATGTACTAGTATATGAAACTCATTTCGGTGAACCAGTTCATTAGTAAGGTGGACAGGATTAAACTACCAAGTCTTCTATTGCCAAGTACTAGTACATAATAAAAGCATCAAACAAACATATATCTATGTCCTATGGTCACTGCATTGTCTTGCCAAATCAAAATAGAGACACGGTTCAAATCATATCAGTTCAAGACAAAGCAGCAGTGAAAGAATACAAAGCGTGGGAAACTACACGGCACAACAAGATTTCAGATGGGTACCACGGGTCTACATGTACAACAACACTATTGGCTCTGTTGTGATGCTAGTAATGTGCATGATATGAAAGTCAACTGTATACACAATTGAAATTGAAATCAACAGAGCTATTGATAAGAGCAAACCTGTTAAAGAAACATGCGTGAACATACCTGCTGTGCCATTGGAGTTTCGATTGGATCCTTCAATTTAAAAATAAGTTTGTATGAGTAAATACAGTGATACAAGAGCAAAGCAATCATAGTTAAAAAAGGCGCGCCTAAGCGAGCGCTTAAGCGCGCCTAGGCTCTAGGCGTTGGCAAAACGCATTGCGCATAACTACGCATAATCTGTGCATAACTGCGCATAAGCATGCGCTTTGGTCAGTAAAGCGCAAGGCGGTGGCAAAACGCACAATTAACGCCTAGCGCTTTTTTGAACTATGATAGCAATGGAATCTTAAATTAGAACAGTTGTTCTTCAGGTTTAGGCACTTGTTCTACATGAACAGAGTACAGTAAGACGCAAGAATATAATACTTAAAAATAGAAAATGAGCTCATAGACCTTACCACATTCTTGGTTCGGGACCAGTACAGAACAAGGCGTTCCCAGTCATCGTCCAGTAAATGTGTCTCAGGAGAACGTAAGGGAATTTGATGAGTTTCTTTGCCGGTGAAGTACGTTTTCTTCAGGTAATTCCGATACTGCCACCAAGCATTCTTGAAGATAGCAGAGGTATTAGCACAGGTTACCTCATCCTGAGTTTCCAAATCGGTCCTTCTCTATAGAGAAAAATGGGAAAATTTGCTGTATTATAACCATCATGGAGGTAGGATGTATGGGACGAAGCAAAGTAATTGCCATGAATAACATTACTTACACATAACTCCTGGACAAACACCTGCAACTGGCATTTTCCTTCATCTTCAGTATAATATTTCCAAGATGGGAAGATACGCACATACGATTTAACAACATCAAATGCGATAGATGCTAAACTACGACTAGCTGGTTGTGCTTCCTCCACAGGAATAGGCGTACTAACTGGTGGAGTTGGGGTTCGCCGTGATAGTACTGGCCCTTTGGGCACTGGAGCTGCCTTACTAACTGCTCTTGTTTGGGAGCTCTGTGGTGGAGATGGTGCTGTGTCAACAGGAACTGGGTTACTATCGGCTGGGGTTGGGGTTAGATTGGGTGAAGCTGGTTCTCTGTCCATCGCAGTAGGGGTACAATCTGCGAGAGTTTGGGTTATGTGTGGTAGGGCTGGTTCTTGTGCATGTACAACCGGGGTGCTATCTCCACCAAGAGGTAGCACTGTTTTATTTGAAGACCGTGTTTTTAGTCCGCTAGATACTGGCATCACCCGCTCCAATTCAAATGGCTGATAAACAGGAAACATAGTTGAATGTACAGACATTGTATGAGAGACAGATGCAATAGATAGTGTGGAAAAAAGAGGGCATGAAATAGTTGACATGTATATTGTTTAACTAAAACGGATAGCATGACATAATTTCACATATATGATGTCTATCTAAACTGGATAGCATAGCATAACATAATTCAAAGATATGATGAATAACTAAACAGGATCGCATGACATAATTCACCTACATGTTATCTAAGTAATCAGGATCGCATCATTTAATTCACATATGTGATTTATATGCTAAACAGAGGGCATTCGATATGATGTCTGAACTAAGAACATGGTGTTGAATATTGTGTATATGATGTCTAAACTATGCAATGCAAGACACCGTATGCATGATATGAGCAGTATAACCGTGCCAAGTTAGAGCATACACCTCAGTGGGGGAATAGGACTGGTCATCTGTCTCTGAATCCATCTCTGAGGAGCTATCGGGACCCAACAAGAGATCTGCTTCGACAGGTAGCACTGTCTGCTCTGAAGGCCTTGTTTTCACTCCAGATTTTTCCATCTCCCACCCAAATGGCTGATTCACAGGAAGAGTAGTTTAATGTACAAACATTGTCGACAAATGGAAATGTAATGAAGAAAAGGATGGGCAAGATATCATTCAAATATATGATGCCTGGTTAAACAGGATGGCATTGCACATTTCACATATATTATGGCTGGCTAAAAGACATGAGACTGCATAATTCCCATATATGATATAGAAACTAAACAGGTGGCATTACAGAACATGTCTAAACTAAGCAGATGACATATATGATGTCAAAAGTAGGCACTGCAAGGCAACATATGCATGATATGACTAACATCATCATGCCAAGGTAGAGCAAACACCTTGGGGGGTAAATAGGAGTGGTCAGCGGCGTCTGAATCCGCCTCAGAACAGATATCTTCCTCTGGATTACAATCTGGAGAGGGGTGGGGAGGGTTTGCCATTGAACCCACCATGGAGCGATGTCTGCATGACATTGTATTGCCGCGCAAAACTCTTCTCTTTTTCTCTACATGTTCAGCATGACTGTGTACAATATCTGACATGCATACGAAAAAAATATGGTGAGATTATGTAAGGAGAGCATGCAGAAATTTAGAGTGATGGTAACAACCAGTGGATCGACGTTTTTCCGTTGAACCAAAATAGCCCTAATGGATCGACGTGAATGTATAGTAATAAGTGATGCAACAAGTGTACAACCTCTTTGCCGTAGCCGTGTCGACCTCAGCATCATTGGGTTGGTCGCTGAAGCAGTTGAGGCAGAGGTGGCTGTCGGAGGTGTGGAGGAAGATCTGAGGAATCTGTAGACGGCGTCCAGGGCACTGCTCTGTTGTGATGGATCGTTCTGTCGTTGGAGCAGCTCCGGTGAGCCGTAAGACGTCAAGGCTGAAGCAGCACAAGACAGACATCGTCAATCTCAAGTGGGATTCTAATAGCATCTCCAATAGATGATGTAAAATGGATGTAAAATTAACATCACCAAAAACCACCTGACTACAACAGATGAGGTAAAAACTGTTGACTCTGAACTTAACTGTCGAAACTGAAATTTACTGTGGAATCTGAATGCTACTGTCGAAACTGAACGCAATGGTAGCAGAGAGGCACTTGACATGTAGTTTAGGGAGGGCCTGCAGTTCATCTTCAACCTGCACCCCCCTGAGCCGCCAGCCACCACCGGCCGAACCGCCGGCCCCAGCGCCGCCTCGCCGCCCCGAAACAACTCGCCACCGCCGCCCCGGCCAGCCCTCTAGGCCCCCCGCCCCCACCCTGAACCCTAAGATAGATAGTGGGGTACCTCTCCGGCGAGCCCCCGTCCCCGCTGCGGGTGGTTCTTCCTTAACTCCGGCGAGCCCCCCAACCCCTGAAAATCGACTGACCCAAAAGTCGATTCAGTCGACTGAAGTGTGGCTTAATCGGAGCAGAGCAGCAGCACGAGCGAGGGGGAGAGCAGCAGCAGCAGCTGGGCGAGCGAGCGATCGAGCGAGAGCCGGAGCAGCAGCAGCAGCGCGAGCGAGCGAGCGAGAGCCGGAGCAGCAGCAGCAGATCCGGCTGGTATGGACGCCGCCGCCGAAGGGGCCTCGCACTGGGGGAGAGCCGCCGTGGAGATGTCGCCCGCGGCGCCGGCTTCAAGGTAGCCGCTCCATGGGGGTGCGGGATGGAGCACCGTCGGCGCCGGGAGGTCGAGTTAAGGAGAAGGTGCGATGCGATGAGTGTACAACCTCTTTGGTGGCGCCGAGTAGGCCTCGGCTTCGTCCGAGGAGTCGGTGAGGATGCTGCGGTTCCGGTGGAGCAGGTTAAGGCGGCGCTGTGGGGATGGAGCAGCCGCGATAGACGAGGCGATCGTCGGAGCAGCTCCTTGGAGGTGGAGGACGGGGCGGCTGAACCGGCGGGACGGCGAGATGGACGACGGATCCTCATCCGGGGAGGTGGACGAGGGACGTCGAGCTGTTGCGGTGGACGACGTCGTCGGGGAAGAGGCTCCGGCTGGGCAGCGGTGACGTGGCGGACGGAGGAGGGTGGGGTTTCGCGGCTGGAGCGGAGAGGTTATGGCGGCCTGGGATTTCGAATGGCGAAAAGGGGGCGATGGGAGGGGGTGAAGCATGACTTAGGGACGCGCTTGTCCAAAATGTAGGGTGTGTTACAAAAGTACCCCCACCGATTTGAACTAGCGGCCCTTTCGGCTCAGGGTTAGAAGGGGGATTTCGCGTGTCGGGATTTGGCAGCTGGAGGGAGTTTTCGCGCGCGTTGTAATTTCGGGATAGCAAGGCGCGGGTTGTGAAGGCGCCAGTTTTGGGAGCACGATATCTGAATTTTCGGGATATAACAAGACGCGGGTTGAATTTTAGGGACAAGCCTAACGTGTAGTAATATTGTACTTGTACGTACCAAATCAATTCGCACTTCCCTCAACCAAAAAGAAAACGAAAAAAATAAAACTATTCACACCACACAAAGAGAGAGTCTTGCCCCGTTTTACTATACAAATGCTATTCAAAGCTACTCCCTCCTTCCATCTATATAGGGCCTAATGCGTTTTTCGATGCTAACTTTGACCAAATATTAGAGCAATGATATATGACATGCAACTTACACAAAGCACACCGTTAAATTCGTCTGTGAAAGGTTCTTTCAATGATATAATTTTCACATTGTGCATGTCATGTACTATTAATCTTGTCAATAGTCAAAGGCGGTCTTAAAAATCTCATTACGCCCTATATAGATGGAAGGAGGGAGTATGAATCCATGTTATGTCCGATTAAATTTTTTCGCTTGCTGTATAATGCATGTAACCTACTCATACCAACATTTTAGTGCATTCCAAATGTCTATACTACCGCTGCAATTCGAACTAAATTTGAATTCGTTTCTCTATTTCAATAAGAATCTACAATCATGATTGTTGCCAACTTCAACCATCATAGTTTCCTTGCTATCCGCCAGATATAAATCGGACGGCCTATAATGCAGGATGGCAGGCACACCATCATCAACAACTCCGTTTTTTATAAGAGTAGAGATAAAATATATTAAATGTAGTATAACATGTTCATAACCACACCATGTGTATCACCGTTATATATATTCACACATGCGTCGGTTTGAAACACTATGATAAATTCTTCAAATATCCGAATTCGCTTTTTATAATGAAGTATATATGATCTCTATTCGTCTTTTACACCCACACAACCCTCTTATCTTTGTAGCTAGCGCTAACTTTCTCTTGTGCATGCACACGCCCGCATCCCTCTCACCCTCCCTCAGCATTCTCTAGCTCCATCGCGCAAATTCGTCTTTTCACTTTAGGTCGTTCACCCACGGTGTGTGTAGGCCCCCCAGCTCCTTCTTTACGGCACACATCGATCGATATGCCTCTCTAGCCAGGTGTGCCTAGCACAAACACAAGCTTCCCCTCTTCTCTTGTCACCGTCCATGCCTCACTCCCACCACTCTTTTCATCGTTCTCGTACTCGCACACTCCTCCCCCCTCGATATAGTATGCCTCTCGTACCACCTCCTACATGCATCCCTCTCTCTCTATCCTTCTCCTCGTGCCTCATTTGCTTCTAACACACACATGCATGTATACCGATCGATCTCCCAACATATACCTAGATCGACTTTAACTACCCCCCCCATCGATCGACGTACCTCACAAGTTATGTCTCTCCTTTCTCTAACAAAGGGCGATTGATCTTCCTATGTAGTTACGTCTGCTTACCACAGCCACATCATCCCCCCTCATCATTCGTGCATGCCTCCTGACCCGTCTCTCACACACACGTGCACAGACAACAAGCAGCCATCTCCTCTCTTATTGATATTGCGGGCGTGCCCTCCGTTTGTCTAGCAAGCCTATCCCACCATTTGTTAGAAGCAACCCCACTACCACCCCCTCCAACACTCTAGCTCTATCTCTCTCCCAACCTTATTCCTCTCCTGCACATATGCATGGATGCCGATCGATCTCCCTTAATATATGAGGTACGCCTCTCTCCTCCTCCACACATATACCAGCCATTGTACCTCTATAGTTAATTGGGCCTCCCTCTTCCCCCACCACACACCGATAGTCGAGCACTGCAGGTAGGTATCCATGCCACAGAGACAAACTGCACATGTCCCATCTCACTTCCAGTAGGCCAGCCACTCTATATCTTTGACGTGGGCACACACAAATTCGATGGCACTCTTTATCGATCGCGCGCGCACACACACACACATCATCCCTCTCTTCGATTCTATGGACACCTCAAGCCGATGATACCTCCACTCTCTTCTCGTGGATCGCCCCCTCTATATATATGTTATATCCAGGACTCTATTTCACACACATTGCATATGTTACATTTTTTGATTGACCCCCCCCCCCCAAAAAAACTCCCAAGAACCCACACACTATATCTCTCTAGGTTTGTATCTCTCTCACACAACCCCACGTAGGTGGTGTACGTATACAAGAAGAGAATAGGTGCACCGTGCACGTACTCACGCTTCGTGCCCAGCCACACCCGCGCGGGTACACGGCGGAGCTCATTTCTTTACGAAATGGCAGCCCACGTGCTAATTTGAACGCCTGTAGCGATTGTTTACCTAGGGAGGTCGTGTACCACGCGTGCACGAAACAAAGTTTGACTTGACGCGTTGCCGCGTTTTTTTAAATAAAGTTAGAGCGCTCAATGGCATGTACACAGAATATAAAACGATTTTTATGGAGAAAAAGGTAGTCCGCTCACTATATACAATGGAGCCTGCCTGCCTAGTTTGTCGCTCTTCAGAGTATCTCACACAAGGCTGCAGTGGCCTCTCTCTCTCTCACCGTTGGTCACTGATCCGGCCGCATCCCGTCCGCCGGGGGAAAGGGAGTGCGGTGGCCTCTCTCTCTCTCTCTCTCACCATTGGTCACTGATCCAGCCGCATCCCATCCGCCGGGGGAAAGGGAGTGTGGTGGCCTCTCTCTCTCACCGTTGGTCACTGATCCGGCCGCATCCCGTCCGTCGGGGGAAAGGGAGGAAGTGCATCGTTTCTCCGTTTGACGGCGCCGAGGTAGCACGTCCCGATCGGCAGTACACGCCGTTCTCTCTAACCAAGCTCCGGCGCGGCAGGGCCTACGCCACCTACTCGCAGATTCCGCCCGCCGCCACTCACCTAGTTACATCCCGACGACCTCCAGGTATCCCCTCCGGCCTTGCTCCACTGCCCGTCTTCCCACGTCGCTGCATGTGGATCTTCCATAGTTCTTTGCCCAAAACGTAGCTCGTCCGGCGTACTTTCCATATTGCATTCTCGTCCTCACACCATTTTAGACAAACACAACCGTGTTGTTATCTTCCCTTAGGACAAGGAATATGCTTCTTTTTTGTCGTCGCATGTGTCATCAACTGTTATTGGCCAGTAATTGTTTCCTTTCTACTCGTTGCTATTGCGACCTTTTGGTGAACTGCACAAATCAATTTTTTCTTAAGAGTGTTTTGTGCAGTTGTACTAAAATGTCACACGGGCAACGTCTCTACATTTCAGTGCGACTTCACAAAGGGAGATTGGTTTTGCTCTATCCTCCTCATCCAACTCCGAGCCTAATCTTCTCCAACTAGTTAGTCTTAAGAGAGACTCCAAAGGTGACCGGCTTCTATTTGTGTGTTTATTGTTTCATCAGCAGTCCTCAATTATCATAATCACACTTAATATCTTTGGAATAGGGACGCTCAGCTCTATTTTAGTGGAACTGCACAAAATGATCGGAATGTTGCATGCTCCAGACAGCTACTTTTTTCCCCAACATGCCTTGTTGATTTAGACAGAGCTGGGGGACGTTGCTGCCAATGAAAGCATGGATCAATTTTAATTTAACACCTTCTCACAACTCTGTCTTCAGTTGTGATGTAATTATTAGCTCTGATTTGCTAATAATTGACATGCATTAGCAAGGAAGTTAGTTTTTTATTGTTTCCGAAAGAGCATCGATGGCAAGACACGCGAAACAAAAGCTGAAAGCTCACACCATTGTACAATTTCATGTCGCTGGAAAATTATTTGTATAGTACGTCAATTATGTAAACAAATGATGGAAGCTTGATAGCATTGCCAGAAGCCTCTTCATCATCCGGGTCCATGTGCCATGCACAAAATTATACTCCTTCGTTCCTAAATATTTGTCTTTTTACAAATTTCAAACGGGCATATTTTAGAGTGTAGATTCACTCATTTTGCTTCGTATGTGTACTCCCTCCGTTCCTAAATATTCTATTCGTCTTTCTAGAGATTTCAACAAGTGACTACATACGGAGCAAAATGAGTGAATCTACACTCTAAAATATGTCTATATACAATTGTATGTGCCAGTCCATTTGAAATCTCTAAAAAGACAAATATTTGAGTAGTCACTCGTTGAAATCTCTAGAAAGACAAATACTCCGGAGTATATTTAAGAACCGAGGGGGTACTGCACAACCGCATGGGAGACTCAGCCCGGTCGTTGCGTCCCATTAATAGTGAGTAATGAGTAGTCAAATCATAATCCCCACCTTTCCCACGGTAAGTTGCTCTGAAGAAGCAACCATCAATACACTCTTCTTTGAATCCGCTCATACTACTCCATCCGTCACTGTTTATACAGCGCGCTTCAGAAAAAAGAAAAAAAATCCGTGGGACCAAGGCAACTAGCGATCGGCCTGAAAAATAGCATTGGTAGTTATAGCACGACGTCTATTACTAGAGGGAATAATGCGTACACACATGCATGCAGTGCTTCCACCCCGGGTACACACATGCATGCACTTACTCCACTCCGTAGTAGTACAGTACATGGAGAGAAAATTGTGGACTTCATTGCGGTTACCACGCCCTAATTAATTGAGCATTAAACCAAACGCGTCTAAAGTCTCTCTGGTGGTGGAAATGCATTGAGAGAAATGCATCATAATGAAGCGCGCCCGCCCTGTAAACTGTGACGGAGGGAGGAGTAGTATGAAGGTGCAAAACCAAGTACGCGTATGGCCAGTCGGTCAACGCACCTCCTCTTGGCATATCACTGACATGTGGGACAGGAGTGTGAGCAAACCGATCTCAATTGACGGCAAAGAGCCAACCCGCCGTTCCTTGAGAGAGACGACGAGCGAGAACACACAGACGGGCTCGCACGGAGGCCAAGATATATTCGAGCATGGTTGGTTGATCGATATCATTCATTACATGTTGGGCTGCCGTTTTCCGCCCTTCTCCGGAATAAACGTGTACTTTATCAGAGATCAAAAAAATAAGAGTACAGACGCTCCACCATGCGGTTCTAGTAGTAGTACTACTCGTACTACTGCGCTTGGCTCTTCGCCTCTTCATGAAGCCGAACATTGATGGTACTCCGCATGTTGGGTACTACAGTGTATGCCTCTGACAATCTGACACCGAATGGACTGATGCATGTCCACCGAGGGTAGGTTGCATTAGTCAAAAGGCGTAAGCGAGCTTCACCTTGTCCTGCAAGCGTCTCCTCGTTCTGCGAGTTGACGGGACACACCAAAAAGTAGTGCTAGTCCATACTCCCTCCTTTCCGGTTAATATGGCTTAATCTTTTTTGCAGGGAAATGAGAGAGCTTTATTCATATATAAGCATTCTTAGGACAATCATCCAAGACACTGGTCACTAGGAAGCGAGGTACCCCGCAAAAAAAGAAGTAGGAAGCGAGGTGTTTCATCAAGCCAGCTCTCGGCCACATTCAAAGTGCAGCAAGCACGGTTCGCACGAAGATGCGCCGCAAGGTTTGCTGACCTGCTTACATGCTGAATAACAAAAAAGAGGAAATATTACCGAGCGCTACTATTTGTAACAGGATATGAGCCAGAATTAAGCGAGAATTGTGGCGAGTGTTCCATGCAATCAACTTCCATTATCACATGCGAGAACCCTCTAAGAGAACCAAATGTGTTGAAGATTGTTTTATCACATTTTAAAATTATAATAAGAGTGCAGACGCTCCTCCATCCGGTTCCTAGTACTAGTATAGTACGTACCTTTATATACTATAGTAGTAGTACTAGTAAACTTTGCGCTTGGCTGTTCGCCTATTCGGGAAGTGGAACAATAATAGCACTAGTAGTATAGTGTATGCTTCTGGTAATCTGAGACCGAATTAACTGTTGCACGTCCACCGCCTGAGCGGGGGAGAGCTTGCATTAGTCAAAAGTTTCTCCTTGTCCTGCGAGCCACCGCGCGCAAGCTTCTCCCGTCCTGCAACCTTCTCCTTGTTCGGCAAGTTGACGGGACACAGCAAAGTAATGCTAGTCCATACTGCCTCCTCTCCGGTTAATATGGCTTAATTTCAAACGAGATAAATATACTGTCTGTCATTGTATATTTGTAAAAATACGGTCAGTGGACTTCATAATACGCTCATTGCGCTCAATATATATATTTTCCGGTGTTTATACGGTCACTAGCTCACCCTGACTGAGTATGTGTGTGCATGCATGTTTAGGTTGAGCACTTGAGCATGACCATGTGTGTTCCGTCGTGTGCTCGGACATGCATGCATTAGGGCGTCGCGCGCGTTTTTGCATCCATGTGTACGTGTGACTGTTGCATACACGTAGGGGGAGTACGTGTAGGGGCCACTAAGGAGCAGTCAAATCACACAGTAAGTTAGTCAGAAGAAGCAACCATCATTTCACTCTTGAATGACATGTACGCAATATAAAAATGGTTGATATGGAGAGAAAAAGAAAACCACTATATATACACTAGCAGGAGCCTAAGCTACAAGCCTACTTGCTTAGGTTGCTCTCTTCACAAGCATAGAACGACGGGCCTGATCCCACAGCTGGGGGAAGGGAACAATGTTCTGCGTAGACGCGGTCGACATCGGCGAGGGAGAAAACCCATAGTCGGTGCGTCCCAATCGGGGGTCACCTCGGTATGGGCCGATGCCGCGTCCCAACCGCCCTTCTAGCTACAGCCCGACGTCCCAGGTAGTCCATCTTCCTTTTGGAGCCGGCTTGCTCCACTGCCGTAGCTCCATCTCCATGTCGATCTTTCTCTACTTCTACTGGCTTCTACTTGTGATGAGTTTATGTCTCATGAACTAGTGCCAGTACTATTATTCTAATCACACTTCTTCAATATCTTTGCTATCAGGGATGCTCAGGTCGATTTTAGTGTAACTGCACAAAAGCATCATATGATCCGAGGCTGCCAGCCGTCTTTCCTTCGACAGGTTCTACCTGGCCAGGAAATTAAATCATGTTTAGGGTTTAGGGTTTAAGTCGTAGTGACCCCATCAGTAGTTTTTCTTTCGTACACGCTCTCACAACTTTTTTCTTTAGTTGTGAAGTAAATATTGGCTATGATCTGTGAATCATTGAGATGCATCAGCATGCGTGTTAGTTTTCCTTTGTATTTGATGGAATGTTGTAATGGGGCAACCTTGGAATAGGAATGAAAATGGAGTGGAAAGTTTCCGTTTTTCCAGAGAAAAAATGTAAACGGAGAGAAACTAACATTTCGTTCCGTTGGATCGCGCCATCGAGCAAAACCAACGTTTAAATCACGTCTGTCGTGTTCGTGTCTCACCCTCCTCCACGGCTCAACCCCACACGGTCGCTCGGCATGCCACTCACCACAAACCTAGTATACGATAACTTTCCCGCCTGCTTGTCGATGGATCGCGCCATGGAGTACTAGCACTACTGGAAGAGATTGACGAGTTGGGGGAGGACAGCTAGCTGTAGCACGGACTCCCAAGAACTTTTTACATGCATGTTGTAGCCGGCTATTGCGACCTTTGAACGCGGAGCAGCCTCGTGCACCCGGAAGCGGCGCGGGCGACGCTCTCTCGGCGGGCGCGCCGCTTCAATGCCGGCGCCAGTGAGAGGTCGCGTCCGCTCTGGCCGGGCATGAATGTGGCACTGACCATTTCGGGCGGGAAGCACGCGCGGGTGATGAAGAGGGTTCGGGTTGGTCAGGACCGGTCGTGGCAGCGGACCGGCCGTGCCAGTTGGACAAATATGATTGGAGATGGAGATGGAAATGGAAATGGAAATGGAAATGGAATTTACGTAAACACGGATATGCATGTCTATGTCTATGTGTGTGTGCGCGACGACTCTCGCGACCTGGAAGCGGGGGCATGTTTTTGATCGAGTTTTCTTTCTTGGTACGTTAGAAAAATTATCCGCCAGTTTTCGTTTCTTTTTTCCGGGAACGCGCGTATTCTATTTAAAACCACTACTATGGAGAGATTTTTTTACTCCATTATAGCCTCTTGTTTGATAGAGTTTCTCGCGTCTCGCTCTCTCACCCTCTCCATATCAAAAATGGTGTGGACTAAAAACCCGGATGGACGTAGTAGCCCTCCATTTTTATTTACTCCGCACATTAGATTTGACTGAAGTCAAACTTTGTAATACTCTCAAACCTTTCCGATAATTGAAATTAAAATTCTTTATTTGTACACACTCTCACACGTTTCCGATAATTTGGCGCGTGTGTGGTTGTTCACTTAAGGGAGGGTAGTGTACCACACATGAAGGACATGAAGTGCAACCAGGACGCGTGGGCGTGGATCGTTAGTTCATCAGAAGTAGTACTAGTTTTCTTCACTGTACATTAAATAAAGAGTTTCATTTCGTACTTACACAATTTAAAATGATTGTTATGGAGAGAATAAGAAAACCACTCCACTATATATTAGTCGTATACACGAGAGTACTATATGGACGCAGCTTCATTGACTTAGTGCACCTGCCTTTGGATTTATGACAAGTGGGCCCAAAATGTGGCTGGCTCACCTGTCATACAGCCAAAAGCAGGTGCAGTGAAGGCACCGGAGCTCAGTCCGTACTACAGTAGTATATATATAAGCGGGAGCCTCAGCGCTTGTTCGCTAGGGTTTGCACTATCCACACGCTCGCCGCACTACATATATGTTACACGCTGGAGGCTCAGCGTTCATTTGCTAGGGTTTGCTATATTCACAGTCTCTCACCCTCTCTTCACTAGATCTAAACAAGACTGCGTTGGCCTCTTGTCTCTCTCTCCCCCCTCACAGCTGGTGAAGGAGGCGTCCGTATCCCGTCGCACCGGGAAGGGGAGGAGGTGCAACGTTCACTCTATCGCCTTCGGCGAGGGAGGCAATCCACTGCTGGCTGCGCTGTTCTCTTTCACCCAGCGCCTGTGCGGGAGGGCCACCGACCCCTTCTTCCTCGCTGCCATACGTAGTGTGGGCAGATCCGGCCTCCCGCCGCACGCCTTGCCACATCCCGACGACCCTAAGGTATAAGTTTCTTTGAAACAGTCGTTGCTCTAGCTGCATGTGGATCTTTTTCGATCTGTAGTCGAATCTAGGTCTTGGTTCAAAGAGGAAAGAAGGGTGCGGTGGGCTAGAGCAAGAATCTAGGACGTGGTTCAATGAGGAAAGGAGGGGCGGAAAGTAGTATAGACTGGCTATCCAGCCGCTTTGTAGGTCGAAAAGGGAAAAGGGGGGTAACCCAGTACACACATCTGTAAGGAACTGATCTGTTTGTTGAAAAGGGAAAGAAACTGGGGGGTCGGGTAGTTTGCGCAGGACTAGATTTGATGCCCTCACATAGGAAGAAGGTTCAAAGAGAACAAATATGGGACCAGCGCATATATGCTGCTTGGCTACATACTCTGCATCACCCATTTATACGTGTGGACGCACATGGTGCTGGCATGTCCCATACAGCTATTTTGCTGTTGTTAATCTAAGAATGCCGCCGGAAAATTGAAGCAAAGCCACTGTTAAAAGTAAATTACATTTTTTAACGAATGTTGTTTCAAGAGAATGTCTCCGTTAATATGAATCAATGCGACCGTTTTAGAAATGCTACTGTCCTACTTTGTTTTCCATCCAAGATAAGTTAGATGCTTCTTTCTGTCACCGTTTGTTTCATCCTCCTTTATCGGCAAGTAATTGTTTCCTTTTTTGCCTCTGTTAAAACAGGGCTATCGATTCAACTTGTTGCTATTGCGACATTTTGCTTCGCTACTCGAAACACTTATGTTTTAAGAGTGTTTTGTGCAGTTCAACTTGAATGTCACACCGGTGACTTTGCTTAATTTTGGTGGAACTGCACAAAAGGAGATCGAGATTCGTATTTTACCTTTGTCGGTCTCATGAAAGGTCAGTACAGGCCTTCATCCACATGATTGCGCAGTGTGCTTTGAGATGTTGTGCTACTTGTATTGGTACTGTTTTAAATAAATGTTGAATTGAAGCTATTGTATTGCTGTCTTTTCCCATTAAGTAGTGAACAAAAATGGGACCAACCCAGACATGATGCTTGTTGCTTTGTTACAACAAACTCTGCATCACCCCCTTTATAAGTAGATGGAAGCACATGTTGTTGCGCCCACTCTCCCCTGGAACTGTTTATGCTTTTCGTTGATCTAATGCCGCTGGTAAAATTAAGCAATGTCGCTCTCAAAATTAATTAACTACTGAATCTTAGTTCAAAACTGCAACACTTGTTAGGAATGGTACTATCCTGCTTTGTAGTTCTTTCTACATGTTTAACCAAGGTATTGTTAAGATAATGTCTCTGTTAAAATGAATCAGTTGCATTGTTTTAGGAATGGTACTTTTCTGCTTTGTCGTTCTTTATACATGTTGAAACAAGGCATTGTTAAGATAATGTCTCAGTCAATATGAATGAATCACACTGATGGAGAATTGCTACTCTCCTGCTTTGTTTCCCATTAAGATAAAGTAGATCAGTAGATGCTTTTCTTCTGGGAGTACAGGTCATCAACCGTTATTTCCCAGTAATTGTTTCCCTTATACCTATTGTTGCTTACAGGGATATCAAAATTAAAGCTCGGTTTTATTCCGACTTCGATTTTAGTTGAACTGAACAAAAGGAGCCAATGTGTCCAAGGCAAACTGCTGCATTACTGGGTCCAGTTGGTCGTTCCACTTTGCAGAAAGAAGCACTCACTGTTTGCGCTACATTACAGAAGGAATGACCGAGAAGCTTTACAGAGTATTATTAGACACCGGTGACATGACTAGTCTACAGAGACCATTGGAAATTTAACACACGTGGAGTGCCCTGGGCAAAAAGTGCCCAAACAAGTACAAGAAGCTACGACTGGACTCCACGATCATAGGCATTACATATTTTGAATGGGAAAAGCTTGTCAAAGTTTAATCATTGATGTTAGCAAGAAGACGTTAGTTTAATATATTGGAATTGGAAAACCTTGTCAAAATTTGCTCATTGATGTTAGCCAGAAGACATGCATTTGATATTTTTGAGTGGGACACCCTTGCTATGAGCAGCGTCGAGTGTTTTTTCCTATTCCTGTGTTCAGTTTAGAAGTAAATAGTTACTCTGCTGAGATATTCCTGCGTTAAGAGTTTGTTCTGAATATTGTCTATGTAATGCCAGGCCTTGTGTTTGATTGCAAAGTTGAGCTTGGAATGTTGTGGCATGCGGCATCACGAGCTGTTCACCGTGCCTCCTGAGAATAATGCTTCGTATTGTTTTGCATGTCGATCTAATGCCAGTGATTTGCTTGTTAAGAAGATCATCCTCTTATGTTGTTTCCGTGCTTAAGAAGTTCGTCGTCGTCTGATGTTTCATTCATAGCCTATACGACAAGTCGGGTAGGTTAGACGTGAAACCATATGATCTTCCGACCAACTCATGATATTAGGCCGTGATTGGATCGACGTTTTCCAACCAAAACCGCTTGTAAAACTGATGCTTGTAAATTAAAGCAGATGGTCTCGGGCGAAGGTGCTTGGTTGGTCGATTTCGACTAGTAAAATATCAGAAGTACTTCACACACGATAAAAACGCTGAACGACACTCGGACGATTGCTAATCCAGCTGTTAGCTATTGTTTCAGCCTTGCCCATGGATGGCATGATACGCACGTCGTGCATGTATCGTCTGGTAATGTCGTCCATATAACAGTGCTCGTAAAATATACACTGGTCTCTCAAATTACACGCGTAACCCGCCGGTTTTACTTACAGACCTCGGGCCCTCGGTTTCATTACGCCTGTATTTTACGCGGTGTTTCCGATGACGAGTAAATTACACTTGTATGTTAATACGGGTTTGAAATAAACAAGAGCTCCCAAGCGCGGCCTTACCGTTTCATGACGTCTCAGTTTCTCGAAGGTGCTCATAGGTGTCCGATGATCCTGGCTTCCTGAATGAGCAGCGGGCGCTGTATCAGACCATCCGTAGGGCCCGTGAGGCCCTCTCCATTGTCCTTCTAGTTGTTACGCTCGCCGTGGCGCCGAGCATTGTTAACATCGTCAACGAACATGAGGATTCGGGAGATGACTTTATTTTGACTGGATGACACTAGGGACCCACTAGGGCCATAGCCGTACGTACGCAAGTGCCTCCTTATTATGTACAACTATATTTTTTTTCTTTCTCCTGGTTTCCTGACATCACGGTCCCACACCATTGTCAACCTATGTAGTCAATATAAACGAGAGAATTGCACAAGGTGCAGCCGACAGCTGGGACCAAGCAGCTCGAGCAGTATTTGTGTTTTTGAGGCGTGAGCACTGCAGAGTTTTTCTTGGCGATGATTTCGTTGTTGTTCAGAGGAGAACATGGTATTAACAGGGCGGGCTGTGGCCCGTCTAGCCCAGGCCAGATATCCAGCCCAGATACTAATTTTTTCAAGATGAAAATGGCTAGCCCAGCTATACGTCTTTTTGAGGAATACACAGGCAAGGTCAACTTGTTATTCTCCGCCCCGCTGTGCTGCAAATCTTTCCTAGGAGGGATGCATTAGGCTTAACAGGAAAATGGGCTTTAAAAAATAATAAATGGGATGTAATTATAAAAACTGGGCAGTAACTATAAAAAAATGCACCAAACACGAAATTAGTTTATAAAATATTATTTATGGATTTTGAAAATCTTAAATTTTCATTGTTGCGCGCGCAATGTTTCGTTGGATTTTTACGTAATACAAATTTATATTTAATCTGACTAGAAATTTCGGGATAAAAATATTTTGGATCCCATCAAAATGTGGGAAATTTTATTGAATTCTGTCTTCAACGGTTGGTTGAAATTATTAATCGTTGTCCTAGCTAGAAAATGGGCTGTACTTTTAACAAACTGTAAATGGGCTGTTGTAAATTCCATTAGAATTCAAAAATGGGCTGTACATTCTTACAAAACGCAAATGGGCTATAAGTTCTCTGCCACACACTTGTGGGCCTACTAAGTGACGCGTCCCCTAAAAAAAATAAGTTGACGCGTATGCAAGGCTTTGTCAACTTATTATAGTCAACACACGGTTCTAGCAGCAGTGGCCGTTGGATATCTATCCAACGGATGTCGTGCTTCTTCTTCAATCTCGGATATTCTTATCTTGGCCGCCCAAAAAATGATACCTCCCCCTGACATCTGGGGCGCGCCGTTTCGGAGGCTGACCTGTGGGCCTACTAAGTTGGAGCGTACCAAGGGCTTGGTCAACTTAGTCAATATAAACGATTCTAGCTTCAGTGACCGTACGATGTCCATCCAACGGCCGTAGTGCTTCTTCAACCTCTGGTCTTCTTGGTCCAGCCGCCCAAAGCAGCGCCGGTCGTGCCACCTGCTCATGCCTCCCGGCCGGCTGTGCTGCCGCGGAGGCCTCACCGCCCCCATACTTCTCCCACTGCTGGCCAGGCCATCTCTCCACTCACCCACACCCCCTGTTATTCTGCGGCGACGGCAGCCTCACACTGTAGCCGAACCAGTGAACCCTCGGCGGCCGCAAGGAAGTGCGTCCTTATTACGCGCAAAATAATTTTTCCTCCACCTAACAGCGGGGACCCACCGGATGGGCCACCAGTATTTTGCGAAAAAAAATTCTTTCCCCCTGACTGCTGGGACCCATCGGACGGGCCATCGTATTTCGCGAAAAAAACGTTCCCCCCGCTGTCAGCTTGGACCCACCGGAAGTGCCTCCTTATTACGCACAAAAAATGAATACTCCCTCGGCTAGCTAGGACCCACCTTGGTGGGAGGCTGACTTGTGGGCCTACTAAGTTGACGGGGACGAATGGCTTTGTCAACTTAGTCAATATGAACGATTCTAGCTCCAGTGACCGTACGATGTCCGTCCAACGGCCGTAGTGCTTCTTCAACCTCTGGTCTTCTTGCTCCAGCCGCCCAAAGCAGCGCCGGTCGTGCCGCATGCTCCTGCCTCCCGTGGCCGGCTGTGCTGCCGCAGAGGCCTCACCGCCCCTACTATTCCCACCGCTGGCCAGGCCCTGCGGCGACGGCATCCTCACACCGCAGCCGAACCAGTGAACCCTCGTACTCCTCTCCGCGCGGGCTTCCACTGCCGCGTCTTCCCCGGCTCCGCGTCGTCCCCTTCCTAGGCCTCGCCGTCGTCCACCGCCGTGGTGCTCTCCGTGCGGCGTGGTCAAGGAACGACTTCCATCGGAAGAGTACTGTACGTGGAGAGGCTGACAGCTGGGTCCACGGCCACAGCCCAGTTTTTTTGTGATTTGCCAAGTAAGTCGCTTTGTCAGGCCTGTTGGGCTGCAAATCTTCCAAGACGAGGAGAGCTTTCATTTGGCTGGCCGAGAAAATGGCCCATCAGTAATGAGAAATGGGCTGTACATTTTTAAAACACATCAAACCGGCAATTAGTTTCAAATATCTTTTTTTTCATTTCAAGATTTTAAATTACATTAATTTTTATGCGTGGAGAATTTGTTGGATTTTATATTGATACACATTTATTTTTAAAATCAGTTTGAATGTGAGTCGAAATTTCGGGATTAAAAACAGTTCGGACCGCACCGAAATATGCAAAATTTCGTATAATTTTTTAACCGTGGCCACAATATGGGCTGTAATGCTAACAAAAAGAATATGGGCTCCAAAAAAACCTTAAGAATTAGCAAATGGGCTGTAAATTATTAGAAATAATGGCAGATGGGTTGTATGCTGTTTTCCACAGATTTGAGGCTTTCCTAAAAAAAGGTTGAAGCACAAGCACTGACTGTTGGATGTCCATCCAACGGCCGTCGTGCTTCTTCAATCTCTGCTCTTCCTACTCCAGCCGCTCAAACAAGCGCCGGCGGGACTGCCTGCTCCCTCCTCCCCGTGGCCAGCTGTGCTGCCGCGCAGGCCTCACCGCCCCATCGTACTCCCATCGCTGGCCTAGCCATCCCACTACTCACCCACACCTGCTGTTATTCTCCGGCGACGGCAGACGAACCAGTAAACCCTCGTACAGTCGTACTCCCCTCCGCGTGGGAAACAACTGCCGAGTCTTCCCTGCCTCCGTGTCGTCCCCTTCCTAGGTCTCGCCGTCGTCCACCGCCGTGGTGCTCTCGGCGCGGCGTGGTCAATGTGGTCAACGACCGACTTCCATCGGAAGAGTACTGTGCGTGGAGACGCTGACAGCTGGGTCCACGGCCGCAGCAAGGAAGTGCCTCCTTATTACGCGCAAAATAATTATTCCTCCACCTGACAGCGGGGACCCACCGGACAGGCCACCGTATTTCGTGAAAAAAACGTTTCCCCCCTGACTGCTGGGACCCACCAGCTACACCTTCGCACGCAAGGAAGTGCGTCCGGGAAAAAAACAAAACGATTCGCCCCCCTGACTGCTGGGACCCACCAGCTACATCTTTGCATGCAAGGAAGTGCCTGACAGTCGGGACCCACCTGTTTGAAGCGTACGTAGTGTTGTCATTCTAGTCGCGAACGTGTACGTACATATATACTGGTGGATGTAGAGGCGCGCACGTGTCGTAGTAGAGGCACACACGTAGCATGTACACGTACGTACAGCGGCCAGGGTGAATGAAAGAAAATACGGCCACATATGTGTACATACGGGCGGGGTCTCGAACGCCTACTCGCGCATACGTATGGCGAGGGCTCGTTGACATGGCTGGGTCGGAACGGAGAAACAGCGTCGTCGTCGTGTTCATGGGGAGGCAACGGAATGCGTCGTGTTCATGGGGAGGCAACGGAATGCGTCGTGTTCATCGGGAGGCAACGGAACGCGTGGGAGCCAACCGGCTGGGTCGGAACGGAATGCGTGGTCGTGTTCATTGGGAGGGCTTGGACGGAACAGGCGATGGAAACGAGGCCTGGCGTACCGCAGAACGGAGGAAACGGCCTTGTGTTCGACCGCCACGTTCGAAACGGGATCCTATTCATCGGGAGGGGTCTGGCATACCGCAAAACGGAGGAAACGGACCTCCTACGGTCGAAACGGGGGTCCTGTTGATCGGGAGGGGTGTGGCGTACCGCAAAACGGAGGAAACGGACCTCCTACGGTCGAAACGGGGGTCCTGTTGATCGGGAGGGGTGTGGCGTACCGCAAAACGGACGAAACGGACCTCCTACGGTCGAAACGGGGGTCCTGTTGATCGGGAGGGGTGTGGCGTACCGCAAAACGGACGAAACGGACCTCCTACGGTCGAAACGGGGGTCCTGTTCATCGGGAGGGGTGTGGCGTACCGCAAAACGGACAAAACGGACCTCCTACGGTCGAAACAGGGGTCCTATTCATCGGGAGGGGTGTGGCGTACCGCAAAACGGGACTCCACGGGATACTGTTCATCTCCACCGTCGACCTCCTCCAGCCTCCACGGGCTCCTATTCATCCAGCCTCCACCGCGCGCTACTCCACCGGCTACTGTTCAACCACCCCTCCACGGGCACCCCTCCACCGTCTACTGTTCATCCAGCCCTCCACACCACGGGGTCCTGTTCAAGCACACCTCCGCGGGCACCCCTCCACCGTCTACTGTTCATCCAGCCCTCCACATCACGGGGTCCTGTTCAACCACCCCTCCACGGGCACCCCTCCACCGTCTACTGTTCATCCAGCCCTCCACACCACGGGGTCCTGTTCATCCAGAGGCAACGCCACCGCTCACTGTTCATCCAACCCAACCCCCCCCCCCCCCCCCGCAACGCTCACTGTTCATCCCAGAGGCAGCATCGATCGGCTTCAGTTAGCAGCAGTAGCGAAAGAATCGCTCGATCGGGTTCAGTTAACAGCCATCGATCGATCGCTCGGGTTCAGTAACGCGTAGCCTGTAGTGCAATCGCTCGGGTTCAGTTAGAGCCCAACGCCTCGCTCGGGTTCAGTTAGAGCCAACACCTCGCACACACGCGCGTACGTGTACGAGAGAAACGCGCATCGCTCGGCCCCCGACCTCCCACCGTAACCGGGAACTCCCCGAAATTTTCCTCGCCCTCGCTTCTACCATGGTTTTTTCCGTCATGGACGGCCCAAAGAATGTCATGCAGCTGCGTCTCCGGCCCGCCCAGGACGAAAAGCCCATTTTCTGTCATGATTTTTTGTCATAGAAGTAGGAGCCCACCACATCTATGATGATACCAGGTTTTGTCACAATTATCGTCATAGAAGTGTCATATGTATGACAAGAAAAAAATTCGTTCGGCCCAAAATGTCACGGATGTGTCTTTTTTTGTAGTGCATTGACCCCAAGATGGCTGCCAAGAAGAAGAAGCCTACTGTGGCCCCAGCTGAAGCATCCAAGCGGGAAGAACCTCGCATTGTCTTCCCCGCCAGCATGACAGGCATGAAGCCTAAGGTCCCCACAGTGGCTTCAGAACTCAAGAAAACAAGAACAGCCGAAGCCGAAGCCAGAAAGCACAAGAACAAGAACACCACTGATGATGCGCCACCAACCAAAAAGAGAAAGACTAAGAAGAAAGATCGGGCTGCTCCCACAGAGCCCCTTGTCGTCGAGCCCATCTCAGTTGCTCGTCCTGCGCCCGCACAACAAGGGCGTCGTTTGATAGTTCCTGAGCCTGCTTTCACAGAGGCTCCCGAAGCTCAAGAAGATCCAGTTGTTGACCACACCACAGCTAAAGACATTGGTCCCCAAGACAATGTAAATGATGATGAAGTCCTTCCTCAGATCGAGCACCAAACGGTATCATCGGCTGTTCTCACGAACAGCGAACTCATCAGCATTGGTCGTCCTTTGAAGCCAATTGCTCAGGATGATTCATGGGCTGATCACCCTCATGTCTCCCCCCCCCCTCCGTCGAGAAGAATTACCACGCACTCCCCCAACTCAAGTCACCTCTCCGGTGCTTGATGATGACGACTTTGTGGCCCAGCAAACTCCCTCTCCACAAGCGTCGCCTGCATTTCGCAGGCTTTGCAAAGGACCAAGGCCACCAGTCGCTCAGTCGAGCGTTCCAGAAGGAGAAGAGCACCACCACTCTGTATTTCCTGAAGCCTCTCTAACTGCGAATGCCTCAGAGTCTGAAGCCAAAGCTGCTGAAGACATTTCGGCTGCATCAGCCGATGAATAAGAAGAATCAAGAGAAGAAGAACGTGTTGCTACACCCCCGTCCAACCCTGAAGTTGTTCTCGAGGAGAACGTGTCCGACCCTCCAGCTACTGAAGTGGAGGTTGATAATACTGAGGCGGCCACCAACACCAATAATGAAGCCAATGACGTTGTCATGGCTGAAGCTAATGTGGCGCATGAAGCCAATGTGGCGCCAGAAGTGAATGCATCTGAAGTCAATGTTGCTCCAGAAGCCATTGTACCACTTGCAGCTCAAGTCAATGCCGATGCTCCTGTACCGCCTCCAAGGCCACACACTATCGAGCTGGCATTTGATCGCGGCCAACCTGTCATGGTTTGCTGGCCCATTCTGGTTCCTCCACCTGCTGCCGGTCCAGAATTTGACTATCATGTAGAGCACAGGCCTCAGGTCCAGAAGCCTAAGCCAAGGTTGCCAAGGTTTTCGGGTACTACAACTTCACCAGGATCTTTCAATGTGAATGGCTTCATTGCACACAACACCTTCTTTGACAGCGCCAAGAACACATACTCGAAGCCAAGAATTTCATCTGATCGGTTCTGGAGCTACCAGCAGCGCAGTTAGTATTCATGTGTTCTTTATGATCAAGGGCGCATCTTTCCCCATATGCGTCTAGACTGCGAAGCTATTGTTGGCCTGCCCTGCTTAGAAGAATCCCTTGATTGTTTCAGAGATGCTGGTCTGCTACAATTTGTGACTGATAAAGAGCACTAGAACGAAGAGCTTCTGCTACAATTCTATGACACCCTCCACATTCGCGGCTACAACAGGGAACCAAGACATGGATCCTTGAGTGGATGACAGGCAATGTCCATCATGAAGCCAGAGCTCTTGATGTAGGAGATATGCCCTAGAGGCAATAATAAATGTTATTGATTATCTCCTTGTTCATAATTATGTTTATGTTCCATGCTATAACTGATGTGGTTCCCGAGCCCGTATATCCATAAAGGCTCTGGGGAGAACCCATATGCACGTGTGGAATAATAAACAGTAAAATGTATTCCTAGTCGTGCCTCTAAGACT
Organism: Triticum aestivum; assembly: GCF_018294505.1. Lineage (NCBI taxonomy): Eukaryota > Viridiplantae > Streptophyta > Magnoliopsida > Poales > Poaceae > Triticum > Triticum aestivum. The sequence goes on from NC_057814.1 coordinate 30,786,502, forward strand.
AGCTCAAGTGTTGCATGATGATTATGTTTTCCCAATCATGGGCATGTCTATGCCAAGCAACTTTGAGGGCACAATGTCAGGAAGGACATTTGTGTTGAATCGACCCGAATTGATGTTATGCTATGAGATTCATTCGTCACAAGTTTATTGGTACATAACACAGAGATGGTTAACGTTTGCATGATTCCTTAGACCATGAGAGTATCGAGTTTCTTCATGCTTGCTTCATGAACTTTGGGGTTTGTTAAACGTCATCCGTAAATGGGTGGCTATTACGGCGGCTTACGGGTTCATGGAAAAGTGTGTCAAGTAACTTGATAGCTCAAGATTGGGATTTGCTCCTCCGACGATGGAGAGATATCTCTGGGCCCTCTCGGTGTTACGGTATCCATCATCGTCTGGCCAGACACTTTGTGATTTGATCACGGGGATGCCGGAATACGATAACGAGAAAAGAGAACAATACCGGTAACGAGGTAACTAGCATAGTGGACAAGTTGTTGATCCACGGGAATGCCAACATGTCTCACCTCGGGTATTTGTAACATATCGCGAAGCAACAGGAATAGCACACGGCAACTGGAGGTTCACTCGAATATTTATTCGTGTGGGTATAGGGGTCAATATGGGTGTCCACGGCTCCGATGTTGATCATTGATCGGAAGGGGTTCCGGGTCATGTCTATACTTCACCGAACCTATAGGGTCACACGCTTAAGGGTCATCTATCTGCTGAATACTAGACAGGGAGTCTGAGAGAAAATCACCGAAAAAGTTTCGGACACCGAAAAGTTTCGGACAGCGGAATCGTACCGCAGAGAGAGGTCATCGGATAAGTTTCGATGATACCGAAAAGTTGTTTCGGGATACACCATTAAGTCAAATTGGTTTCGGCACATGCCTGATAATTCTTGGAGGATGCCAGAATCATTCTGGAAGCTTTTTGGAATTTTCTGAGATAAAAACCGGAAATGTTCCGGAGCTGCCGGAGCCACTTCAGATGCGTTTCGCAGATGAAAATCACTAAAACCGGAATTGTTTCGGAACGCGTTGAAAATCATTTTAGTGGGTACTGGAAATGTTCTTAGCCCACATAAATATTTTCAGTTCGATCAGACGCTGAAAAATGTCGTCGTGAATAGTGAAAATCAGCTTTATGGTTACTTTATGGAAAGCCACCTTTTGGGGCTTTGCTCCAAAAGATCTTGGGGATGACATGGATGGATAGGAGCCATTTTTTGGGCCCCTCATGGGGGTGTGGCCGGCCACATGGGGTATCCCCCCTTGGGGACCCTCTTGTTCCTTGGTTTCACTCCTAGGTCCTTGTGGAAGGACTTCATTCATGTGCATTTTGGGTTTTTTGTGAAACTACCCTACCCCCTTGGGATTTCCTATAAATAGAGGTGGAGGGGCAGCCCTCCACACTCATCCCTTGCTCTCATACACATGCCATGCATTATCTGGCTTCTTCTCTCCCTCCCACGAAAAGAGTTTCGTAGAGCCGTAAGGCTGTCTGGGTTCCGGCAGGAACTAGTTCTGGACGGCGAAGCCCTGCCGGATAGATGACACCGTATGTGTGCAACTCTGTAGAGAGATCGTAGTTTCGGTCTTAGTTCGTGAGTGCCTCCCGAAGGGCTGTCCGTGTGACCGTCCGAGTTTCGAAGGTCCTCCCGAAGGGCTGTCCGAGTGACCGTTCGAGTTTCGAAGGTCCTCCCGAAGGGCTGTCCGCGACACCGTCCGGGGGGGCTGTTCGACCGCCTCCCGGAGGGCTGTCTGAGGAGCAGATGAGGGTATACATCCTCGCGGTTGGGAGGTTGTAAATCCTAGCTGCGGGGATCTGCACCGCCGATCGTCATCGACTCTACTTCCCGCTGCGCTACGAGTCGGTAACGAAAAAGATCAAACCATGTATGCAGTCTCCATAGTGGTCCTGGGCTGGTGCGTAGGTCGGAAAATTTTTGTTTTCTGTCGCGTTCCCCTACAGTGGCATCAAGAGCCATGCTATGCGTAGATGCAGGTTTCGATCTAGAATACATGGAGATGTATGGGTATTGCATAATATAATTAGGTAGTAGATGAGATCTATTGCTGAAAATTATTTATGCGGGTGACAGATGAAATCTGTTACCCGAGGTTCTTGTTGCTTCCCTAGAATTTGCGTTTGCTCAATCTCGAGACAGCATGGTGGAATTTGACAAAGTTCTGGCAATCCGTGATCCTGATTGATCATGGAAGTGCTATCAGTTCTTTGGGTTCTGCCGTAGTCAAAAGAAAGATGAAATTCGCAGATGAAAGGGCATTGCAGATATGATCTGCACGGGGGTCATGCGTATGACGAAGTTTAGTATGGGGCTCGAGATTTAATTATCCCGTGTTTCATACACCCCGAGATGTTAATCTAGCAACTTGAATAATCATACTTGATGATAAAACGTTGGTCGCTGCGGTTTAAGTCAAAACCTTAGAAGCCACGTAAAATAAATTTTGCATAAACCGATTAGAGGCGTCTAACTTGGTTTTGCAGGATGTGCATATGATGTGGTATAGCAGTGCTCATACTAATTCGATTATGTATGAGATGACTATATGATGTAATTTGATTAACATGACCTGCGTGTCATGATTCGGCATGATGGTTGGAGCCATATGATTGCACTTTAATGACCTGCGTGTCAACCTTGTTGTAATGCATTATTTTGTTAGCTATAGAGATAGCAATATTATCTGGTGCATCGACAAGGTGGTGGCAATCTTCGCGAAGGTGAACACCGACGCGAATGCCGAAGACGAAGAAATGAAAGACTTCTCCGTCAGAAAGGGCTATACCATATCATGCTATTATGAATTGCCTGAGATGTTTATCCCTTATGATGCACCCTTCTTGATTGCGCGGTAGTCGCTTTTATTAGGGTGATCTCTCACTTAAAATACCAAGTAGTTAGTGTTCTCCCAAGTGTAGCACCGTCACGGCACCTATCTTTTCGGGGTGCGCCGTGTCACACGGGTACGAACGATTAGAGAAGTGTGAGGCGGGTGAGTTGAGACCTCGCAGCGAGATCACTTGGTTGTCTTGACGTTCAGGCATGACCGTCATGAGCTCGGAACACACGCATCGAAAGATGAACAAGAGTCACATAGAGATGTGATTGGCAAGTTGGCCTACCGGTTGAGATTTTTCGTCATCAGTGGTGTTACACCAATGGCGAACAATTGAAATGTGGGTCTTGTATCACTCACAATCAATTTTGAGAGATATTGATTTGAGTGGGAGCGCACTGTTGAATTAACATGTTTAATTCTTAGTGCAATTAATTATGAACATTGTCTAAGTGTTATATGCAAAATAGTTGTAGAATAATGGCTCGCGTTTCCACCTTCCCTGTTAAAATTGAATAGCTGTTAAATATTTGGTTAAAACTTTACGATTGGTACCGTAATATGAGGATTGTCCTCAAAAGTGCCGAGAAGGACTTTGTCCTATCGCATGCTTTCCGTATCCTCCCGCTAATGCTATGGATCATGTGACTCTTGTCCTTTGATCCAAAAGCTATAATTCCGTTTCAGTCAAGTGCAATATGTTTGCTTCCATGAAACCCAAACTTCGAAAGTTGGGATAGTTATATGATATTCATGGAACTGAAAATTATTTTCAGATACAAACAAAGCAATGTTTGTTTGCAAGTATTAGTAAAAGTGTTTACTATGCATTTGACTGTTGGGAAAGGGATCCAGAAGAACGCCTGTCATATAATGAAAGGTGAATAAAACAACAACTTAAAGAGAAAGGAAGTGTCCAAAGGGTGTTAGTATGACTTACACGCCTAGGAAGTCCGGGGCTAACGCCACTCTTAAGTTGGGTGCTTCTTTTGCGAGTAGGAGAAATACTAAAAGTTAAACTGTTAGAAGTATAAAGGCAGAAAGAAAGATGACTGGAATATCCAGCTCATGTATGAATGTCATACAAGTTTTTGATGTATAGTAGGCTGTTCAAAGATATAGTTCTTGGGAATTATGGTTAAACATGTTAATCACTAATTCTTGGGTATTGTGAGTTAATCACAAAGATACCCGCTCGATTGCATTCAATTGCGAATCACTGTAAGAGCTACTGTGGCCTAAAAAGACTAGCCAGAAATGAGGTTAAGGTATACACAGGGAACATAGTAAATGTTACTATACCTTCCATCGGTGTATTGCCGTCTGTATTTATTTTCATAATTCATTTAGAGTTTTACAAACTCTAGCCCATTGCATAAGGTATCTTGCAAGAAGGTTGTTCATAAGAGAACCTTTTATGTTCGATGTTATGAATAACACAAGGGCCATACTTTCATTATGAATGAGATGTATGTTATGAATATTGATAATAATACAATACCTCTGGGTTTACTTTCATAATTCATTTTAGAGTTTCATACACTCTAGCCCATTGCACAATGTTTGTTGCAAAAGAGTTGTTCATAAAAACAACAATTGTTGTTAAGTATTATGAATAACATGAAGGGCCATGCTTCCATCCAAGATGGGACGTATGTTATGAATATTGAGGGTAATATGATACATCCATAACACTGACGCTAAATGTCGCAAGACTAAAAGAATACCACACAAGTGTGGCACTACATTTGGTCACATTGGAGAAACCCGCATGGAAAATTCCATTATGATGGATTTTGAAGTCTTTTTGATTTTGAATCATCTGACACTTGCAACTTTCCTCCGAAAAGTGAAGTGACTAAAATACCGTTCACAGGCCATAAGGAACGAACAACAAACTTATTAGTGATCATACATTTGATGTGTGTAGTCCGATAAGTGTTGTTAGTGGTGGATTTATTTATCTTCAGAAATGACTCAAGTAGATATATGGATATTTACTTGATGAGACGTAAGTCTGGATCTTTTGAAATCATTCGAAAGGTTTTCAAAAATGAAGTAGAAGTTATTGTAACAAGAAAATTATGTTTCTGCAATTTGATTGCACAAAGGAATATTTGAGTTACATGTTTAGCGAATGTCTGATGAGTTGTGAAAGGGGTTTCATAACTTGCACCTCCCGGAACACCACTGCAAGTGAAAAGTCCGTGGAGATGTAATCTAACCATTTATGACATGGTAAGGTCAAAGATGACATAAATAAATTTGCCATTATCCTTTTTAAAGTGATGCTTTAGAGACTGCGGCTTTTACACTGAAAAGAGCTACATCGGGTCTGTTGAAATGAAGCCATGGTATGGTACGCCCAACCATGTTGTATCTTTTCTTAACATTTGGAATATGGGGCTTGTGTAAAAGGTTACAAACCTATTCCAAATCAGACAAGTGCTACTTTGTAGGTTATCCCAAGTCATTGGGTATTCCTCCCTCACTATACCGAGGCAAATAGGTTTGCCACAAAGAACGGTATGCTTTTAAAGAGAATGGTTCTTTCTAAAAGGTGAGTGGGAGAATAGTGCAACTCGACGAGATAAACAGTATCTTCATCAGATCAAAGGAAAGAGACCTTGGAAGTAATTCCAGAGTTTCCTACTGCGACTGATACGGAAGTCTCTACAATAAAATGTATGAACTTCGGTCGAACTTGCAGCTGAACCACGTAGGCAAGGCTCGTGCAAACCTCTCAGGTGCGCAAACGAGATATTGTTGTTAGACAACATTATACCTACGATACACAAGGAAGCGTTGATGGGCCCTGACTCCAGAATTGGCTAAATGCCAATACAATCCGAGTTAGTTTCAACATAAGTGATTCAAGATTAAAACCTTGATACACCTTTCGGAAGACTTAGAGTCTAACGAATATTTATGGAACTTAAAACTGATACGGATAAAAATGTTTTATCCATAAAGCTCGACTTGTTGAAATAACAAGTTCAAGAGTTGACTACGATGAGGTTGTTTTCATCGTAGCGATGCTTAAAGTCGGTTCGGGTTGAACTAGCAATTAATACATATTTCAATCATGAGATATGAAACATGGATGATAAAAGGATTTCCATCTGATGGAAATGAAAGCTAGGACTTGTATATGATACAGTCCAAAGTAATTTGTCGATCCAGAGGATGCTAGTAGGTATGCAAACTTCAGAGTTCCAGCAATGGACAGAAGAGAGCAAAATGGAGTTGGAATCTTCGTGTTTTGATGAAATGGTCAAAGGGGTTTTGACTTCATCAATGGGTAACGAAGATGCTTGTAATTCAAGAAAGTAAGTGGGAGCGTAATAATATTTCTAAAAACCTTATGTGCTTGGCACATTGGTAATTGGAAATAAATTTCTTGACACAAATTAGGACTTCATTTGAAAATAGTTTTTCGATGAAGTGCTTAGGCTAAATAGCCTCAATATTAGGCATGATGATCTATGGAGATAGATTTACCTAATGGGGCTAAGCAATGAATACATATTGACAAGATGCTAAAACCTTTTAGCATTTAAAACGCCAAGGAGTGATTCTTGCCAAAGTCACATGGAAAGAGTTTTTGCAAGACTCGGTGTCCCAAAACACTGATGAGTAAAATACATGATGCAGATTCCACACACTTTTGTGTTTGGATTAATCATGTATTCCATGGTATGTAAAACAACCAGATATGTCCGATACTCCCAAGGTGTTGTGAGTATGGATACCAAAGTGATCAAATTACTGATCATGGGACAACAGTGAAAGATGTCACAGAGTACTAGAGTAAGTACTGATGACATGGTTTTCTCGCAAGCAGAGATCATGAAGAGTTCGTTGTAAAATGGTACATCGATACAGTCTTCATCTTTTCTCCATGCGATTTTCGATTTAAATTAAGGGTTTTGTGTAAAACACAATGTGGTGGCACAGTTAGTTGGAATTTGTTCAAGCTAGTTAATGTGGCGAATTCTATAACAAGGGCTAAGTATGTTGACGCTTTAGAAGCGACAAAGAAGATGTTGAATCATATAGTTCATTCATGAACTTAGTATAGTTCCAAGATGGCTTTTGACAATGGGACACTACTGCAGGTAGTTGCTCCATAACTCAGTCTGAGGAATCCAGGTTCGACCTGTGATTCACATACATACAAAGCCAAGTCCACACAAAATATGAATTTTGTGAAAATGCGAGGACATGCAAAGATACACACGGAACTGAAGTCGTCAGATCCGTTGGACATCAGGCTATACCACAAGCGAAGCATATTTACACCGGTGTGCCACAGGTGTGAAGTGCATTAGCATAAGCTAGATTATTGTCTCTAGTGCAAGTGGGAGTCTGTAGGAGATATGCCCTAGAGGCAATAATAAATGTTATTGATTATCTCCTTGTTCATAATTATGTTTATGTTCCATGCTATAACTGCTGTGGTTCCCGAGCCCGTATATCCATAAAGGCTCTGGGGAGAACCCATATGCACGTGTGGAATAATAAACAGTAAAATGTATTCCTAGTCGTGCCTCTAAGACTAGCTCAAGTGTTGCATGATGATTATGTTTTCCCAATCATGGGCATGTCTATGCCAAGCAACTTTGAGGGCACAATGTCAGGAAGGACATTTGTGTTGAATCGACCCGAATTGATGTTATGCTATGAGATTCATTCGTCACAAGTTTATTGGTACATAACACAGAGATGGTTAACGTTTGCATGATTCCTTAGGCCATGAGAGTATCGAGTTTCTTCATGCTTGCTTCATGAACTTTGGGGTTTGTTAAACGTCATCCGTAAATGGGTGGCTATTACGGCGGCTTACGGGTTCATGGAAAAGTGTGTCAAGTAACTTGATAGCTCAAGATTGGGATTTGCTCCTCCGACGATGGAGAGATATCTCTGGGCCCTCTCGGTGTTACGGTATCCATCATCGTCTGGCCAGACACTTTGTGATTTGATCACGGGGATGCCGGAATACGATAACGAGAAAAGAGAACAATACCGGTAACGAGGTAACTAGCATAGTGGACAAGTTGTTGATCCACGGGAATGCCAACATGTCTCACCTCGGGTATTTGTAACATATCGTGAAGCAACAGGAATAGCACACGGCAACTGGAGGTTCACTCGAATATTTATTCGTGTGGGTATAGGGGTCAATATGGGTGTCCACGGCTCCGATGTTGATCATTGATCGGAAGGGGTTCCGGGTCATGTCTATACTTCACCGAACCTATAGGGTCACACGCTTAAGGGTCATCTATCTGCTGAATACTAGACAGGGAGACTTAGAGTGGAAGCTTATGATAGTGATCATGAAACTTCGGATCAAGTCACTACCAAACCTCGTAGGACTACGAGGATGCGTGCTACTTCTGAGTGGTACGTGATCCTGTCTTGAAAGTCATGTTGTTAGACAACAATGAACCTACGAGCTATGGAGAAGCGATGGTGGGCCCATATTCCGACAAATGGTTAGAAGCCATGAAATCCGAGATAAATGGAGAAGAAGACGGACGTGGACGGTAATGTTACCGTCTATGAAGCTCGACTTGTGGCAAAGAGTATTTTCACAAGTTCAAGGAGTTGACTACGATGAGATTTTCTCATCCGTAGCGATGCTTAAGTCCGTCGGAATCATGTTAGCATTAGCTGCATTTATGAAATCTGGTAGATGGATGTCAAAACAAGTTTCCTTACCAGTTTTCGTAAGGAAAGGTTGTATGTGATACAATCAGAAAGGTTTTGTCGATCCTAAGGATGCTAAAAGGTATGCTAGCTCCAGCGATCCTTCCATGGACTAGAGCAAGCATCTCGGAGTCAGAATATACGCTTTGATGGAGTGATCAAAGTTTTTGGGTTTATACAAAGTTTGTTAAGAAACTTGTATTTACAATAAAGTGAGTGGGAGCGCTACAACATTTCTGATAAGTATATGTGAATGACATATTGTTGATCCGAAATGATGTAATATTTCTGGAAAGCATAAAGGGTTGTTTGAAAGGAGTTTTTCAAAGGAAGACCTGGATAAAGCTGCTTACATATTGGGCATCAAGATCTATAGAGATAGATCAAGATGCCTGATGATACTTTCAAAGAACGCACACCTTGGCATGATTTTGAAAGAGTTCAAAATAGATCAGCAAAGAAGGAGTTCTTGGCTGTGTTACAAGGTGTGAGCATTGAGTAAGACTCAAGACCTGACCACAGCAGAAGAGAGAGAAAGGACGAAGGTCGTCCCCTATGCTTTAGACGTAGGCTCTATAGTATGCTATGCTGTGTACCGCACATGTAGTGTGCCTTGCCATGAGTTGGTCAAGAGGGTACAATAGTGATCCGGGAATGGATCACATGACAGCGGTCGAACTTATCCTTAGTATCTAGTAGACTAAGGAATTTTCTTGATTATGGAGGTGAAAAGGAGTTCGTCGTAAAGGGTTACGTCGATGCGAACTTTGACACTAATCCGGATGACTCTGAGTAGTAAACCGGATTCGTATAGTAGAGCAATTATTTGAAATGGCTCCAAATAGCGCGTGGTAGCATCCACAAGATGACATAGATATTCGTAAAGCACACACGGATCTGAAAGGTTCAGACCCGTTGACTAATAACCTCTCTCACAAGCATAACATGATCAAACCAGAACTCATTGAGTTTGATCACATAGTGATGTGAACTAGATTGTTGACTCTAGTAAACTCTTTGGATGTTGGTCATATGGTGATGTGACCTATGAGTGTTAATCACATGGTGATGTGGACTAGATTATTGACTCTAGTGCAAGTGGGAGACTGTTGGAAATATGCCCTAGAGGCAATAATAAATAGGTTATTATTATATTTCCTTGTTCATGATAATCGTTTATTATCCATGCTAGAATTGTATTGATAGGAAACTCAGATACATGTGTGGATACATAGACAACTCCATGTCCCTAGTAAGCCTCTAGTTGACTAGCTCGTTGATCAATAGATGGTTACGGTTTCCTGACCATGGACATTGGATGTCGTTGATAACGGGATCACATCATTGGGAGAATGATGTGATGGACAAGACCCAATCCTAAGCCTAGCACAAGATCGTGTAGTTCGTTTGCTCAGAGCTTTTCTAATGTCAAGTATCAGTTCCTTAGACCATGAGATTGTGCAACTCCCGGATACCGTAGGAATGCTTTGGGTGTACCAAACGTCACAACGTAACTGGGTGGCTATAAAGGTGCACTACAGGTATTTCCGAAAGTGTCTGTTGGGTTGGCACGAATCGAGACTGGGATTTGTCACTCCGTGTAAACGGAGAGGTATCTCTGGGCCCACTCGGTAGGACATCATCATAATGTGCACAATGTGACCAAGGAGTTGATCACGGGATGATGTGAGTTACGGAACGAGTAAAGAGACTTGCCGGTAACGAGATTGAACAAGGTATAGGGATACCGACGATCGAATCTCGGGCAAGTAACATACCGATAGACAAAGGGAATTGTATACGGGATTGATTGAATCCCCGACATCGTGGTTCATCCGATGAGATCATCGTGGAACATGTGGGAGCTAACATGGGTATCCAGATCCCGCTGTTGGTTATTGACCGGAGAACGTCTCGGTCATGTCTGCATGGTTCCCGAACCCGTAGGGTCTACACACTTAAGGTTCGATGACGCTAGGGTTATAGGGAAAGTATGTACGTGGTTACCGAATGTTGTTCGGAGTCCCGGATGAGATCCCGGACGTCACGAGGAGTTCCGGAATGGTCCGGAGGTAAAGATTTATATATGGAAAGTTGTTGTTCGGGTTCCGGGAAAAGTTCGGGTTTTTCGGTATTGTACCGGGAAGCTTCCAGAAGGTTCCGGAGGATTCCGGAGGGGTCCGGAGGTCCGGAAAATGTTCCACCACGTCCAATACAGCAGCATGGGCTGTAAGGGGGCGCCCTAGCCTTAATGGGCCAGGGGCACCAGCCCCCCCAAGGCCCATGCGCATGGGAGAGGGGAAACCCTAAGGGGGAGGGCCTCCACTTGACTTGGGAGGCACTCCTCCCCCCTTTGGCCGCCCCCCCAAGCCCCATCTAGGGCTGGCCGCACCCCTTGAGGGGGAAACCCTAGATGGGGGCGCAGCCCTCCCCCTCCCCTATATATATTGAGGTTTTGGGGCTGCCATAGACATGAGAACGTCTCCTTTTTGGCGCAGCCCTACCCCTCTTCTTCCTCCTCCTCTCCCGCGGTGCTTGGCGAAGCCCTGCGGGATTGCCACGCTCCTCCACCACCACCATGCCGTCGTGTTGCTGCTGGATGGAGTCTTCCCCAACCTCTCCCTCTCTCCTTGCTGGATCAAGGCGTGGGAGACGTCACCGGGCTGCACGTGTGTTGAACGCGGAGGCACCGTTCTTTCGGTGCTTAGATCGGAATCAACCGCGATATGAATCGCTACGAGTACGACTCCCTCATCCGCGTTCTTGCAACGCTTCCGCTCGCGATCTACAAGGGTATGTAGATGCACTCCCCTTCCCCTCATTGCTAGAGTACTCCATAGATTGATCTTGGTGATGCGTAGAAAATTTTGAATTTCTGCTACGTTCCCCAACAGATAGTCTTCAAGCGGGTCCATATGGGTGGTTGCCTTATATTTTGCCAAGTGTTTACAACTCTCGTTTTGATACATTTGGTTCTCTGAGTTGTAACACTTAAACTTGATGGTCGTCTGCTACTTTTTCTGCTATTCTGTGATGCGATGATAAATTCCGCATGCGTGATGATAAATCCCACACGAAGTCATATTGCAGACCTCCATTTTTCATTATGCATATCATTATCTTCATTATATCTTTTATGCATGATGAATTGTCTTCATAAGTTGAAGAGGATCTCCACAAGTACAACCTGCCATGTGCATTTGCATTCCAAAAGCAAAATACTTATATGCACATCTTCAGGGGGAGCCTTTTGCTACTTATGAAGACAATATCTTAATCCTTTACAATTTCACATACTTTTATCCCCGTTGAAAACTTCAACCGGTTTGTCATCAATCACCAAAAAGGGGGAGATTGTAAGTGCATCTAGTGCCACCCCTAGTTGGTTTTGGAGTATTGACGACAAACCTGGTTGAGGGACTAATGTGTTTGTGAGAATTGCAGGATAACACAGGTAGTAGTCCCTCATTGATTCGGTTTACCTACCGGAGATGACCCCTAAAAATGTGTGAAGACATTGAAGACAATGGTGGTTTGTGAAGATATTCACATTGAAGTCTATGACATGAGAAGACATCGCATGAAGACTTTGGAGCGCGAAGACATAGTTGTTTCGTAGTTTCATTTTCTTCTTTGTTGAGTCATAGGAACCACCGTACTGTTAAGTGGGGTCCAAGTGAACAAAGTCAGAGTGACTAAAGTGATGCTCAACCAAATCCTATGTCTTCGAGCGAAGACAATGAGAGCAAATCTTATCCAGAGGCGGATGAGTCAGCTTTACTTGTAGCCCAAGTCAAGCTGCCGCGTGTGTTTGAAATCTGACCGTTGGAACACGTGTCAGTTCCTTAGTGACCCAGGGTCATTTCGGACAAATCAGGCCGGGTTGCCTAGTGGCTATAAATAGCCCACCCCTACACCATAAATGGGTGGCTGCTCACAGTTAGTGCACGGCTTTTGTCGTTTGAGAGCAACCCACCTCCGAAGCTTTTGAGAGAGAGAGAGATCCTTGCGAGGACAAAGCCCAAAACACCCAGAGCCAAAGAGTGTTAAGCATCACTGAAGTCTTTCTGTCCGCGTGATCTGAAGACTTGTTACACTTGAGGACTGTGAATCCTCCAGCCGGTTAGGCGTCGCGTTCTGAGCATCCAAGAGTCATTGTGGATTGCCGGTGAACGAAGTCTGTGAAGGTTTGGAAGTCTACCTTGAAGACTTACCAGAGTGATTGGGGGAGGACTGGGTGTCCTTAGCTCAAGGGAAATAAGGTGAAGACACGGTCTTCTAAGTTAAATCTCAACCTCCCTAACCAGACGTACAGTTGTCACAGCAACTGGAACTGGTCGAACAAATCTCTGTCCTCTCCAAGCTACTGGTTCTATCTCTTCCTTCTCTTTACTTTCAGTTTGTTTTCGTGAAGTCATTGCCTGCTTGCATTATATGTTTGACTTCACTGCGTGACTACTTGTTCTGATTGGCTTCATACTGTCTTCCATCCTGATCCATACTGCCTAGCTGCTATTAATCTTCGTGCTTTCACTTCATTGAATACTTGACTATGGCTTGCCTAGTGTAGTATACCATTAGGGCCAGGAGCTCCATCAGAGAAGGATTCAAAGACAGCTCTCTTAATTAATTTCTTCTTCGGAAAAAGGAGCTTCTAGGATCTCATTCTCTAGGGTGTTGACTTTTTCTTCATCATAAAAGAAGGAGGGGTTTACATGAAATCCTCCTCTATCTTCTAATTTGAAAACGTCCTTATAGAAGCTACTAGCAATGCCCAACATCCCCTTTGTGTCAGTGACTGGCCCCTATGGGCCATCTAAGGAGTGGACAACAGTGTTCCTCCTCCTCTGATTGGCTACCGCATGAAAGTACTCTGTGTTCCTATCTCCTTCCTTAATATCCCAATCTCTAGGTCTTTGTTTTGCCTTAATCTCCTCCTATAGCCAAATTTTCTGAAGCTCAACATGAGTGAATTTGAGCCTTGAGAATTCAGCCTCAGAGAGGGTCATAGTTTCATATTTAATGTCTAACATATCAAATTCTTCTAGGAGGATTTTCTTGTACCTCCTAAGTTGGGCTTCCTCATTGGAGCTCCAACCTTTAGTAATCCTCCTAAGTTTCCTAATTTTATCTTGCCATTTGTCCATAGGGTGACCCCTGAAGTGGGCTCAATCCAGATCTTGGATACTCGTTTGGAGAAGTCCTCCCTTAATAGCCACCATTTTCCATCTTGTAACTACTACTTTTGGTGTTTGCCCTAGCCCAGAATCCTAAGTGATTGGTGCATGGTCACTACTACACCTTGGCAGTGCATTGCAGGAAGCTAAAGGAAAGAGTTTATCAAACTCAGTATTATAGGAAATCCTATCTATTGTGGGCATTATCAAGTCCACTTGAGTGTTGGCCCAAGTATATTTTCTGCTAGAAAGCCTAATTTCTAGCAGACTCCAGATTTGAATCTAGACATTGAAGTTATCACACCATCTATGATTGATTACTCCATTAATTTTTTCTCTAGCATACCTAACTAAGTAAAGTCCCGAGCTATTAGGTGGGGAAAGGGTTTTGCATAAACAGAGAGTGGAGATCTGAAATCAAAGCCTCCTTCCCTTCCTCATATGGGGACCCATACACTGTAATGACCCTAAAAGTGGCATCCCCACTTTTTGGCTTCAGGACAAAACTGAAAGAAAAAATCAATATGAGACCAACAGACAACCTCAAAGATGTATGTATCTACCCCCATCAGGATGCCACCAGCAGAGCCTTTTGATGGGAGATGGTGCCATGAGAAATTTCTACTCCCAACTAATGATTTAAGGTATGATTCGGAGAAATCCTCTTTCTTGGTTTCTTGGAACCCGTGGATAGAGGCATGACTTTTATTAATAGTATCTATAGTGAGTGTTTTCCTCCCCTGGGAACTATCCCTCTAACATTCCAAAAAATTGCATTCATGAAAACAGCCTAGTCCTAGGGTGCTTGCCCCGTTTGTTTTTGCATACTAAGTTCCACAATCCTTCAGAATCTAAACTACTGTTATGATCTATTCCTCCTTTACTACTACATCTAACAGGACTCATGAAGTCTGAAGCTGAACCAACAGTCCTGTAAGAAATCAGGGAATTAAAAGATGAGATACTATCTTTGTCTACTACATCAGACTCCACATCAATCCCTATTTTTGAAGAAACTGTAAGAAAGGCAGGATTATTGAAAAGGGAGAAAGGATTTGGTTTCATACCATGCCCTTTGAGCGCTGTTGTATCTTGAGTTTCTTTGAGTTGTGGAGCTTTTTGTAGAACTGTTCCAGTATCCCCAGCATTCCTGGAACTCGCTCTAGGTGCTTGAGTGGGCCCCACTTCTCTCTTTTTCCAGCCTCTTTTGCTTGGAGGGGTGGTTAGTCTCTCTCATATTGTTGGTTCTGGGCAGTCTCATCTTGGTTCTCAGACTCCTCAGACATCTAGATTTGCCACTCCTCTTGAAGGCCACCCCATTAATTCTCAGTGTCAATGTCATCTTCATTCCATCCTTCCATTTCCCTCAGTAACCCAAAGCCATCCACAGATGCATTGTCTTTACTCAAAATGAAGTCAAGAGCCTTAGACCTGGCTTGCTGCGGGTTTTCTGGGGCTGGGGATTTCAGGAGTGAATTAGGGGTTGGTAGTTCTGGGGCTACTGCCATCAGGTTGAGATTAGAGGCTCTAGGGTCTATGCCACTAGTCCCAGTGTTGGAACCACTATCTGAAACAGATTTTGTGCTTTTATGACATCCTGCATTACTTGTGGTCACATTTGCTCCCTTATCTGTATCCATGGAGACATGGGTACTGGCATTTGGAGGTACTTGCACAAGCACTTCATCATCAACATGGGGGTGGCTCCACTTCCATCTGAATTCTATAAAGCTTCCCTTGGATCCCAAACACTCTTTCTTGTGATATTCTTTTGTAGTCTTTGCAAGAGATCTTCACTCCAATTGTTTCATAAAACTTTTGGAAGTTGTGTTGCCAGTCAACATCAAGTAGAACTCCAAATGTTGATGTGATTTGGTCTAAGACTGTCCATTCACACCATTTGGGTTGAGTTTCCTGAGCTTCAGCCAGACCTCTTGGAGCTCATCTTCAGCAGTAATATCACCAAGCCACACCTCTACTTTCACTATGGTATTCTCCTTGGTCAGCCCAAAACATGGATATCCAGCCACCTACTCCACATCAATTTCTGGGGAAAATTTGACCAAGAAAGTCCATTCATCTAGCTTGTTGATAGGCCATGGCCAGTTAGTCTTGTAGATGCTTGCAAATTCCTTAGCTAGCTCCTGTTTTCTGACTTCACCTGATTCCACAAAGACTATTCCAACATTTTTTAGCCAACCGAGGTGCTGAGCATTCACATCTTTCAAATCAAGGTGATAGAAACCTAGCCCTTGCGCAGCACCTCCCACATACTTTGCGGAAAAATGAGGTTTCTTCCTAGCAGGGCAATCTTCCACCTTGTGATTAACCATCTTGCATATGAAGCAGCATCTAGGTTTGACGCATTTGTCCTTGTGGTGTCCTGGACCTCCACAATTAAAGCAAGTAATAGTAGCATAGGACATCAAACCTGGATTTGTCTGCTGCTTCTGAACCAGTTCTTTATTCTCTATTTGCTGAGTTTTCCCTTGGCTCTTGCCCTGCTGCGAATTGCCCCTTGGCTATCTGCTGGATTCGCCGATTGGCCACTAATTTGCACTTGCATCTGCTGAGGGGGCCATACCACTGCTGCTGCATGCCCCCCTCCCCACTGCTATTGTGGGAATTGGCCAGGGAACGCCCATGACGGAGGCGGCCCTTGGAAACCAAAGCCAAAGAATGGCGGCTCTTGAGCCCCTCCCATGCCCGGACCTGTTCGCATTTGATGTTGGGGCCAGCTGCTCGAGCTATCCCCCTCCCTCCTTTGCTTCTGCGACGGCCCCGCCCCCTCCCTCCGTCGGCCATTGCTTCTGGATCGGCGATGGCGGCAGTGGGTTTGGTGGGGAACGAAGCGGAGGAGGGAACCCTAGCTTCCCCCTCTCCTTCTCCGCTTTTTATAGGCCCCCACAGCTGACTGTATCCGTGTTCTGCCTCGTCACCATGGCTACATGGAAAGCAGCACAACGACCTGACTACAGTGTCACCTCCTTCTTTGAGATGCGCTTTGGAGCGCCTTTGATTCTGAACAAACCTGGATCCCCTAGAGAGCTCCATGACCAGCAGAGTATCTTCAGTATCTTCTGTAGATTTCACTCCCCTGCTCACCAGTGCAATGTTGCAACGCACATCATCAGCTCTCGGCTCTCTCCTGGTTGTATTCTCCAGAAGGCCCCCAACACACTCTTCTGCTCCTGATTGGTCAATCCTTTGGTGCAAGTGCCCAGGCAATTACGTCCGATGGCTGGGTGGACCGATTTGGTGCGAGCAGGGAGATCTCCGCTTCTGAGGCATGGACCATGATTAAAGTCACCATCTTCTGAATCGAGTTCGAGCCTCTCCTCAGCAATCTCATCTCCCTTGCTAGTGTTCTTTTGTCCTGGATCAAGGGGCCTACACGGCGTCGCAAGAGAGGTGGTACTCTTTCATATCTGCTTAAGTTATTAATATCACCCAAAAAATAGATCGTAACTTGTTTACTGTACTTTTCTTGTCTATACCAAATTGTAGTGGCTAGTTGAAAGCAAACATTGGTTGCGAAGTAGCCTTTGTCCGGTTTGCACCTTCAGATCCACCATGGCACTGTCACTATACTCGTAAAGCTTATGGTTTTCCCCCTTTATTTTCACTACCATCATCGTAGGTGCTTCGTGTCGTGCTAGCACTGCTCCTCAAGATCTCAACCCATCAAGTGAAACAACACGTCACTCATAATTCCAAAGCTTAGTTGTTGAAATATGAATCTGATACGATGCTCATATTACTAAAATAGAGAACGTTTAATTGGTCAGATAATGTTCCTATATTCATTTCGAAAAGAATGTGTGCCACATATAGAGAGACAGCAGGGATTTGCATTTCTTTGTGCACTCTAGTTCATCATGGGTGGGCAACACACATTGTATTATCTAAAATCTGCTTGCTCTTTGTTATCATGTTCCTCTTCTGTTTTTCTTAATAAGTATATTACTTCCCCCGTTCCTAAACTGCCTTGGGTGCGTGCGTGTGTTGTGGTGGTGTGCGTCTGTACCGGGTGTTGTTCATCGTTGCTTTCTTTATAAAGCGGGGCGAAAGCCCTTTTCGGTAAAACATAAGTCTTTTTAAATATTCCAATAAGAACTACATACGGATGTATATAGACATATTTTACACTGTACATTCACTCATTTTGCTCCTTATGTAGTCCGCATACGAATCTCTAAGAGATTTAGAACGGAGGGAGTAGTACAGTATGTTCCTTGTTGGGAAGTGGAGCTGGGACATTTGCAGTCGACAGGTCTATTAGGTCGCTTCAAATGGATGCTTTCAAAGATTCTAGATGGTCTGCCGTAATATCCGGGAAATGTTGGGAGCTATGTCATCTTTGAGAGTCTAGACTGATAGTAATAGTATTGCGCCTTCAGTTGAACAGAGTTGCCCCTTTTAGGGCCGAAGCCTTTCCGAACCCTTTCTAGCTGTACCAGAAATACAAACCCATATGTTCCAGCTAGTTCCACTTTCCTGATTTTACCCCTGATGCTTAGGGTTTTCCCATTTTATCTACACTACTATGATTTGCGTAGGTGCTTTTTGTCGTACTAGCAGTACTCCACCCTTCAAGCTAAACAACACAACACTCATAATTCCAAAGCTTAGTTGTTAAAATATGATTGTGATATGATATTGATATTAGTTAACAAACACATTTAATTAGTTAGCTAAAGGTCCCACTTGAGTTTCCAAATGCATGTTGCAACATATAGAGAGGCAGCAGGAATTGCATTTCTTTGTCACTTGTTGACTATACTTTATTGTCCATACCAAATCTTAGTTGTTATTTCAAAGCAAACATTGGTTGCTGAGTACCCTTAGTGCGGTTTGCAGCTTCGGATCTTCCATGCCAATACCACGGTCAGGACTATACTCATCGTGCTTACGCTTCCCCATTTTATGATGACCACAATCAGCCTACGTGATTCATGTCGTAATAGCACTGCTCCACCCATCAAGCTAAACAACACTACTGCAGGATGCTGCTAACGCGACACTACGATCAGAGACCCTTCGACGAAACTATGTGCGATGCAATAATCGCAAACGACGATGGTGTAAAAAACCCGTCAAAAAGGTGCAAGACGTTTGCGATGACGGATGAGGGAGTTCTGGATTAAGGGGTCCTCGGGCGTCCGGCCTATGTGATATGGGCCGAACTGATGGGCCATGAAGATACAAGACAGAAGACTTCCTCCCGTGTCCGGATGGGACTCTCATTTGTGTGAGTGGCAAGCTTGGCGTTCGGATATGAAGATTCCTTCCTCTGCAAACCGACTCTGTGTAACCCTAGGCCCCTCCGGTGTCTATATAAACCTGAGGGTTTAGTCCGTTGGGGCAATCATAATCATACAGGCTAGACATCTAGGGTTTAGCCATTACGATCTCATGGTACATCAACTCTTGTAATACTCATATTCATCAAGATCAATCAAGCAGGAAGTAGGGTATTAACTCCATCAAGAGGGCCCGAACCTGGGTAAACATCGTGTCCCCCGCCTCCTATTACTATCGACCTTAGACGCACAGTTCGGGACCCCCTACCCGAGATCCGCCGGTTTTGACACCGACATTGGTGCTTTCATTGAGAGTTCCGTTGTGTCGTCACCAGAAGGTTCGATGGCTTGGTCAATCATCTACAACGATGCTGCCCTGAGGGAGGTCTTTCTCCCCGGCCAGATCTTCGTGTTCGGCGGCTTCTCACTGCGGGCCAACTCGCTTGGCCATCTAGAGCAAATCGATAGCTACGCCCCAGGTCACCAGATTAGTTTTGGGAATCTGGATTATGTCACTGATATCCGAGGAGACTTGATCTTCCAAGGGTTCACAACCCCAACCTCCGCTCTGGCCTTAGATCCGGAGCGCATCACCAAAGTAGAAAGAATTGGTAGACATTGATCTTGTAAAACTCGAGACATACACCTAATATTTGGGTAGCAACATAAGATGAACATTATTAGAGGTGAGGCCAAGTATAGCAACAATGGGAGGATAAAAAAAGTACGGCAAAATATTGTTCTCTAAGTTGAATGCAGTAACCATCAGTTTTACAAAATATGCACCTAGCCTTGAGCTTTGCACTGAAGAATTAATTCAAGTTGTATACAACTATAGTGTTTATATGCACCTGCAACTTGATTGGTCTTCATCATAGAACACATTCTTTGATAAGGGATTATAACTATCGCACACTAAAGTGAATTAATGAAGCTAGGTACTCAACTCAGGGAATTGTCAGGTCTGTACATATGCGTGTCTCCATGAACATGATCTTGGTCTCTTGTGCATGCTTGATGGTAAAGTAACCTGCAAAAAGCATCATCCAGCATTAACTCGGACAGATTAGTTCAAGTTCTTCATTTGCTCTCTCACCGGGAATACATAATAGATATCACTTTTTACATTTAGCATAATCTGGTGAACAATGTCACTTTTTACTTTTTACATTTAGCATAATAGATATCACTTTTTACATTTGCTCTCTCAAACATTTTTTTGGCAAAATGTGAACATTTTCTGCATTTTGCCCAAATTTTGGAACGAGAAGGAAAATTAGAAGTTCCCCGCATTTTACAATATGGGAACAAAATTTTGAAATTCTGATTTTTTTTTGAAAATTTGAATAAAAATGGTAATTTTGAAAAAAGAAAAATAAACTTGAAAGGGAAACAGGGAAAAGGAAAGAGAAAGGTAAAGAAAGAGAAAAATAGAAATAGAACACAGAGAAGAACGAGAACGGGCCGGCACAATCTTGGGCGCCCTATACGGAACTCTGACTCTTTGTCGCATTGTGGGACAAATAGGGCTGGCTTTGCTGGGCCGCAGCACGCACGGCCCATGTACGAAATTCGGGATGAAATTTTTTTTAGTAGATGGACGAAGAAAAATTGAACACCACCTTTAATAGAAAACAAAAAAAATTTGATAACGCACCTTCCTTTATTATTTACTAGGAAATATGCCCGTCCGTTGCAACGGAAGAAAAATAATATCTCAGCATTCCCCACATCCCTGCACACACTCTTCCACGTCTTCTATGTGAACACAAGGCGTGATCTATATTGTCGCTTATTCTCCTTCCTGCTATCGTCGGCGGTGGTAGTTCAACCTTGTGTCGGTGGAACGATGTGGGCGGCGACCGTCAATAATGAGAGGAGATA
Source organism: Triticum aestivum (assembly GCF_018294505.1). Lineage (NCBI taxonomy): Eukaryota > Viridiplantae > Streptophyta > Magnoliopsida > Poales > Poaceae > Triticum > Triticum aestivum. Next base: position 30,807,454 of record NC_057814.1, read on the forward strand.
GTCGGCATTAGTGCTCGGCCGCGTCGGTTATGTGTCATCGGCTAGCGCCTCGCCTATAGTCACCTCCTCCGTCAACTGAACTGTTGTCGGTGTTGCAAATATAATTTGCAAGTAAGTCTGCTACAAAAATTATAAACCTAGGCATGATTCTAAAATAGTCATATACATTGTTTCTGACCACTTGTTTTTTGAGTTAATTGTCGAAAAATAAATCATTCAAAAATAAAGGTCAGACTTCAAAGAGCTACATAAATTAAATCATATAGCACATATCTATGCCCGTGTGTTGCAACGGCGAGAAAAATAATATGTCAGCATTCCCCACATCCCCGAACACACTGTTCCACATCCTCTATGTGAACACAACGCACGATCTATATTGTCGCTTATCCTCCTTCCTGCCATCATCGGCCCGCGAGATCTAGATAATAGTGGGGTTGGTCGGCGTGGTGGCGACCACCCAACTGGTGCCTTTTTTTCCTCCGGGTCCGCCTCCGTCTCAGAGTTGTGGTTGCGTCCTCATTTGGTTGCTACGCGGCGACCTTCAAGGCACGGTTGCTTCGACCACTCTCTCCTACGACGATGTAACCGGATGGATTACTAATTGCGGTGCATAAATTTTGTTTGATTGGCATAATTAGCCACAACCAGGCATGAATGTCCCTTTGTTATTAGGGTTTATTCTCTTCGGCTATTTTTGCGCTCATGTGCCCACAATTTTTTTATTAATTAGAGCAAAACCAACATATTTTCTTCTATTAGCATGTGCCCACAATTTTTTCAATTATAGGCTATAGCCAACCAGTATATTGTCTTTTATTGGCACGTGCAAGTTACCTCCGGCAATAATTTGTGGAGTACCGCGTTCTGCACATGATTCTCGAAACAACTTCCTTATTCTCACACAACCGTCTTATTTCCAGACAACTTAGCGACATATAAAAACTGGTGCGATTTAGTATAAAATTCCAAGGTGGGACTATTCCTATCATAATTGCAAGCTAGCTGAGTTGGCTTTGTCCGTTAACACAATAGGGAAGATTCATAGTTCAATCCCCTTGCGCCCTTAATTTTTAGGCCCAGTTGGGGATAAGCCAAAAAAAATGGGGAACTGCGTGTGGAATGGACGAAACTAAATCTATACGTATATTTTTGCTTTTCTTGGGGCAGCTACGTGGAGCTACTATATGACGGTAGTTGCGTCAAATAATGCGTGGAACGCACAACCAATCGCGTCTGGACCAGCTACTGGCAGGCACCGAAATGACCTTTGTTTGCAAGGCACGAGTAATAATTCAGAAAAATGACGGGTTGAACGATCGAACACATGACCTTAAACACTTGACCACATGCTGCTTGCCATGGCAACAAATACCTACTGCTAACCAATGGCCAGCGCAAATATTTAAAAACATACTGCAACGTCAGATTTATAAAAAAAATAGATTTTCTTAAAAATATGAATTGCCGAATATTCTTGGAAATGTGAATATGTTTTGAAATTAGGAATAATGTTTTTAATATTCCATCCATTTTGAAAAAAAAAATGATTTTTTTAGACGACATCATTTTCTGAAGACATGAGCTTTTTATGTAAACATACACATTTTTTAAGTTGTGACCGACTTTTGAAAATGGAACATGTTTTGAACATTAAGAACAGTTTCATAAAATGTATTTTTAAAGACGGACATTATTTTGAATTTGTGAACATTTTACTAAAACAAGAATATTTTTCAAATTTGGAATACTTTCTAAAATTAAATTTTTTTAAATCCAAACTATTTTGGAAAACACAAACAGTTTTTTGCAAAAAATTGAATATGTTCTGAATTTCAAAAAAAAAATCGGACCGACATTTTTTTCAAACATTCATAAAAACAGGAACACAATATTGTAATTCTGAATTTTTTTCAAAATATTTGATAAAATAAAATTGTTAACTTTTCTTCAAAAGTTTTACTGAAGAAATAAGGTAAAATAAATAAATTTGGAAGGAATAACGTAACGGACCTGCACAGTTTGGGCGTTCTGTGCGAAGCTCTGACTATCTGCCGCACAAGGCGTCAAACAGAATTTTGGCAGCTTCGTGAGGAGGCAAATAACTGGGCTGACTTGGCTGGGCTACAGCGTGTGCAGCCGAAGTACGAAAATCAGGGTTGCTAATAAAAACAGACGGACGCACAAAAATTTAGTACCACCTCGGATAGAAAAATAAATTTTGACGGTGAACGGACGGAAACATTAGTTACACTTTTTGAACAAATCATTAAAGCCAGAATATTATTCGAATTTGGAAATTTTTTGAAAAATACAAAGTTTTTTTGAACATGAGAATAATTTTTTAAATTTGAACAAATTTGGCACGACCGAAATAAAATAAAATTTCAAACATTTTTAAAAATAGGAAACATTTTATAATTCGTAACTTCTAACGACATTTGAATAAAAATATAAATTACGAACTTTTTTAAAAATCTCGCATTTCAGAAAAAATTAAAAATAGACTTGGAATGGGGAAAAAGAGAAAATAAAAAGAGAAAGAAATAGAAAAATAGAAAAATGAAAGAGAACGCAGTAAAAGTGGGCCGCCATGTCTTGGGCGTCCTGTGCGTAGCTTAAGCTATTTGCCGCACTGTGTGGGAAATATGATTTGTTTCATTGCTGCTTGGGCAGGAAATAATGGGCTGAATTTACTGGGCCATAGCGCGCGCAGCGCACTATGAAATTCTGCACAAATCGTTTTTTCCTTTGCTAACAAACGGACGGACAAAAGTTTAGTACCACCTCGGATAAAAAAAATCTTTCGGCGGTGAACTGATGAAAAAATTGGAGAAACACACCTTACTTTTTTACTATTAGTTGGCATGAGCGACAGCAGCTAAGCGCCGAGAGTCGGGAGGAGTGCTGATGGACCGAGCGGCGCACCAGGTGCGTCGGCGGTCGAGCGACGAGATCCGGGAGGTCGAATGCGGCAACGGGAGCTCGAATGGTCGGCGGCATAGTTGTGAGACGAGCGGTGAATCGGTCTCGGCGGGACGACGACCGTGCGGCGCGAGAAGGTCGAGTCCGGCGGTGGAAAAGCGGCAGCGGCATGGCGGCGAGTGTGCGGCTCGAATCCGGCGGCGGTGGGGCGACGACGGGAGCTCAAACCATATGGTGGCGCGGCGACGATTCGGCGGCGGAGAAATGGTCAATTCGGTCTATTTGGAGGCGGGCGGCGATGGAGCAGCAGCGGAACCAGCGGTGGAGCAGGCGCATCTGGCAGTGGTGGGCAGCCGCGACACTGACCGGCTGGGGTCGGGCAAAACCGGGGCAGCGGCATTGAAGGCGGAGACGGGATTGGGGACGGTGGTCGCGCCGGCGAAGGCCTGGCGGGGTGGGCAGCTACGGCGGAGGAGGCGGCGGTGTCGTCGGAGTCGACCATGGCCCAGGCGATGGCCGGCGGGCGACGGGCGGAAGGAAAATGAAAGTGGTTGGGCAGTTGGCGCGCGGCCACCAGTTTTACATCTCCTGTAGGGATGTACTAGCACATATGCCCGTGCGTTGCAACGGGAGGAAAAATAGTGCGCACTTAATGTAGTGAGAATTATATGTGCAAGAAAAACCCTATGTGCATGTCAAGAAGGAACATTTTGGTTCTGGGTTTTTCCGCGTGTGAAGTAATCAATCCGCTATTTTTTTCATTCATTGATCGAGTGGATTTAAGAGTTTTATTAGGTCATCGCACGCCAGAGAAGGTCTGTGAATTATTCAATCTATTTTTTCATTCATTCGAGGGGATTTTAAGGCATGAAGTTCAATAATATGGAAATGAGGTGGGTCTTCTCTTTTCCATGTACAAGCCACCGATGTGTACAACCGGAGTTAATTATACTCTATTTTGCGTTCCTTGGTCGAGGGGATTTAAGGCTGAAGTTCCACAATGTGGGAGGTCGCCGGGTCTTTTCTTTTTCATGCATCTAGCTCACGTAGTGGGGTCTTCTCTTCTCTTTGCCTCGAGTAGGAATCCTTGAGAAATTTAGGGCCCTTTTGTAGATAGGTCAGCTAGCAATTCATTCATCTAGCTCACGTACTGAATTTAATTCCTTTTTTAGAAAGCTCACGTACAAATCCATCCATGCTTCATTCAGTTTAATTCATCTCATTGAGTTCACTACATATAGTTTCGCACACGTATAAAAATTATTACGACTGTATGTAAACGAGCAATATGGGACTATTGAACATATTTTATTTTCCTTATTTCCTAGGTAGCTGGGCTAGCTAAATTTCGTGGGGTGTGAAATTCTCAGACATCGAATTGACCTGTGTTTGTAAGGCGTGAGTAAAAATCCAGAAAGAAAGATGAATTGAAGGATCATACTCACGATCTCAAACACCTGACACAGTGCTCCATTGACTCGAATAAACATGTCCTGCTAACCAATGGCCAACGTAAATATTCAAGAACATATCGCAACGTCAGATTTGAAACATTCTATGATTAATTTTTTTTACTTCTTAAAAAATAATTATTATTATGAATTGCCGAATATTATTGGAAACATGAACAAATTTTTAAATCCCAAACAATTTTCAAAACTGCAATTTGTTTTTTGGAAGTTTCAAACATTTTCAGAAATACAAAAACAAAATTTGAACTGGGAACATTTTCTAAAATTCACAAACATTTTTCAAAAACACAAACCTTTTATAAGAACACGAGCATTTTTTGAATTTTTGAACAATTTTAAAAAATGGGAACATGTTTACCTTTCAGAACAATTTTAGAAAATGTGTAATTTTTAACGTGAACATTATTTGAATTTGTGAGCATTCCTCTAAAGCAAGAATATTTTTCAATTTGGAGCATTTTTAAAAATGTATTTTTTTAAGAATCTTGAACAATTTTGGAAAATACAATTTTTTTGAAAAAATAGGAACATTACTTTTTATTTAAAAATTTCAGTGTCCTTTTCCAGCTACCTCACGTGCCAATACTACATGTAGTTTCACACATGCTTTGTCCGGAATAATAGATCCATACCTCATACATCTTATTACTACATGTAGTTTCACACATGTTTATAAATTGGTAGGACCGTATGTAAAGAGCAATACGGGGCTATTTAAAATATTTTTATGTCGTGAACATTTCACTATGATAAGATTTTTTTTTGAATTTGGAACATTTTTTAAAATACAATGTTTTTTTGTCGAAAATCTGAAACAATTTTGTAAAACAGAAACATTTTTTCCGTTTTCCACAAATTTCCGAATGACAATTTTTTAATATCTGAACATTTTTAAAACAGGAATAAAATTTTGGAATTCTGAACATTCTTCAAAATTTCGAACGAAATTGAAATTCTAAGCATTTCATAACAAATTGTTTGATCAAAAAAGTAAAAAAAAAGATTAAAAATGAAATAGGAAAAAAGAAAGAGGAAAGAGGAAATAAAAAGAGAAAGGAACATAAAATGTTAAATATAAAATGAACACAAAAAAATGAAAACGGGCCGGCCCAGTCTAGGGCTATCTGTGGCGACCTCTGACTATCTGTTGCCACGTGCGTAAAATAGGAGTTTCCCAGCTGCGTGGGCAGGGAAATAAATGGGCTGGCTTTACTGGGCTTTAGCGCGTGGCCCATGTACGAAATTCTGGATAAACCATATTTCTTTTTCTAGCACATGGATGCACAAAAAATTAGTACCACCTCGGAGAGTAAAAAAATCTATTCGCTGGTGAACGGATGGAAAGTTTGGAGAAACGCGCCTTGCTTTATTAGTATTAGTATTAGTATATTATTATTATTATTATTATTATTATTATTATTATTATTATTATTATTATTATTATGGTATTATATTATTATTATTATATTATTATTATTATTATTATTATTATACTAGCACATATGCCCGTGCGTTGCGACGGGAAATAAAATAATATGCATTTAAAGTCAATGAGAATTATATGTGCATGCAAAACCCTGTGCGCACACGAAAAAGAAACATTTAGCTTCTCGGTTTCATCGTGTGTGAAGAAATCAATTCGCTATTTTTTTATTCATTGATCAAGGGCATTTAAGAGTTTTGTTACGTCATCGTACGTCAGAGCTTGATGCGGGATGTTGTGGCAGTGCCGGTGGCGGTGGCTCTTGGGATCCAGTTTCCAAGCTGGTGCAGGGCACGCATAGCGGCCGAAGCTTTCTTCGTCGTCGACCGCGCTTGATGCAGGATTGCGGTGGCGGTTGCCATTGTATGGGCGACGACAGCGGCTGACGCGGTGGTGGGTGCTCCCTGTAGCACCCGGAATCGGGGCGGCGACCCCTCTTCATCAACGGCGGCGGACACCGGGGTCGTATGGGCGACTCGGAGTCTAGATCTCGAGGTGGCGACAGCCTTCTGAGGCTGGTGGCAGTATGGGACGTCCCGTCCATCAACAGATCGGTTCAATGCGGCTCAGTAGGTGACACATGTGACTCTTTCAGAGTTGTTAGGCAGTACCTGTCGTCGGCAGGTGAAGCTACCGGGTGGATGTGCTACCAGATGATGTTACGCACAACGTCTTATGTGGAGATGTCAAATCATGCCTGCTATCGGCAGGTGATGCACGATGGCTCTGGTGGAGGTCTCATGCTTAGCCTGTTGCTGTTGGATCGAAGGTGGTGTGGCAGTAGCGAGAGGTAGGCGGTATGGGACGTCTTTATCTTCCATTGTTTTCTCCAAAGGCATCCGAATATCGAGGCGTTGGTAGACGGATAAGGGCGGATGGTACAGGAGGCTTCAACGACGATTTTATGCACTTCGGTGGAACACACAAGATCTCAGATCGGGCTATGACATGTCGCGCCTGCGTCGTGTCCTTGTCGAAGGTGGTGGATCGAAACTTGGCTTTGGGGATGAGAATCCAGAGTTCAACCTTGTGGTGGACTCGCCATCATTGGTGCACGTCCGACGTTTTCTTCTTGAAGGTGTAGCCTAGGAGTTGTGTATTTTTTGTCTCTGTTGTGTCTTGTAACATATGGTTAGTGGCTATATGGGGAGTTGCTATCACGAGGTGTTTGGCCTCAGGTTTTTTTTCTGTTTTATTTCCAAGTCGAGTTTCTTTGGCTGCTGGATTTTGGATTTTCAATAATATATGGCTGCATGCATCGTCCTGTGCAGAGCCCAGGGGTTATCCTCCTTTTCAAAAAAAAATTGTACGTCAGAGAAGGCCCATGAGTTATTCAATCTACTTTTCCTTTCAAATCCTTTTAGTGGAGGGGATTTTAAGGAAAGAAATTTCTAAATATATTAAGAAACATGAACAACTTTTTAAATCTTGAAAAGTTTTTTGAAAATTATGTACACTTTCAGAAAATCGCAAACGAAATATGAAAGGGAAATTCTTTAAAAATTCAGAAAACACCAACTATTTTTATAAAAACATTAACATTATTTGAATTTCTGAACATTTTTTATGTGTTTTAAATTCATATGATTTTTAGAAAATGTGTATCTTTTATACACGAACATTATTTTAAATAGTGAAAAATTCATTAAAACAAGAATATTTTTAGAATTTAGAGCATTTTTTGAAATGCCATTTTCTTTTTAGAAATCTCGAACAATTTTGAAAAACAATAATTGTTTTTGAAAAATTGGAAACTTTTTGCAAGTTCCAAATAGTTTTCAATATAACCTCGAAAATTTGGAATTCTGACCATTTTCGATTTTTTTATTTCGAACGGTTTTTGTGAATTTTTAATTTACTAAAGAATTCTCAAAGAAAAATAAATTTCAAAGGGGAAAATGAGGTAGGGAAAGAAGAAAAAAAATGCAAGGAAAACACAGAACCAAAGATAAATGGGCCAGCCCATGATTTGTTGGCCTGGCGGAAACTTCATCTAAAAAACATGATCATTATTTGAATTTATGAACATTTTTTTAAAACGGGAACATGTATTGAGAATTTATAAGATTTCAGAAAATGTGTATCTTTGATACCCGAACATTATTTTTAATTGTGAAAATTTTAAATAAAACAAATATAATTTTCGAATTTGGAGCATTTTTCTAAATGCCATTTTATTTTTAGAAATCTAGAACATTTTTAAAAAAATGTTTTTGAAAAAATGGGAACTTTTTACATGTTTCGAATAATTTTCAAAATAGAAACAAAATTTTGGAATTCTGAACGTTTTATAGTTTTTATTTATTTAAGAAATACATGCTAAAAAACTTGGATTGCAAAAATTGATAGGTTAAAGGAGAATTAAAATATATGTAAAACACAAGAATTAAGAAAAAGCCAGCCAATAATTGGTTGTCCTGTGCGAGACTCCAACTATTTCTCGCCCAGTACGTAAAATAGAATTTGCCAGCTACGTGGGCAGAATAAATAAGTAGGTTGGCTTGGCTGGGCCACAGCGCGCGGCCCACGCACGGAAATTCTTTACTAGTAGATAAACGCATATGAATTTAGTACCACCTCGAATAGAAAACAAAATATTTTTGGTGGTGAACGGATGAAAAAATTAGTGAAACGCACCTTGCTTTATTAGTAGGTATAGATTATTATTATTATTATTATTATTATTATTATTATTATTATTATTATTATTATTATTATTATTATTATTATTATTATTATTATTATTATTATTAGGTATAGACTAGGAAAATTGCCCGTGCGTTGCAACGGGAGAAAAGAAAATTCCCACACGCTCCAAGTGACCTATCCATGTTACCAATCTCTGCGCCACCATGGTCACATTGTCAATCTCAAGGCAATGAGCTTGGTCATCACACTCTAGCACGCTGCTTTCGAAAGACCTTACAGTGTGTCACAATGGAAAAAATTATCCCCATACCCAGCCTCCGTCTTAAAGAACAGAATACATCTAAACTGATAAATATCTACCTAATTTTTCTGTTACAGTGAAAAATGCAGATTATGCCAGCTATGGTTGAATTGAAAAATAATAGTATAATTGTTCTAAATTGATAAATACATCTAATTTTTTTGATTAGCTGTTACCACTGAGACATAAAGTTTGGAATTGAACCACGTAATTTTTATGATAATTTTGTAGAATTGAAACACATATTGTTTAGTAAATCCAAATATTCAGAGTGATGGTGGAAACAAGGAAAATAAAATAAAAGAATTCTTTATAAGAAAACTACATAAAATATCATATGGCCCTAGCCCAATAATAACACTTAAAATCAAGTGAAACATCTATTCAATTCTCTTCTAAAAATGAAGGATGTAAATAAAGAAAAAACAAATTAGTGAGAAAAACAACATAGATCATTTAATCAATCACTTTTTTCATGCATGTCTTCCTCATACCGCAACTGTTATAGTTAAACATATTCAATGATTCAATACACATTAGAGGAAAACAAACCACATAGCTAGTACAGCCACTTTAGTGCACTTCATTTGAAAGAGTCAAGCACGAATCGAAATAATGAATAGATCTACCTAAGAAAGCAACAGTTTGCACCTGATAAATAATAAAGAACAAAATAAAATATGGCAGCTACGAATTTTGAAGAACATACATAAACATGGATGTCGACATGCCTCCAATCCTTGCAGCAGTCACGAAATCGCCTATCTCGTAAAGACTGCCAAATAACGGCAGTGGTACTTACCGGCCAAACAATCGCCTTTCGAATCGTTCCATCACGTGGTTGGGCCAAAGTTTTTTCCATTCCTCATCCCTCGTTATTCTCGCTTACTGATTCCCGAGACGCTTCCTTGATACCTTGGAACTTGAAAGAGATATATAAATTGAAAGGATTGAATATAAGAAAGCAAGATGGGACTATTTAATAATTAATTTGAGGCCAGATAATCAATGAAATGCGGCTGTGTTGTTAAACGGGCTGAGGCCAGGTGGTCGATTAGTTGGGCCGACCTCATTGCAGTGGACGATATTAAGTACCTAACTCGCCTCGCACGACTTTTGGACCTTATTTCCGCACGTCCACTCTTGTATCAAAAGGAGTCATGCGCTGTATTTAAACACACACAGCAGCTCAGCTGAGCTGGTTGGCGCCATTCCAGGGATCGAATCCCACGCCAGATCCAAGAGAGACACACGCTTGATTATTCCATGGAATTAAGCTCTGATTAACTGATCAGGCATGTGATTGTGATCTGTCCATTAACTAATACCTTTTTCCCTTAAAAAAAAGACACAACTAGCAACAGATCGGAGATCTATACATTAATTAATATTTTTTTCCTTAAAAACGGACACAGCTAGCAACAGATCGGAGATCGCGGTACGTAGCAAGGCCAGCGATGACGGACGAAAAAATTGATGGTCCCACTATGGACATAAAAACTGGAGAAACAAGCCTCCCTTTAATATTAGGTAAAGCTTAGTAAAAGTAATTAGTAGTAATATAATAAGGGGTATAGATATAGATATAGATGAAAATACAATGAGCATGTAAGGTGCATCATGGCCTCCAAGGAGCAAGATTCGAGAGAGACACACGGTTGATTATTCCATGGAATTAAGCTCTGATTAACTGATCAGGCATGTGATTGTGATCTGTACATTAACTAATACCTTTTTCCCTTAAAAAAAGACACAGCTAGCAACAGATCGGAGATCGCCGTACGTAGCAAGGCCTGCGATGATGGACGAAAAAATTGATGGTCCCACTATGGACAAAAAAAGTGGAGAAACAATCCTCCCTTTAATATTAGGTAAAGATTAGTATAAGTAATTAGTAGTAACTAGTCGTCAACCCGTGCATTCGCACGGGCTAGCCAACAAATGTGAGGGCTAATGAAATTTTATGTCGTAATCAACATAAATTCATCAGGTGGCCTGCTTGGAACATGGTTCTTTATCATTTTATACTTTGTTTGATAAATTATGCTAACAATGGTACACAGATATAATTTGCTGGTAACATTACAAATTCTACGCATATATTAGCTTTAAAAGTTGACCATAAAAAAGTCATGCATGTTCAACATTATAACACATTGTTGGAAACAAAAATCTTATCTCTAGTTCTTCAGTCTACAACACTATGCAATATTCGCAATCTAGAATGTTTTCAATTAACAAATAATGTTTAATGCTCCAACACTATGCAAGTTCTTGGTGCACATCACTTCTCACTGGTTTGTATATCCACTAATCCAGGGATATCCAAATCCTACATTACCTTCAAAATCAAAATGATATACTAATTGATAAATTTGCGTAGTAGTTTTTCCTGTCTTTGATAATTATTGTTCATGTAACAAACGGTGTGGTACAATCTTCACCAGTTTGTTTAGTATAGTATTCGCTAGCCATATTGACTGCATAAGGCAACTATAAGTTATGTGCACCAGTTGTGTTTTAGGGCACCTGATTCACAACCTAATGTCTCAAATCTTGTAAATTCCATGACTTGCATGTGTTTCGTTGACCTGGCCTACATAAGTACGTAATACATCGATCTCTTATTATAAATAAAGATTTGTTAATATATTACCAAAGTTGTAAATCATATTGGCAATTACCATGTACAGATTTTGACAATTCGATGAACGATGATGCTTATTTGAAACTTTGGTCCCAAGCAAAAGATTTAGTATTCTTTCACCTTTGCCAAGAGTGAAAGTAATTCCCAAAAATCTAAATACTCCATTGGCAATCATGTCTTCCGTCATTCCTGGATCTGCGGCCTAAACGTGTCTACTTTGTGCTTTTTACAACAGCACATATCATGTTGTCCTGTACTCTTGCCACAACAATGTGAAGAATATATTTCTAACTATATATATACTAAATTTTAAACCTTAAATAACCTTGTCTTTTACAGATTTCCACCATAGTGTTTGTTTTTCAAAATCATTTGCCATGGTATTCTGCAACAATCATGGTGCAGTAAGAATATGTATTTTTCTATTATTAAAATTTTATTTTCCTGTAGTTCAATATATAACAGCATTACGGCACTTCAATAAGAAACAAAAGAACATAACACTTCTGTCCTTTTATTTCATTGGTATCTTGTATCCATCTGGTTTAAAAGATTCCAGGATAAAAATTTATCAAAATGAGTCGATCCCCAGATAAAACCTGTTGTAGGCAATTGGACTTGCTCCTTCTGGACTCTGAAATATGACTCGATGCACGTTGACTACAACAGAGGCGCAGATCAGGACGGTTCGAACAACTTCTTGTACGTATTTTCGTATAACTTTGTCTCCATGTACATCAAGGTCAGGTCATGATTTTTGTGGCAAATTGATTGTATAGGTTAGTAACCGTGGAAGAAAACTACATAAGAACTCTAGCAGGTTCAAACCTTCGACATCAGAAGAATGAATTTGAGAAGAAGAAACATCCTCTAGTAAGTCGGAAGAAGTTCTGAAGGAGAACATATCATGTGCACATACTACTTTTCATATTCAGATTTTTCTTCCATGTTAGATTTTATATCATGCATATACACTGCCACAAATCAATGTCCTACACGACTCAATTCAGTATCATCATCGCCACACAGATTTTACATGTATTCCACTTCCACCAATCAATACTAACCTATATAGGCGTCCGATGTCTTAGCCTGCTGATCACTTTCACCGTTGTACATGTATGGATGCATCAACAATGTGCATGATGTTTATTCTGTGGAGATGGAAATGAGCCCATCGTCTCCAATTGAAGCTGCTTATATGGCGCTACACATTCCCGTTGTAGACGATGAGGCTACTCCTGCTCAAACATGCAGCAACCGCCACAGCCCAAGAGAAACGGGGATCCGGTAACTCACAGAGATAAATCTTGGTGGCATGATATATTGAGATGAGACAATAGATGGGGGATTATTACTACGTACTACTGGTAGATAACAAAGTTATTTAACTTAAAGGTAAGATTGCGATAAGGTAAGCTATAGATTGTATTATATTTTTACAAACGTACCTGCTGTATATACTATATAGAGTACCCTCTGTGGAGCAACCGACACATACTTCATTTCATGCTTATATATACGCCTGCATCTGTGCTAGTATTGCACGTTCGAAATTGATATGTACAATATGAATATCATTTGTGTATAGGAGATTATTGCATACCTCGACATGAATATATGGAGTCCCTGATGTTCCCGGTCTATTGAACTGGACGGAAGCAGCCATGGCTTGTGGAACAACGCGTCTCGGCAGCGCTGCCTTGAATAATCCCAGGTTCTCTGATGTCTCCGTGCCTTATGGCGTACATCACGCTGGGCCTCCAATTTTATTTCTTCCTCAGTCTATAATGTATTACATATTGCATATACTATTCTGTAGAAAATAAAGAAGTATAATACCACAATAATTAGATTTAAGACGACTCAAGAAAAAGAGAAGTGTTGAGAAGTGAAACATGTCGTACGTACCATCTTGAGCCCTCTAAAGTTTCAAAGCGGTATTTTTCCTCCAGTGAGAGAATAGGCTGGGCTGCACCTGCAGTTGCTTTTGGGATTTTTCATAGGCTGCTCATAGGCTGCTCCTGTCCATCACTAATGCGCACAACGCATTAGCAAAACGCCTGCATAGTCGGTCTGCTAATCTGAAAGTTGGACGCCATACTGCTCTCCAACCATGATGGTGAATCCTCTCATGGGTCATTCTGCCATGCATCGACATCCAGGGTATATTCACATCATGCCGGCCTTACCAAAGCCTTCGTCTATGTTGCAACGGCCTGCCGCTATTCAATTGACGATCTGACTTGTCCTTGTATGTTTGATTGACCGGTGTCTTTGATGCAATTATGGGCTAGACTCCTAGCTAGCCTCAATCTGATCTGTCATGGCTACAACCGCGTCGAGGCAGACGAAGCGTACGATCAAGAGAGGCCATGAGGATGCAGAGGCTACCACTCCTCCTTGAGCCGAACCAACAAAAATCAATTGGAGGCTTAGGGACGGGAGTGATAGCGAGATCGAAACTCGTCGCCTATCAGGACTGTCAGCAGGAGGAGGAAGGGGAGAGCGTCGCCTATCAGGACTCTCAGCAGGAGGAGGCAGGGGAGATGGGTTTCGGATCTTCTCTCGAGGTAACTGTGAGTTGTTCCTTTGTGAGGAGGAAGGAGAGAGAGAGAGAGGACGTTTATCTTTTCCATCGTGAGGAGGAAGGATGGAGAGAGGACGTTTATCTGGGTGAGGGAATCGTGATTCCTGGTATTTTTAATAGTAATCGTGATTTGTTACTTCGTGAGCAGGAAGGAGAGAAGGAGAGGATTGATTGGATTACTAACCATGTAATTAATCTGCTTCGTCTTTGGTACACGCACACCTCCTTGCTAGCCTGATCAGATTATCTGTTAGTATCGTACCTTTTCTGGTTTCTGGCGTGAGAAATCAACCTATCGTTGTTGATCGTTTGTTAGATCGAAGGTGTTTTTTTTTTAACTTTTAGAGCGTGGGAATTTCTAGGATTGATCTACACTGTAATAATTTGGGCCCACCAGATTGACGGCTCCTAATTACTGATTAACGTGAGAATTTTTTGGAAGTCTGTAATTAGTATAGGTTGGAAGTCTGTAATTAGTATAGATATAGATAGATATAGATAGATAGATATAATAAAGGGTGTAGATATAGATATAGATGAAAATACAACGAGCATGTCAGGTGCATCATGGCCTCCAAGGAGCAAGATCCAAGAGAGACAGACGGTTGATTATTCCATAGAATTAAGCTCTGATTAACTCATTAGGCATGTGATTGTGATCTATACATTAATTAATAAACAAAACGGAGGTGTCACATGCGTGTTGCATGCAGGTAGGCGTCGTTTTCCCTGTGAAATCGGCACTGGGCAACATCGCTTGTTCTCTAGCATGTGTTTATATATGCATTCAAAGTAATGCCACCACTGAGATTTTTGTGGCTGACCAGCTCTCCATATCAATCGAATATTGTGTAGACGCCTACAGCTTAATAAACAATATACTATATAGGTCCACCGTGCAGGGTGGCAACTGGCAGCCATCATTTGTTCTCTGGCTCGTGTTTTTTAGTACATGCATCAAAGGAAAGGTCGCCATTGTGATCGTTGTCGAGATTTGTGGCCAGTGTGGCCGACAGTCCATGGAATATGCTCCTACTTGTGGTGCCATCATATCATGGATCTAGGTCTGTACACGCCTACATCTTAAACAAATCATATAGGGTTTAATCACCTCATTGGTGGTTGAATGTGGGCCTACCATGATAGCTCTTTCTAGTTGGTGCCATTTCACTCTCGGTCTACATGGACACAGGTATCTCGCAAAAAAAAAAAACATGGACACAGGTATTTCTGAAAAAACTTGAAAAAGAAACTTTGGAAGTGCCAAAACAAATATGGGCATATTTATTTACTGATTTGTTAGTTCTCATCTAGACTACGATTTACTAATTTGCATGTTTTTTTTGTGGGTGACCTAGACGAGAACTAAATCTTGCCTAGCTCCTGCGCCATTTGATTTTACGGGGAGATTCATATGTATTTTTTCATTTTGTTTTTTTATTTGATTGATTTATGTATTTCATTACTTTTGTGGGTTTTCATTTTGTCTCTTTTTATGCCCTGCGCAACTGCAGTTGCACACTCGCCGTGCCCAACTATAGTTACGTATTTTCTTAAAAAAATAAGTACAATAAAGAAGTGAAGAAATAAAAATAAAAGGAGGAAACAACAAAAGTAAAAGAAGGGAAAAGGGGAAAAGGAAAAAACAAAACATCCTATGCTGAGGTCATTTGTGGTGAGATTTACATAAATCTCATCTAGATGAGAGCTACTTGCACCCTATTATATACTCCCTTCAATTCCATATTATAATGTACATCAATGTTCATGAAAAATAAAACGTATGTATGTTTTGACAAGAATTGTAGCATAAATATCAACATCCACAATATAAAATAAATAAAATATGAAAATAATGTTCATGATGGATTCAATGATACAAATTTGGTAAAATAGATGTTAATATTATTCATTCTAAACTCTGTCAAACATGCATAAGTTTGACTTTCAAGAAAAAAAACTAATACACCAATTTTGGAACGAAGGGGCTACTAATTTGGAAACTTTTGAAATGAAAAGAAATATTTTCACCCTCCTTGGTCTCGGCGTAGGGTGCTGCATCTTGAGAACCACTAAGAACTCATTATTTTCATCGAGTGCCTTCGTCGAGGGCAAGGTTTTGGATCCTGGATGAAAAAAAATCACGTGGGGCATCGAGTTTTCGTTTACCACAATAACCAAAAAATACTAGGTAGTTACCATGCAATTTTTAATGAATTTTGAACTGCTAGAAAATTCATCAGAAATTTAGTCAAAATTGATTTCAATTCAAAAGTTTGGATTTTTTTGCTTCAAAATGCGATTTCTCGTGGGGTGCCGGGATCTGCGGTTACTGCCCATTAACCGATTTTTTTGCTCGGTACCGAAAACCTTCATCGAGGGCCCTTGAGCCTGAGCGCGATCGATTTGGCTCTCAGGCTGCATAGAGCTTGACATTTGTTTAAAAAAATCCAGATCTCAAAGATCTAAAGAAAGTTGATATGCATATGCATCGTTGGAAGTTTCAAAAAAATTCCCAAAAAGGGGAGCATATTCAGAACCTCTCATAATGTTTCCCTATCAAAGAGAAAGATTAGGATTCTAGAAACATGTATTCTGAACATTCAAAATAAAAGTTTTTCAAAGATAGAAATGAGAGCATGGGAGTACATAATGTATGAGAGCACCTAATATTCTTCGGTTAGTTCATGTACACATTAAATCTTGCCCTTTCTCCTAATTTATTCTATGGCGCCTCGTAAAAATTTTAAGCTGTAAAATGTACATACCAGCAACTATGCGACGACGGTTGAATACACACTTAGAGCATCTCCAACAGATAATGCAAAATAAGCCAAGTGCCCCAAAACTATCTTTTAGGGCATTTGGACCCAAACAACAGTGCTCCGGTAGATTCCCTATCTCTATATTGTGTTGCAAAAAAAATTTAGGGCACCCCATGTTTTACCCCCAAGTGTTGCAACAATACAGCAGCCGCAAAAGAAAAATTTGTGCCTGCCACTTGTGAACTGAGTTGGGATTTCCTCGAAGAGGTGAGGATGATGCAGTACAGTAGAGATAAGTAATTCCCTCAGTTAAGAACCAAGGTTATCAATCCAGTAGGAGAACCAAGCAACACCTCGTTAACAGCACCTGCTCACAAACAACAAATCCTTGCAACCCAACGCGAACAAGGGGTTGTCAATCCCTCGACGGTTACGGGCGAGATTAAATTATGTTGTGTTTGATAGATAGATCGGACAAAAATAAAATAAATAAAGTAAAAACACAACAAGATATTTTAGGATTTTTATATATCATAAAAGATATACTCGGGGGCCATAATTTCCACTAGAGGCTTCTCTCTTGAAAATGGCATACGGTGGGTAAACAAATTACTGTTAGGCAATTGATAGAAAAACAAATAATTATGACGATATTCAAGGCAATGATCATATATATGCATCATGTCCGAGACAAGTAGACCGAAACGATTCTGCATCTACTACTGTTAGTCCACACATTGGCCGCTATCCAGTATGCATCTAGAGTAGTAAGTTCATAAAGAACGGAGTAACGCCTTAAGCAAGATGACATGATGTAGACAAGATAAACTCACATATGAATAAACCCCATCTTTTTACCCTTAATAGCAAAGATCCATATGTGTCATGCCCCCTTCTATCACTGGGATTGAGCACTTCAAGATTGAACCCATTACAAAGCACCTCTTCCTATTGCAAGATAAATCAATCTAGTTTGCCAAACCAAATCAGTAGATTGGAGAAGAAATATGAAGCTATAGTAATCATGCATAAAGAGATCAGAGAAAACTCAAATAATATTCATGGATAGATCTGATCATAAACGTACAATCCATCGGATCCCAACAAACACACCGCAAAAAAGAATTACATCAGATAGAACCCCAAGAACATCAAGGAGAACATTGTATTCAAGAATATCGAGAGAGAAGAAGCCATCTAGCTACTAGCTATGGACCCGTCGGTCTGTGGTAAACTACTCACGCATCATAGGAAGGGCAACAAGGTTTATGTAGAGCCCCTCTGTGATTGATTCCCCCTCCGGCGGAGTACCGGAAAAGGTCCCCAGATGGGATCTCTAGAGAATATAGAATTTATAAAGGCTGAGTTAGGTCTGCTACTTCTTGAGCTTGCGTTGGTTTTTCCCTTGAAGAGGAAAGGATGATGCAGCAAAGTAGAGATAAGTATTTCCCTCAGTTAGAGAACCAAGGTATCAATCCAGTAGGAGGTACAAGCAAGTCTCCAATCTATGCACCTGCACAAACAATCAAACACTTGCTCCCAACGCGATAAAGGGGTTGTCAATCCCTTGACAGTCAATTGCGATGGTGAGATCTGATAGAGATAGATATAAAAGATTACTAAAACGTAAAACAAAATAAAAACAAATAAATTGCAGCAAGGTATTTTTGGGTTTTTGGGTTTATAGATCTGAAAATATATGATGGAAAATGGACCCGGGGCCATAGGTTTCACTAGAGGCTTCTCTCTTGAAAGAAAATAGCACGGTGTGTGAACAAATTACTGTCGATCAATTGATAGTAAAGCGCAAAGTTATGACGATATCCAAGGAAATGATTATGAATATAGGCATCACATCCATGTCAAGTAGACTGACTCCTGCCTGCATCTACTACTATTACTCCACACATCGACCGCTTTCCAGCATGCATCTGGAGTATTAAGTTCATAAGAACAGAGTAACACCTTAAGTAAGATGACATGATGTAGAGGGATAAACTCAAGTCATCTTTTTACCCTTGATGGCAACAATACAATACGTGCCTCGCTACCGCTACTATGTCACTGGGTGAGGACACCACAAGATAGAACCCAAAACTAAGCACCTCTCCCATTGCAAGAAATACCAATCTAGTTGGCCAAACCAACCGATAATTCGAAGAGAAATACAAAGATATCAAATCATGCATATAAGAATTCAGAGAAGACTCAAATAATATTCATAGATAAGTTGATCATAAATCCACAATTCAACGGATCTCGACAAACACACCGCAAAAAAGTATTACATCGGATAGATCACCAAGAACATCGAGGAGAATTTGTACTGAAGATCACAGAGAGAGAAGAAGCCATCTAGCTACTAGCTATGGACCCATAGGTCTATGGTAAGCTACTCACACATCATCGGAGAGACAATAGGGTTGATGTAGATTCCCTCCGTGATCGAATCCCCCTCCGGCAGATCACCGGAAAAGGCCCCAAGATGGGATCTCACGGGAACAAAGGCTTGCGGCGGCAGAAAAGTATTTTGGTGGACGCTTCTGGTCGTTTGGGAATATTTGGGAATTTATAGGCCAAGAATTAGGGTTGGAGGAGCCTCAGGGCGCCCACAAGCTAGGGGGTGCCCCCCCATAGGGCGCGCCCCTAAGGCTTGTCGCTGCCTCCGGCTCCTCTAACTTCATCTCCAAGTCCTATGTGTGTCTTCTGGTCCAAGTAAAATCATCGCGAAAGTTTTATTCCGTTTGGACTCCGTTTGATATTCCTTTTCTGTAAAACTCAAAAACAAGGAAAAAACGGAAATTGGCACTGGACTCTTGGTTAATAGGAAACCATCCAAAATAGATAATACAATAGCATGGAACAATAAAAAATTATAGATACGTTGGAGACGTATCAAGCATCCCTAAGCTTAATTCATGCTCGTCCTCGAGTAGGTAAATGATAAAAATAGAATTTTTTATGTGGAATGCTACCTCACATATTTATCCATGTAATATTCTTTATTGTGGCATGAATGTTCAGATCCATAAGATTCAAAGCAAAAGTTTAATATTGACATAAAACAATAATACTTCAAGCATGCTAATAAAGCAATTATGTCTTCTCAAAATAACATGGCCAAAGAAAGTTATCCCTACAAATTCATATGGTCTGGCTATGCTCCATCTTCACCGCACAAAAATATTTCAATCATGCACAACCCCGGAATCAGCCAAGCAATTGTTTCATACTTTAGTGTTCTCAAACTTCTTCAACTTTCACGCAATACATGAGCATGAGCCATGGATATAACACTATAGATGGAATAGAATATGGTGGTTGTGGAGAAGACAAAAAGAATGAGATAGTCTCACATCAACTAGGCGTATCAATGGGCCATGGAGATGCCCATCAATAGATATCAATGTAAGTGAGTAGGGATTTCCATGCAACGGATGCACTAGAGCTATAAGTATATGAAAGCTCAAAAAGAAACTAAGTGGGTGTGCATCCAACTTGCTTGCTCACGAAGACCTAGGGCATTTTTGAGGAAGCCCATCATTGGAATATACAAGCCAAGTTCTATAATGCAAAATTCCCACTAGTATATGAAAGTGACAAAATAGGAGACTCTCTATCATGAAGATCATGGTGCTACTTTGAAGCACAAGTGTGGAAAAAGGATAGTAGCATTGCCCCTTCTCTTTTTTCTCTCATTTTTTATTTTGGGCTCTTTGGCCTCTTTTTTCTCCTTTTTTACATCCAGAGTCTCATCCCGGCTTGTGGGGGAATCATAGTCTCCGTCATCCTTTCCTCACTTGGGACAATGCTCTAATAATGATGATCATCACACTTTTATTTACTTTACAACTCAAGAATTACAACTCGATACTAGAACAAATATATGACTCTATATGAATGCCTCCGTCGGTATACCGGGATGTGCAATGACTCAAGAGTGACATGTATGAAAAATATGAACATTGGCTTTGCCACAAATATGATGTCAACTACATGATCATGCAAAGCAATATGACAATGATGAAGCGTGTCCTGATAAATTGAACGGTGGAAGTTGCATGGCAATATATCT
Source organism: Triticum aestivum (assembly GCF_018294505.1). NCBI lineage: Eukaryota > Viridiplantae > Streptophyta > Magnoliopsida > Poales > Poaceae > Triticum > Triticum aestivum. The sequence continues at coordinate 30,828,361 of NC_057814.1, forward strand.
CGAAATGGCTATGGAAATTCTTTAATAGGTAGGTATGGTGGCTGTTTTGAGGAAGGTATATGGTGGGTGTAATGCATCGGTGAGAGTTGCGCGGTACTAGATAGGCTAGCAATGGTGGAAGGGTGAGAGTGCGTATAATCCATGGACTCAACATTAATCATAAAGAACTCACCTACTTATTGCAAAAGTCTAGAAGCTATCAAAACAAAGTACTACATGCATGCCCCTAGGGGAAGGGTTGGTAGGAGTTAACCATCGCGCGATCCCGACCTCAACACAAAGGATGGCAATCAAAAAAATAAATCATGCTCCGACTTCATCACATAACGGTCCACCTTATGTGCATGCTACGGGAATCACAAACTTTAACACAAGTATTTCTACCAATCCATAATTACTCATTAGCATGTCTCTAATATCACCATCTTTATGTCTCAAAACAATATGCAAGGAATCAAATTTCTCATGTTATTCAATGCACTTTATATGAAAGTTTTTATTATATCCCTCTTGGATGCCCATCATATTAGGACTAAATTCATAACCTAAGCAAATTACCATGCTGTTTAAGGCTCTCAAAATAATATAAGTGAAGCATGAGAGTTCAACAATTTCTATAAAATAAAGCCACCGCCGTGCTCTAAAAAGAAAGTGAAGCACTAGAGCATATTGCCTAGCTCAAAAGATATAAGTGAAGCACATAGAGTATTCTAATAAATTCACGATTAATGCATGTCCCTCTCAAAAGGTGTGTACAACAAGGATAATTGTGGCAAACTGAAAATCAAAGACTCATATCATACAAGACGCTCGAAGCAAAACACATATCATGTGGTGAATGAAAATATAGCCCCAAGTAAATTTACCGATGGATTGAAGACGAAAGAGGGGATGCCATCCGGTGCATCCCCAAGCTTAGATGCTTGGTTGTCCTTGAATGTTACCTTGGGGTGCCTTGGGCGTCCCCAAGCTTAGGCTCTTGCCACTCCTTATTCCATAGTTCATCAAATCTTTACCCAAAACTTGAAAACTTCACAACACAAAACTCAACAGAAAACTCATGAGATCCGTTAGTATAAGAAAATAAAATCACCACTTTTGGTACTGTTGTGAACTCATTATTTATTTATATTGGTGTAATATCTACTGTATTAAAACTTTTCCATGGTTCATACGCCCCGATACTACCCATAGATTCATCAAAATAAGCAAACAACACATAGAAAACAGAATTTGTCAAAAACAGAATAGTCTGTAGCAATCTGGAAATTTCGAATACTTCTGTAACTCTAAGAATTCCAAAAACTCAGGACAACCTGGGCATTTTGTATATCAATATTGTGTAAAACATTCAGAATGTTTGGTCACTTCTGTGAATTATCAAAATTATTTTACTGGACGCAAAAGTTACTGTTTTTCAGCTAGATCAAATCAACTATCACCGTAGACCATCCAAAGGTCATATTTGGCTCAAACACTAATCAAAACACCAAAACACAATTACTACAAAGGTAATAATGTGTATTTCACATAAAAGCATAAAAGAAAAATATTGGGTTGTCTCCCAACAAGCGCTTTTCTTTAAAGCCTTTTAGCTAGGCATTGATAATTTCAATGATGCTCACATAAAAGATAGCAATTGAAACACGAAGAGAGCACCATGTAGCATGTGAAAAAAAAGTTTAAGTCCAACATACTTCCCATGCATATGCATTTTATAAGCAAAAAAATTATCAAGACAAGCAAAAACTAGCATATGCAAGGAAGAAGAAAGAAAAAATAGCAATCTCAACATGATGAGAGGTAATTGAGTAACATGAAACTTTTTACAACCATATTTTTCTCTCTCATAATAATTACATGTGGGATCATATTCAAATTCAACAATATAGCTATCACATAACATATTCTCTAGATGATCCACATGCATGCAAAGTTGACACTCTTCCAAGATAGTGGGATTAACATTAACTAAAGTCATGACCTCTTCAAATCCACTTTTATCAAAATTTTCATAAAATTGATCATTACCCAAAGTAGTGGGATCATTGTTACCTAGAGTCGACACTCTTCTAAACCCACTTTCAATATTATCGCAAACATATTCATCATGAGGCTTAAATAAATTTTCAAGATCATAAGAAGAATGACCCCAATCATGATCATTGCAATAAGTAGCGGACATGTCAAAATTAGCATCCCCAAGCTTGGGGTTCTGCATATTATTAGCACAATTGAAATTAATAGAATTTACAATAACACCATTTAAATCATGCTTTTCATTCAAAGAGCTATCGTGAATCACTTCAAAAATTTCCTCTTTAAGTACTTCATCACAATTTCCAGATTCACGAATTTCAAGCAAAACTTCATAAAGATAATCTAGTGCACTCAACTCACTAGCAATAGGTTCGTCGTAATTGGATCTCTTAAAAATATTAGCAAGTGGATGAGGATCCATAAACTCTTTTCTTCCTTATTTTCAATAAATACACAATTATACCAAGTGAACAAGCAAACAAACCAAGTAAGACATAAAGGCAAACGGAAAGAAGGCAAATAAAAGGGCAAATATTTTTGTATTTTTTCTGAAAACGTTTTAGAAGTGAGGGAGAGGAAAACGAGAGGCAAATGGCATATAATATAATGCAAGAGATGAGAGTTTATGATGGGTACTTGGTAGGTGATGTCCACTACACAACCTTCTTCTTGTAGACGTTGTTGGGCCTCCAAGTGCAGAGGTTTGTAGGACATTAGCAAATTTCCCTCAAGTGGATGACCAAAGGTGTATCAATCCATGGGAGGCGTAGGATGAAGATGGTCTCTCTCAAACAACCCTGCAACCAAATAACAAAGAGTCTCTTGTGTCCCCAACACACCCAATACAATGGTAAATTGTATAGGTGCACTAGTTCGGCGAAGAGATGGTGATCAAGTGCAATATGGATGATAGATATGAGTATTTGTAATCTGAAAATATAAAAATAGCAAGGTAACTAATGATAAAAGTGAGCACAAACGATATTGCAATGCGTTGAAACAAGGCCTAGGGTTCATACTTTCACTAGTGCAAGTTCTGTCAACAATAATAACATAATTGGATCATATAACTATCCCTCAACATGCAACAAAGAGTCACTCCAAAGTCACTAATAGCGGAGAACCAACGAAGAGATTATTGTAGGGTACGAAACCACCTCAAAGTTATCCTTTCTGATTGATCTATTCAAGAGTCCGTAGTAAAATAACATGAAGCTATTCTTTCCGTTCGATCTATCCTAGAGTTCGTACTAGAATAACACCTTAAGACACAAATCAACCAAAACCCTAATGTCACCTAGATACTCCAATGTCACCTCAAGTATCCGTGGGTATGATTATACGATATGAATCACACAATCTCAGATTCATCTATTCAACCAACACAAAGAACTTCAAAGAGTGCCCCAAAGTTTCTACCGGAGAGTCAAGACGAAAACGTGTGCCAAACCCTATGCATAAGTTCACAAGGTCACTGAACCCGCAAGTTGATCACCAAAACATACATCAAGTGGATCAATAGAATACCGCATTGTCACCACGGGTATCCCATGCAAGACATACATCAAGTGTTCTCAAATCCTTAAAGACTCAATCCGATAAGATAACTTCAAAGGGAAAACTCAATCCATTACAAGAGAGTAGAGGAAGAGAAACATCATAAGATCCAACTATAATAGCAAAGCTCGCGATACATCAAGATCGCGCCAAATCAAGAACACGAGAGAGAGAGAGAGATAGATCAAACACATAGCTACTGGTACATACCCTCAGCCCCGAGGGTGAATTACTCCCTCCTCGTCATGGAGAGCGTCGGGTTGATGAAGATGGCCACCGGTGAGGGATCCCCCCTGGGCAGGGTGCCGGAACAGGGCCCCGATTGGTTTTTGGTGGCTACAGAGGCTTGCGGCAGCGGAACTCCCGATCTAGGTTATGTTCTGGAGGTTTCTGTATTTATAGGAATTTTTGGCGTAGGTCTCACGTCAGGGGGGTCTCCGAGTCGTCCACGAGATAGGGGGGCGCCCCTCCACCCTCGTGGACGGCTCGGGACTCTTCTGGCCCAACTCTTTTACTCCGGGGGCTTCTTTTGGTCCATAAAAAATTGTCAAAAATTGGCACGCCAATTGGACTCCGTTTGGTATTCCTTTTCTGTAAAACTCAAAAACAAGGAAAAATAGAAACTGGCACTGGGCTCTAGGTTAATAGGTTAGTCCCAAAAATCATATAAAATAGCATATAAATGCATATAAAACATCCTAGATGGATAATATAATAGCATGGAACAATAAAAAATTATAGATACGTTGGAGACGTATCAGTAGGCTTGATGTAGACCTCTCCGGCAACGGTGCCAGAAATTCTTCTTGCTACTTCTTGAGCTTGCATTGGTTTTTCCCTTGAAGAGGAAAGGGTGATGCAGCAAAGTAGAGATAAGTATTTCCCTCAGTTAGCGAGCCAAGGTATCAATCCAGTAGGAGGTACAAGCAAGTCTCCAATCTATGCACCTGCACAAACAATCAAACACTTGCACCCAACGCGATAAAGGGGTTGTCAATCCCTTCACAGTCAATTGCGATGGTGAGCTCTCATAGAGATAAATATAAAAGATTACAAAAATGTAAAACCAAATAAATTGCGGCAAGGTATTTTTGGGTTTTTTGGTTTATAGATCTGAAAATATATGATGGAAAATAGACTCGGGGGGGGGGGGGGCATAGGTTTCACTAGAGGCTTCTCTCTTGAAAGAAAAAAGCACGGTGGGTGAACAAATTTTTGTCGAGCAATTGATAGAAAAGCGCAAAGTTATGACGATATCCAAGGCAATGATTATGAATATAGCCATCACGTCCGTGTCAAGTAGACCGACTCCTGCCTGCATCTACTACTATTACTCCACACATCGACTGCTATCCAGCATGCATCTAGAGTATTAAGTTCATAAGAACAAAGTAACGCCTTAAGTAAGATGACATGATGTAGAGGGATAAACTCAAGCAATATGATGAAAACCCCATGTTTTTACCCTTGATGGCAACAATACAATACGTGGCTCGCTACCCCTACTATGTCACTGGGTGAGGACACCGCAAGATTGAACCCAAAACTAAGCACCTTTCCCATTGCAAGAAATACCAATCTAGTTGGCCAAACCAAACCGATAATTCGAAGAGAAATACAAAGATATCAAATCATGCATATAAGAATTCGGATAAGATTCAAATAATATACATAGATAAGCTGATCATAAATCCACAATTCATCGGATCTCGACAAACACACCGCAAATAAGTATTACATCGGATAGATCTCCAAGAACATCGAGGAGAACTTTGTATTGAAGATCAAAGAGAGAGAAGAAGTCATCTAGCTAGTAGCTACGGACCCGTAAGTCTGTGGTAAACTACTCACGCATCATCAGAGAGGCAATAGGGTTGATGTAGATGCCCTCCGTGATCGATTCCCCATCCGGCAGATCGCCGGAAAAGGCCCCAAGATGGGATCTCACTAGGACAGAGGCTTACAGTGGCATAAACTTATTTTGGTGGACACTTCTGGTCGTTTGGGAATATTTGGGAATTTATAGGCCAATAATTAGGGATCGAGGAGCCTCGGGGGCCCCACAAGGCAGGGGGCGCTCCCCTACAGCGCGCCCTGAGGCATGCCGCCGCCTCGGGACTCCTCTGGCTTCATCTCCAAGTCCTACGTGTGTTTTCTGGTCTAAGAAAAATGATTGCGAAAGTTTTATTCCATTTGGACTTCGTTTGATATTCCTTTTCTGTAAAACTCAAAAACATGGAAAAACAGAAACTGGCACTGGGCTCTGGGTTAATAGGTTAGTCCCAAAAATAATATAAAACATCCAAAATAGATAATATAATAGCATGGAACAATAAAAAATTATAGATACGTTGGAGACTTATCAAGGTCAAACGGAGCTACGTGGGCCCCACAAGCCACCAGGGCATGCCCTGGTGCCTTGTGGGCTACTGCTCCATCTTCTCGCCCCCTCCCAAAGCTTGCAGGGTCCCTTAATGGCAGAAAAAATACCCAAAAAGTTTCGTGGCATTTGGACTTCGTTTGGTACCAATATTCTTAAAACCAAAAATAAGCAAGACACAACAACTGGCACTGGGCACTAAGTTATTAGGTTAGTCCCAAAAAATGATATATAATTTCTTGTAAGTGTATATAAAACATCCAAGATTGATACTATAATAGCATGGTGTTGGGGAACGTTGCATGGAAAACAAAAAATTTCTGCGCACACGCAAGATCTATCCGTGGAGATGCATAGCTACGAGAGGGGGAGATCATCGTCATACCCTTGAAGATCGCTAAGAGAAAGCGTTTATTACCGCGGTTGATGTAGTCGTACACTTTCACGACCCGTCCGATCAAGTACCGAACGTACGGCACCTCCGCGTTCAGCACACGTTCAACTAGATGACATCCTCGCCTTCCTTAGACCTTTTGAAGGGTCCAACCATGTCAAGCCCCCAGACTGCAAACGACCAATTAATTGGAATCATCCTCAATTCTTGAGCTGACACATGAGCCCGTCGAGAAAATTTCTGACATCCATCACACTTACTGACGATATCCTCTGCATCAATATGAGCCGTCAACCAATAAAACCCATGATGAAAGGCTTTAGCCACTAAAGATTTAGAGCCGGCGTGATGACCACAATCACCTTCATGGATCTCTCTTAAAATTTCACGGCCCTCTTCAGGAGAAACACAACGTTGGAACACGCCTGTCACACACCATCGGTGTAACTCGCCATTGACAATAGTCATAGAATTAGATCTCCTGGTGATTTGTCTTGCCAAAGTTTAATCCTCAGGTAACTCGCCCCGGGTCATATAAGCCAAGTAGGGAAGCATCCAATCAGGAATAGCATGGAGAGCCGCCACCAACTGCGCCTCCGGGTCAGGAATAGCAAGATCCTCTTCTGAAGGATGATGCAATACATCCAAAAACACATTAGGAGGCACCGGCTTACATTGATACCCCGGGCGGCTCAAGGTGTCAGCCGCCTCATTCTTCCTTCGATCCAGATGCTCTAGTTGGTACCCCTTGAAGTGACCAGCAATGTTGTCAACCGCCCTGTGATAAGCCGCCATGAGCGGGTCTTTAGAATCCCATGTGCCTGAGACTTGCGGAGCCACCAAGTCTGAGTCGCCAAAGCACCTGACCCGACTTAAGTTCATCTCCTTGGCCACTTGAAGGACGTGGAGTAAAGCCTCATATTCAGCTGCATTGTTAGTACAAGGAAACATCAGCCTTAAAACATAACAAAATTTGTCACCTCGTGGGGAAGTCAAAATAACTCCAACCCCCGAGCCTTCTGTAGGGTAACGTGATAGAAAACAAAAACTTTCCGACCTGCGCACTAGCCCAGGACCACTATGGAGACTGCATACATGGTTTGATCTTTTTCATTACCGACTCATAGCGCGGCGGGAAGTAGAGTCGATGACGATCGGCGGTGCAGATCCCCGCAGCTAGGATTTACAACCTCCCAACCGCGAGGATGTATACCCTCATCTGCTACTCAGACAGCCCTCCGGGAGGTGGTCGAACAGCCCCCCCCGGACGGTGTCGCGGACAGCCCTTCGGGAGGACCTTCGAAACTCGAACGGTCACTCGGACAGCCCTTCGGGAGGACCTTCGAAACTCGGACGGTCACACGGACAGCCCTTCGGGAGGCACTCACGAACTAAGACCGAAACTACGATCTCTCTATGGGGTTGCACACATACGGTGTCATCTATCCGGCAGGGCTTCGCCGTCCAGAACTAGTTCCTGCCGGAACCCAGACAACCTTACGGCTCTACGAAACTCTTTTCGTGGGAGGGAGAGAAGAAGCCAGATAATGCATGGCATGTGTATGAGAGCAAGGGATGAGTGTGGAGGGCTGCCCCTCCACCTCTATTTATAGGAAATCCCAAGGGGGTAGGGTAGTTTCACAAAAAACCCAAAATGCACATGAATGAAGTCCTTCCACAAGGACCTAGGAGTGAAACCAAGGAACAAGAGGGTCCCCAAGGGGGGATACCCCATGTGGCCGGCCACACCCCCATGAGGGGCCCAAAAAATGGCTCCTATCCATCCATGTCATCCCCAAGATCTTTTGGAGCAAAGCCCCAAAAGGTGGCTTTCCATAAAGTAACCATAAAGCTGATTTTCACTATTCATGACAACATTTTTTAGCGTCTGATCGAACTGAAAATATTTATGCGGGCTAAGAAAATTTCCAGTACCCACTAAAATGATTTTCAACGCGTTCCGAAACAATTCCGGTTTTAGTGATTTTCATCTGCGAAACGCATCTGAAGTGGCTCCGGCAGCTCCGGAACATTTCCGGTTTTTATCTCAGAAAATTCCAAAAAGCTTCCAGAATGATTCTGGCATCCTCCAAGAATTATCAGGCATGTGCCGAAACCAATTTGACTTAATGGTGTATCCCGAAACAACTTTTCGGTATCATCGAAACTTATCCGATGACCTCTCTCTGCGGTACGATTCCGCTGTCCGAAACTTTTCGGTGTCCGAAACTTTTTCGGTGATTTTCTCTAAGTCTCCCTGTCTAGTATTCAGCAGATAGATGACCCTTAAGCGTGTGACCCTATAGGTTCGGTGAAGTATAGACATGACCCGGAACCCCTTCCGATCAATGATCAACATCGGGGCCGTGGACACCCATATTGACCCCTATACCCACACGAATAAATATTCGAGTGAACCTCCAGTTGCCGTGTGCTATTCCTGTTGCTTCGCGATATGTTACAAATACCCGAGGTGAGACATGTTGGCATTCCCGTGGATCAACAACTTGTCCACTATGCTAGTTACCTCGTTACCGGTATTGTTCTCTTTTCTCGTTATCGTGTTCCGGCATCCCCGTGATCAAATCACAAAGTGTCTGGCCAGACGATGATGGATACCGTAACATCGAGAGGGCCCAGAGATATCTCTCCATCGTCGGAGGAGCAAATCCCAATCTTGAGCTATCAAGTTACTTGACACACTTTTCCATGAACCCGTAAGCCGCCGTAATAGCCACCCATTTACGGATGACGTTTAACAAACCCCAAAGTTCATGAAGCAAGCATGAAGAAACTCGATACTCTCATGGTCTAAAGAATCATGCAAACTTTAACCATCTCTGTGTTATGTACCAATAAACTTGTGACGAATGAATCTCATAGCATAACATCATGCCGGGTCGATTCAACACAAATGTTCTCTTAACATTATGCCCTCAAGGTTGCTGACATAGACATGCCCATGATCAGGAAAACATAACCATCATGCAACACTTGAGCTAGTCTTAGAGGCCAGACTAGGAATACATTTTACCGTTTATTATTCCACACGTGCATATGGGTCTTCCTCCGAGCCTCGTGGTTATTGCAGACTCGAGAACCATAGCAGTTATAGCATGGAACATAAACATAATTATGAACTCGGAGATAAATAATATCATTTATTATTGCCTCTAGGGCATATCTCCTACACGCGCGTCGCGCCACGCCACCTCCCTACTCGCCTGCTTCACCCGCGCCTCGAAACGCCTCCGCGGCGCCGCCCCGACCCCGTGGACACCTCACACGCCCCCTGCCTCTCTCCCTCGCCTCTCCTCACCAAGGCCGCCGCCGCCGTGCCCGCGCCGCCGTAGTTCTTGCAGCCACCGTCGTCCTCGCGCCGCCCCATCGTGTTCCTGAGCTTCGCTGTCGTCCGCTACGCCGAGCTAGCCGAGCCCCGAGCGCTCGCACGCTCTGCACCGCCTCCATCGACTTCGTCGTCATCGATCACCGCCGGAGATCCCCTTCGCCGTCACCGCTGCAGCAGCTCGTCCCCGACCTCGCCGTCTGCCCCGCCGTGACCGCTGTGAGCTCAGCTACCTCCCCATCTGTAGGATCGAAAGTATGTCTAGAGGGGGGTGATTAGACTACTTGACCAAATAAAAATCTAGCCTTTTCCCAATTTTAGTTCTTGGCAGATTTTAACAACTTAGCACAAGTCAAGCAATCAACCTACACATGCAATTCTAAGAGTATAGCAGCGGAATGTAAAACAATTGCATATGAAGGTAAAGGAGGAGTTTGAGGGAGCAAACGCAATGTTGACACGGAGATTTTTTATCCATGGTTCCGATAGGTGGTGCTATCGTACATCCATGTTGATGGCGACTTCAACCCACGAAGGGTAACGGTTGCGCGAGTCCACGGAGGGCTCCACCCATGAAGGGTCCACGAAGAAGCAACCTTGTCTATCCCACCATGGCCGTCTCCCACGAAGGACTTGCCTCACTCGGGTAGATCTTCACGAAGTAGGCGATCTCCTTGCCCTTACAAACTCTTTGGTTCAACTCCACAATCTTGACGGAGGCTCCAAGTGACACCTAGCCAATCTAGGAGACACCACTCTCCAAGAAGTAACAAATGGTGTGTTGATGATGAACTCCTTGCTCTTGTGCTTCAAATGATAGTCTCCCCAACACTCAACTCTCTCTCACAGGATTTGGATTTGGTGGAAAGAAGATTTGAGTGGAAAGCAACTTGGGGAAGGCTAGAGATCAAGATTTATGTGGTTGGAATGGGATATCTTGACCTCAACACAAGTGTAGGTGGTTCTCTCTCAGAAAATATGTATTGGAAGTGTAGGAATGTTCTGATGGCTGTCTCCACGAATGAAGAGTGGGTGGAGGGGTATATATAGCCTCCACACAAAATCTAACCGTTACACAAAAATCACCAAACTCGGTGGGACCGAATCATGAAACTCGGTCAGACCGATTTAGTTCATAATGTGACCGTTAGGCATTTCGGTGGGACCGAATGGATCAACTTGGTGGGACCGATGTGCTAGGGTTAGGGTAAATCCTCATCTCGGTTTGACTGATTACTCAAACTCGGTGGGACTGATTTGGGTAATAAGCGAAACAGAGAGTTGGCCAAGCAAACTCGGTGGGGCCGATTGCATATCTCGGTGGGACCGAAATTATTGCAATAGGCAACAGAGAGTTTGCAAGCCCATCTCGGTGAGACCGAGATCCCATCGGTGAGACCGAATTGATTAGGGTTTCTGGCAGTGGCTATGTCAACTGAACTCGGTGGCTCCGGATATGAAATTTCGGTGGGGCCGAGTTGGACTTTTTGGTTTGGGACATATGTGGATATGAGAAAGTAGTGGAGCGTTTTTGGAGCATATCACTAAGCATTTTGAGCAAGAACCTCATTAAGCAACACCTCATCCCCTCTTAATAGTATTGGCTTTTCCTATAGACTCAATGTGATCTTGGATCACTAAAATAGAAAATGTAGAGTCTTGTGCTTTGAGCTTGAGCCAATCTTTTGTCCTTAGCATTTTGAAGGGCCCACTTTCTAATCCATGCCATGCCAATCATTGAGCTTTCCTGAAATATTTATCTTGAAATAGCATTAGCTCAATGAGCTATATGTTGTTAGGAATTACCAAAATCACCCAGGGATAGTTGCACTTTCAATCTCCCCCTTTTTGGTAATTGATGACAACATATAGATCAAAGCTTCGACAAATGATAAATAAGATTGAAAAACATCGTCGCTTTGAGAAGTATGTGATAAGCAAGAGCTCCCCCTAAATTTGTGCATTATTTAACATTTGCTTTTGAATGCAAATGCACAATCGATTAGGATCATGGGTTACTCTTCCATGTCACATACATCTTGGTGGAGCGCTCAAAATGATAGGAATTAAAAACATGCACTCATCACCAAGCAAAGTGAATGATCATAAGAGGATATAAGAGATAATATCATCCAACAAGCATTAAGGGTAGCATATGATCAAACACATGATCAACAAGTATCTCACAAGCACATAAAGTATATCACACAAGCACACAAATAAGGAAGTTTCAACCAAAGAAGCAAGAGAGATAAAAAGCAACACTCTCTCTCAAAGCCTATGATCTATACAATTTTCTCCCCCTTTGGCAACAAGTTACCAAAAAGTTCAAAAATGCATAGTGTTAAACGACCCTCAGGCTTGGTCTTCACGAGGCGGTGTAGAGAGAACTCCAAGAACGAAGGCTTCAGATGAAGTAGCTGGAGCTGGTGGAGTTGCCGCGGGAGGTGGAACTGGAGCTGTAGCTGATGGTGCTGAGGCTATAGCTCGAGGATCTGTCACAGGCACTTCAGCAGATCTTTGTCCTCTGGGCACTCTAGCAAAAGCATCTGTAGTAGACTTGCCCTTCTTCTCCTCTGCTTCCTCCTGGAGCTGCTCAACTGCAGTTTGGATCTCAGTGACCTTCAGATCAAGATCATAGAACTTTGTCTCAATAATCCTTTCCAAGCTCTCATGGTTCTGAGTCAGGGTGGCCAAGCCCTTCTCAATTCTTAGTGTGGACTGGATCAGATAAGCAAGTTGATCTAGCTTACTCTTCGGGAACAATTGAGATGCCTCTTCTGTTCTTGGCATCTTGGCAGCTTTCTCAGCTTTAGCTTTCTCTCTCTTCCCATGTGCTTGCACTGATGTGGGGTCTTCCTCATTCACTACCACAGTGTTGTTTTCAAATTCAGGGTATATGGCCAGGTGTTCCTTATCCAATAGATAAGTCCCTGTGCCCATTTTAGAATTGATGAGCTCCTAAATTTGTGGGGCATACCCACAGCTTCTCTTCTGGTCAGCAGCAGTCCTCTTGATTGTCTCAACAATCAAAAACATGACCTTGAACTTCTGTGGGACATCAAATATATGCAGCAAGTTTATAGCATGTTCTCTGATCATCTTGTGATCACCTGACTTGGATAGCAGTGTGTGCCTTAGAATCTAGTTTATGGTAGGCAGACCAGACAACAAGAAGTGGACAGATCCAAACTTATGAGTCTCCAAAGCATCATCTGGGATCTCTCTGTACATGTGTGCCATGGTGTTGTGGTCTTTCTTCTTCTCAGCATAAACATCCAAGCCATCCTCATGTTCCTCAGGGGCATTGATAAGCTTGGCCCACTCATCAACTGTAGACTGGTACCTAGTACCCTCAGACATCCATACTATCCTTCCATCTGGATAGAAGTGAGCAGTGGAGTAAAACTGCATGATCAACTCATCATTCCACTTAGTGAGCTTCTGGGCAACAAATGTGTCAACTCCACATGCCTTGAAGCTATCATACACACCGGGGAAGTGATCCTCATTCTCCTTGATGAACTCCCAGTCAACCCATCTCATGTCACACACTATGGGCTTCTTATCAAGCAGAATTGTCTCATAGAAGTCCTGTTGTTCCTTAGTGTGAAACCTGTAGTCCACAGCAGTTCTCCTCCTGATAGCATATGGATCAGACTGTCTCCATAGTCTCAAACCTGCATCCTTCCTGATTTTCATGTTTTCTGCAACTGGATGTGCATCATTGTGATCAGGGATCTTGGGCTTCAGCTTCCTTAGCACTTGAGCTTCATCTTCATCAGAAGCTTCAGGCACTGGGGCCTTGTTCTTCTCTGCAGCTGGAATGTTTCTGGTGCTTCTCTTGGGCTTCTGAGCTGGAGCAGCTGCCTTGGGAGCAGTTTGGGCTTAGATGGAGCAGCCCATGATCTGATTGCATCTCCCATGAGCTTATGTGCTTTGGGTGCTGGTGCAGCATCCTCTTGCTCTTCTTCTTCTTCTTCTTCTTCTTCTTCTTCTTCTTCTTCTTCATAATCAATCCTCATTGAGGGCTTGCCAAGAACTTTGGCAGTTGTGGTTCTTGCCCTTTTCTTCTTCTTATCCTCACCAGCTGCTTCTTCTTCAGATTCAATGGTGAACTTCATGGTTTCACCTGTGGCAACTTTTCTTGGCTTTGACATGGGCTGTCTTCTTGCGGGCATCTTTGTTTTCATTCCAGGCTTAGTTGCAGCAGCTGTGCCATATTCCTTTTCCAGTACCTTTTTCTTTGAAGTGGCTTCATCTTCAACAGCCACATAATCCTCATCTTCTGAATCAGAAATTCTCTTCTTCCTTGTCCTGGTAGCAGCCTTTGGCAGGTTGTTGGGAGTGCTCCTGCTGCCTTCATCATAGCAGCTAGAGGGATCTGAACCCTCACTCATCTGCACCTGTTGCTCAGACCTATTCTGACTATCACTTTGACCAGACATCTCTGCAAATACTCTGCCAGCAGAGCCTGTGAATAGGTTATAGATGAGGTAGAGTAGATGAGCATCACAAAGTACAGGAGTTTTGCAAAACAGATGACTGAAAAACTTAGTTTTAGTTCTCCACAGAAAGCATTTCGGAGCTACCGATTTGTAAACTCGGTGATACCGAAGCAACTTTTGGAACCTAAACTAGTGAACTCGTCAGACCGAGTCACAGTTTGGTGGTACCGAGACTGCTAGGGTTTCATAGAGAAATCGAACTCGGTCACGCCGATTTGCAATTTTCGGTCAGACCGAAAACGCGTGTGCTCTGGCCTAAGCGAAATCGGTGAGTCCGATTTCTACAACTCGGTCGGTCCGAGATGAATTCGGCAGAGACCTAACCCTAAATTTTCAAATCAAAACTAATCTATGGGACGTTTTCGCTGGACAGGATGATTTCATTCGTGGAAAGAATCATGGCAAAGTAATGTGCTAAGAATCAGAGTTATGGATTAGCACAAAGATCAAGTTCGTACCCTAGTTCGGCGACGAACTTGCTACGGCGGCGACGGCGGGGCAGATTGCCGTTGACGGCAGCGGAGACCAGCGGCGGGAGGTCGCTGGCGACGAGAGGACAATCTGGAGACCCGAGGAGGCAGAGCAGGTTACGCGCGGGCGAAGAGGTTCGAAATTTTTCCAAAATTTGGCCCGTCAGTATATATAACCTGACACTGTCGGTGTGACCGAGTGAAACAACTCGGTGGCACCGAGATGCAAAACTGCAAGCAATTACTGCAACTCGGTGTGACCGAAAGGTTCTAATCGGTTGCACCGAGATTGAAAACCCTAGATCAACTTAGTGATCTTGGTAGGACCGAAAGAGATGAATCGGTCAGACCGAAATGCACAAAGAGGTTTTGGAAGTTTAAGTCTATGACGAATCGGGGACTCCGAGTGCTCCTCACGCAGAGTAGTTCGAATCTGACTTGATCAAACTTTGTGATGTAGCATGAAGAGAGTTTGAGACGAGGAAATCATAGATAGCTAGGGAGTTCTTAGGCATTCTTGTCCATCCATTTGGCAAAAGAGAAAGAGCCAAACAATCAAAACAACAAATGGATGTCCTCGAATGAGTAAAATATGCAACCAACATGCTCACACAATAAAATGGCAAATGAAATATGTGACAAAGCGTGCACAATCACTCTAGCATCTATCAAGCAATTTGGCGATGACTAGGTCATCTATATATGAGTATATTGATTAGGAGTCAAATGAGAACATTTGATCATAGGTCATACTTATCGTTTAAGCACAAGTGGGGTTACCACTTTTACATAAAGCATTGTTGTGTTCACACCATTAGAGTTGCTTTAGCTCAATTGATTAGAGTAAAGCTCCCCCTAGATGTGATATCCCCCCTAAGAGGGATGAACTAACCTTGGGTTTTGTCGATGATGACTTCATGTAGGTGTTGAAGATGTAGATGCTCAATGTTGATGTAGATCATTCGGAGCAATCCATTGGAGTGAGTTGCACTTTCAATACCTACACGGGTTAGTCCCACAAGGAACAAGCAAGGATATCCATAGACATAGAGTGATGTATACACAAGATGATGTCCATGAAAGCATTAGGTTACCTTGTCCCTTGTCTTACCAACAAGAGGGTTTGTGACTCCTTGAACTAGTGCAAGATATGGAAGTTGTTTGCACTTGTCCTTGCCAAAATGATAAGAGTGAAGTATGTTGGCGGAGTCACCCTCAAGAACTCTCTAGTTCTTCTTCTTCGGGATCCACACCATCTTGATGGGAATCCTTGGAGTTGTAGTCGTACTTGATGAAGTAGAACTTGATGTAGTCTTGGGAACCCACTTGACCAAGGCCTTAGGTGCTTCTTCAAATGCATCAATTTCCTCTTGAAGCTTGTCCTTGCCTTTTTGCTTGTGGTCTTGTGGTGGAAGATCATCTTGAGCTTGTGTTCCTTTGAAAGAAGTAGGATCATACTTCTCTTGTTGAGGAACAAACTTCGTCTTGGGGTATTGATCTTCTTCCCACTCAACTCCATTGGCATTGAACTTTCGTTCAAAACCAACACCTTGATTCTTCCGGTGCCTTCCTTGCTTGCGTACAATTTCCTCAAATTGCTTACTTCCGGCAAGGCTCTTGTAAACACCTTTCTCTATAATTCCCTTCAATAAGCTATTTTCTTGCTCAAGTGTAACTTGGCTAAGAGAATCATTAGTGGAATCAAGAGAACTACTAGATGCAACAACATTGGATTTAGCATGATTGTTGTTACTACTAGATGAAGAATCTTTCTTGCTCTTGTTGCTAGATTTAACTTGTGGCATGTAAGTAGACAAGAGTAAACGCTTGGCAATGTAAGAAGAACTTTTCTTGCGAAGATCATCATTGATTGCCTTTAAAAACTCATGTTCTTGCTCAAGGTTGAGCTTTTCAAAGCGTAGCTTATCATGAGTCTTTAAAAGTTCTCGATGATCTTCCAAGGTAGTTTCATGAGCTAACTTAAGAGTGTTTAGTTCTTTAGTTAGACGCTCAATCTCCTTCTTATCATCGTCATTCGTTTTATCTTGATTAGCATGATTAATTGACGTTTCATCATAGTTTTCATCACTAGAGTTGTCAACAAGTAAATCATCATCACCTAGCAAATCATCTTCATCACTATTGAAATCAACATACTCGGGGTGTGTTACCTTTGGACCTTTAGCCATGAAGCATCTTCCAATTCCTTCATTTGGTGAGTCAAATATGTCGTAGGAGTTGGTTGTCACAAGTGCTAGTCCGGCAACACCTTCATCTTGAGTATATTCGGAGTCGGAGTGATAACTTCTTTCGGAGTGATGGTCGGAGTCGGAACCGGATACCCATTCACCAACATGAGCTTGATGTCTTCTTTTTGTGTAGCTCCTTGAAGATTTGTCCTTCCTTTCTGAATCCTTGCTTCTCCGAGAGGGTCTTCGTTCATAACGATCATCTCTACTCCTTCTTTCTCTTGGTGGTGATTCTTCTCTTCTACTTCTTCTTTTGGGAGAATCTTCTCTTCTTTTGTAGGGAGCCGTACACTCATTGGAGTAGTGTCCGGGTCTTCCACAATTGTAGCAATTACGCTCACGACTAGAAGATCTTTTGTCATTGTAGGACCTTGACTTGGAACTTCTTTCCTTGCTTCTACTCTTGTAGAACTTGTTGAAGTTCTTCACCATTAGACTCAATTCTTCATTGAAGGTTTGCTTCTCACTTGATGATGTGAGAGCTTCACATGAGGCTTTGTAAGCGCCACTTGACTTGTTGTGGAGCTCTTCCTTATCCTTGAGTGACATCTCATGAGCAACTATTCTTCCAATGACTTCCGTTGGCTTGAGATCTTTGTAGTTGGGCATCATTTGGATCAATGTGCACACGGTATCATATTTTCCATCCAAGGCTCTTAGGATCTTCTTGATGATGAATCTATCGGTCATCTCTTCACTTCCTAAGCCGGCAATCTCATTTGTGATGAGAGCAAGCCTAGAGTACATTTCGGCGACACCTTCACCATCCTTCATTTTGAACTTGTCAAGTTGACTTTGAAGCACATCCAATTTGGATTCCTTGATGGAGTCGGTACCTTCGTGCATATCGATCAAAGTATCCCAAATTTCCTTTGCATTCTCGAGATGGCTGATTTTGTTGAATTCTTCGGGACACAATCCGTTGAAGAGAATATCACAAGCTTGAGCATTTTATTGTAGCATCTTCAACTCTTCCGCGGTAGCTTCACGGTTTGGTTCTTTCCCATCAAAGAATTCAACTTGCAAGCCAATACACGCAATAGCCCAAACGGCGGGGTTATGTCCAAAATATGCATTTTCATCTTATGCTTCCAACTAGCAAAATTTGTACCATCAAATTTAGGACCTCTACGGTGGTAATTTCCCTCGCTAGACGCCATACTCTCCTAGGTTGTGAAACCAAGGCTACGACCACCAAAAGCTATGGAAATCAAAGCAAAAGGAGACCAATGCTCTGATACCACTTGTAGGATCGAAAGTATGTCTAGAGGGGGTGTGATTCACTACTAGGAAAAGGGCTATAGATGATGTGGACACTAATGGCGCACCAGACATGTGGTGCGCCACTACTATATAGCAGTGGCGCACCATGTGTTGGTGCGCCATTATTGTCCAAATACTAATGGCGCACCACATCCACGGTGCGCCACTAGTAACAATTTTTTTAATTTTTTTCAAAACTAGTAATGGCGCACCAGGGGATAGTGCGCCATTACTAGTTAAACTAGTAATGGCGCACCACATTCACGGTGCGCCACTAGTAATTTTTTTCAAAATTTTTTTAATTTTTTTTCAAAACTACTAATGGTGCACCGTAGAACTAGTAATGGCGCACCATGTGTGTGGTGCGTCATTAGTAACTTGCCCCAAAAATTCCACCGAAGGCACCCCCTGGACCGCCTTTTCAGTTTTAGAAAAAATAAAAGAAAATGATGGAAATGTCAAAACAATAAAAGAAAATAAGTTTCCCATGTGATATGTGGTCTACTTGTTGGGAAAATTTACAAATATCAATTTCGACTTTATTTGCAAAATCTCTGTGGAATTTGTAAAATGGGCATAACTTTTGCATACGAACTCGGATTAAAAAGTTTTTTATATGAAAAATCATCTACTCGAAAAGGAGACCAATGCTCTGATACCATTTGTAGGATCGAAAGTATGTCTAGAGGGGGTGTGATTCACTACTAGGAAAAGGGCTATAGATGATATGGACACTAATGGCGCACCAGACATGTGGTGCGCCACTCCTATATAGCAGTGGCGCACCATGTGTTGGTGCACCATTAGTGTCCAAATACTAATGGCGCACCACATCCACGGTGCGCCACTAGTAACAATTTTTTTTTTATTTTTCAAAACTAGTAATGGCGCACCAGGGGATTAGTGCGCCACTACTAGTTAAACTAGTAATGGCGCACCACATCCACGGTGCGCCACTAGTAATTTTTTTTCAATTTTTTTTTTCAAAACTACTAATGGCGCACCGTGTGTGTAGTGCGCCATTACTAGTTGAACTAGTAATGGCGCACCACTCCCACGGTGCGCCATTAGTAACTTGCCCCAAAAATTCCACCGAATGCACCCCCCTGGACCGCCCTTTCAGTTTTAGAAAAAATAAAAGAAAATGATGGAAATGTCAAAAAAATAAAAGAAAATAAGTTTCCCATGTGATATGTGGTCTACTTGTTGGGAAAATTTACAAATACGAATTTCGACTTTATTTGCAAAATCTCTCTGGAATTTGTAAAATGGGCATAACTTTTGCATACGAACTCGGATTAAAAAGTTTTTTATATGAAAAATCATCTACTCGAAAAGATACATCCGAATTTAACGGGTGAACCCCGTTAAACATTTTCAGAATCCTCAAAAACCTAACAGAAAAAAAGTTATGGGGCTTTTAAGATCCGGAGAGGCAAAAAAATTCAAAAAAAAAAACTCAGTAATGGCGCACCTGCCCATGGTGCGCCATTACTATCTTCCCGCCTTCAAAATTCAAACTATATCAAAAAAATAAAAATAAAAGTTACTAATGGCGCACCTGCCCACGGTGCGCCATTACTATCTTCCCGCCTTCAAAATTCAAAAATAAATCCAAAAAAAAAGTTAGTAATGGCGCACCTGCCCACGATGCGCCATTACTATGCCGTATATATGGCTGGGCGGGGTCCTCTCCTCCTTACCTCTTCATTGTTCTCCTCCACTCCACCTCTCCTCCACCCCATCTCCTCCTCTCCTCCACTCCATCTCCCCTTCTCTCCTCCACCATACTCCCCTCCTCCTCTCCGGCGACCTCCTCCTCCTCCTCCTCTCCGGCGACCTCCTCCTCCCTCCTCTCCTCCCCTCCCCTCACGGTTTCTCCTCCCTCCTCTCTGGTGATCTCCTCCTCCCTCCTCTCCGGTGATCTCCTCCTCCCTCCTCTCCGGTGAGCTCCTCCTCTCCTATCCTCCCCTCCCCTCATGGTTTCTCCTTCCTTCTCTCCGATGCTCCGGTGAACTCCTCTCCGGCGACCTCCTCCTCCTCTCCGGCGATGTAGTCGAGCGCCTCTCCGGTGACCTCCTCCTCCTCCTCTCCGGTGACCTCGGCCCTCCTCTCCGGTGAACTCCTCTCCGGCAAAAGAACACGGCAAAAGAACGTACAAGATCCAAAAACGAGAACAAAATTTGAAAAAATATCGTGCAAAAAAAGAGCAAAAAATGGGCAAAAAAATCGCGATCCAGATCCAAATTCAAAATTCAAAAATAGCAATGGCGCATCACCCCACAGTGCGCCATTAGTATGGCAAAGCACATGTGTAAATATCGCCCCCTAGGAGGCACACTAATGGCGCATGTTGGTCTATACTAATGGCGCACGGCGTGATGCGCCATTAGTATACCAGATACTAATGGCGCACCAGTGGTGCGCCATTAGTATTTAATACTAGTGGCTTGGTACTAGTGGCGCACCAGTAGTGCGCCATTAGTAGGCAAAACTGGTGCGCCACTAGTAGGCCTTTTCCTAATAGTGATTAGACTACTTGACCAAATAAAAATCTAGCCTTTTCCCAATTTTAATTCTTGGCAGATTTTAACAACTTAGCACAAGTCAAGCAATCAACCTACACATGAAATTCTAAGAGTATAGCAGCAGAATGTAAAACAATTGCATTTGAAGGTAAAGGGAGGAGTTTGAGGGAGCAAACGCAATGTTGACACGGAGATTTTTTATCCGTGGTTCCAATAGGTGGTGCTATCTACATCCACGTTGATGGAGCATTCAACCCACGAAGAGTAACGGTTGCGCGAGTCCACGGAGGGCTCCACCCACGAAGGGTCCACGAAGAAGCAACCTTGTCTATCCCACCATGGTCGTCGCCCACGAAGGACATGCCTCACTCGGGTAGATCTTCACGAAGTAGGCGATCTCCTTGCCCTTACAAACTCCTTGGTTCAACTCCACAATCTTGACGGAGGCTCCCAAGTGACACCTAGCCAATCTAGGAGACACCACTCTCCAAGAAGTAACAAATGGTGTGTTGATGATGAACTCCTTGCTCTTGTGCTTCAAATGATAGTCTCCCCAACACTCAACTCTCTCTCACAGGATTTGGATTTGGTGGAAAGAAGATTTGAGTGGAAAGCAACTTGGGGAAGGCTAGAGATCAAGATTTATGTGGTTGGAATGGGATATCTTGACCTCAACACAAGTGTAGGTGGTTCTCTCTCAGAAAATATGTGTTGGAAGTGTAGGCATGTTCTGATGGCTCTCTCCATGAATGAAGAGTGGGTGGAGGGGTATATATAGCCTCCACACAAAATCTAACCGTTACACACTAATCACCAAACTCGGTGGGACCGAATCATGAAACTTGGTCAAACCAATTTAGTTCATAATGTGACCGTTAGGCATTTCGGTGGGACCGAATGGATCAACTCGGTGGGACCGATGTGCTAGGGTTAGGGTAAATCCTCATCTCGGTTTGACCGATTACTCAAACTCGGTGGGACCGATTTGGGTAATAAGCGAAACAGAGAGTTGGCCAAGCAAACTCGATGGGGCCGATTGCATATCTCGGTGGGACCAAAATTATTGTACTAGGCAACAGAGAGTTTGCAAGCCCATCTCGGTGAGACCGAATTGATTAGGGTTTCTGGCAGTGGCTATGTCAACTGAACTCGGTGGCTTCGGATATGAAATTTCGGTGGGGCCGAGTTGGACTTTTTGGTTTGGGACATATGTGGTTATGAGAAAGTAGTGGAGGGTTTTTGGAGCATATCACTAAGCATTTTGAGCAAGAACCTCATTAAGCAACACCTCATCCCCTCTTAATAGTATTGGCTTTTCCTATAGACTCAATGTGATCTTGTATCACTAAAATAGAAAATGTAGAGTCTTGTGCTTTGAGCTTGAGCCAATCTTTTGTCCTTAGCATTTTGAAGGGTCCACTTTCTAATCCATGCCAATCATTGAGCTTTCCTGAAATATTTATCTTGAAATAGCATTAGCTCAATGAGCTATATGTTGTTAGGAATTACCAAAACTACCCAGGGATAGTTGCACTTTCACCATCCTCTCTGTTTTTGCTCTCGAGCACCGTAGCGACCGCATGAAGCTCAACTGCACGCGCCGCCACCGAGCTCGTCACCGACGTGACTTCGGCCACGCAATGGCCTCGCCACCCTGCCCGCTACCCTCACCGCACTCCCAGGATGCCGTAGCACCACTCCCCGCACCTCGTCGTGCCCCCTAGCGACGGGTTCGACCTCGCCCGAACTCCGGCGACCGCCAAGGTCGTCGTCGGCGTTGTTTCCGGTGACCCGAGCTCCACCGCCACCACCACTCGACGCGGCTCACTCCCAGCTACCCGTAGATGGTCTCCGACGTCCATTTGGTCGCCGGAGGACAAAACCCGCACTGCCCCGCCGCGTTTGGCCTCGCCGGTGGCTAAACGCCGGCGAGTTGACCAGTTTGACCGGGTTGACCCCAGTTTGACCCCCTGGGTCTATGACAGGTGGGGCCCGCCCTGCTAATTAACCTAGGATTAGGACTAACTAAAATTAGTTAGTCTAATGACACTGACACGCCACTGGTCAGGTTTGACCTGGACCATCCCCGTTGACAGCTGACATCACCATGCTGCAATGCTGACGCAATAAATCATTTACTGGATTTATTCTTATACATGAAATTCCAGAAAATACTACAAACTTCAAAAATTCATAGAAATTAATCTGTAACTCCAAATGTAAAGATTTATATATGAAATTTGATCAGAAAAATTCAATCTTTCCATCTGTACTGGTTTCATGCATGTCAGAACAATTTAACCTTGCTGTTTAGATGAAACAAGTTAATGCACTAATATCACCTCTTATTTTGGGTTAGCATTTGAATCGTTGATTCAAATGAACTCAAACTAATCTGTTCTAAGTTGCATTAGCCAAAACACACTCATTTTGCCATGTCATTGCATGCATCATATTGTTGCATATTGCCATGTGATGATTGTGTTTCGATGTGTTCTTCGTGGTAGGTTCGGCCTCCGAGGATATTGAAACTGCTGTGTGTTGCGGTAGCTGAACCCATATCCTCTGCATGACCTGTCATTGCCACAGTAACTAGATGAAACCCACTAGCATGTGTAGGAGTTGATTGATCCATGTTTGTGTTTCCTACCATGCTATGCTTGCTATGCTTAGAGTCGTGTCAGGTCTGGCTCATCAGGGTGATGGACTAGAGTGAGTGGTTGTGTCGACAATGAGAGTGAAGTGTTGAACATGATTTGGTAAAGGTATCGATGAGAGGCCATGTAGGAGTACATGGTGGGTTGTTTCATTGAGGCCGTCCTTAAGAACTGAGATCTGTATGCGTGATTTAAGATTCAGCTACTACCACACATTGGGATCCTTAATTGACTCTCTCGACTTATTAACCACCCCCATCCTCTGTCCAGGAGTTGTAAGTAGTTTTTTTTGTTTGTAGTTGCTGGAGGCCGTGCGCAGCACTGACCTTAGGGGTGGGCTGTGATGCGGTAGGCACGTGGCCCGGTGTACCGAGTCGCCCGTTAGGTGTCTCGGGAACCCTGCACACATCATTTGGGGCAGTTGAGGATACCCCGTCCGGATTTCCTTGTGGATGGAACCCGAATAGGCGATAAACCTAGACTAGAGACCCGTGTGTTTAGTCAAGTCGTGGCCGACACCCTCGCTGGGCTTCCGCTTGAAGGTTGCCGAGTACATGTCGTGTAGCGACGATAAGTGGTGAAAGCGTGTGTGAAGAAGTACACCCCTGCAGGGTATAAAACTATTCGAATAGCCGCGTCCGCGGTAAAGGACTACTTGGTCGCTTATGCAGTTCATAGACAAGTTAATGGTTACTACTAAATGACTCAAGATAAGTGTGAGTGCCGCGGATGGCCCTCTCGTAGGATGACGAGGGAGGAGCCATGGTGGAGTATTGGGATGGTGATTAGTGGACACGTTTGCACAAAATCATTTACAAGTGGTGTCTCGTAGGATAGCTTAGCCAAGAGTCAAAGCTGGCTTGCTGCAATAACTCCACTACCCTTCTTGAGAATGTGCATGTATAGTAGGATCTGTTGTAAGACTTGCTGAGTACCTTTGTACTCATGTTGCTTTAATAATTGTTGCAGACGAGAACACCGCCCCCTCTGATGGGTTCTATGTAGATCTCGACGTTGACGAGTGACTTGCCACCCAGGTGGTGACCTGAGCTTGTGAAGGGCCTTTGTAGATAGACAGGCTTCATCAAGCCTTCTCTCTTTCTAGTTGTCTGTACTCAGACAAGTTTGCTTCCGCATGTGCTTGTATGTTTGTATGACTTGAGTGTCGGGTCATGTGACCCCTACCTGTATGAACATGTTATGTATGGCTCTCCGGAGCCTTTAAATAAAGTACTTTGAGTTGTAGAGTTTTGTTGTGATGCCATGTTGTATTTACACATATCGAGCATACTGTGTGTATGATTGAAATGCTTGGTATGTGTGGGATCCGACAATCCAGTTGTTTATCCTTGGCAGCCTCTCTTATGGGAAAATGTAGTCTGGTGTCTCCACTGATCCTTGGTAGTCCGCTACAGCCCGGTTTACCGGAGTCCTGCTAGCCCAGCACTACTGCTCCGTAACACTAAGACTGGCCGGCATGTGTTTCACTTCGTTCCTGTGTCTGTCCCTTCGGGGAAATGTCACGCGGTGACATCCGGAGTCTTGCCTAGCCTGTTACAGCCCGGGTTGCCGGAGTCCTGTTAGCCGAGTGCTACAGCCCGGATTCACACGCTGCTGACTGACATGCTCGATGTTGATTCATGTATGCCTGTCCCCGTAAGTTAGCGCTGCTTTGGGTTCACGACTAGCCATGTCGGCCCGGGTTCTCTGTCATATGGATGCTAGTGACACTATCATATACGTGAGCCAAAAGTCGCAAACGGTCCCGGGCCATGGTAAGGCAACACCCGTGGGAATACCGTGCGTGAGGCCGCAAAGTGATATGAGGTGTTACAGGCTAGATCGGTGTGACTTAGAATCGGGGTCCTGACAGCATTGGCATCAGAGCCGGACTGCTTGTAGGTTCGTTAAGCCAAACTGGTCGATGTCGAGTCTAGAAATGCTTTAGTTATATGTAGGGGAATTGATTGTGGGAGGGACGTAAGGCTCTTTTTACTCCTTTACCTTATGCCCTCTAATCTGAGTCATCCTCTTCTCTTTCTACGTGGGTTAAGGACTAGGATCTCTTCTCTCTATCAGGTTCACGTGTTACTAATCCGTAGTAACTTATAGGATTGTTGGTTACAAGCCTCAGTTCAGTTTCTACTACTTTTAGTATGTTGTCAATTGAACCGGAACGTTGATATGATGTTGTTGAGTGGTTTTGCAAATTTTTGTGAATGTCTCAAATCTTTTTCTGAGCATTTACAACCGTTATGCTGTCCGATTTCTCCTAGAAAATTCTAATGCCTTTGCATTATTCCGTGCTTTCAGATGGCCTCCCGCAACCAGAATCAAGTGGTTCATTTGACTCAGTGCCTCGATGTACCTGGTCACACGGCCATGTTGGTCCGTGTGATGACCGAGACGGGCTATCGATGGTATCCCGAGTATACCATCGAGGAGCAGTTTCAAGACTTCAATCAGAGCCATGTGCAGTCAAGATATACCCTTCCTATCCTGGAGCTACTGAACCCCTCCATTGCTCTTATGGACTTGGGGTTACCATCGAGATGTACATGCAGGACGCTGCTTACTCGATGATGACTATCATGCGAGCCAGAATTGCCTTGCTTCGGAACACTGACTTCCGCTATATGCCAGCATCACTCCCTGGGGCAGAAGGGTACTATCAGCCTCTCTACACTGACTCCTCCCATGAGGATTCGCTACTCTGCACCACCATAGAGATGCTTGAGGACAAGGACCGTGAGAATGGTGCCTTGCAAATGGAGCTCTTCAACACTCGTTCTGATCACTGGGCCACTCTGACATGGTTTGCACCTGCCGTGCAGGCCGGGTATATGGACATGAGGGACTTGTACTCCGTGCGGTCTGGTCTGCCAGATCGTATGGACTGGCGTGATGTAGGAGGCATCACCCCTCCCCATGGACCCCGTCTGCCGCCGTTTGTTGGACTAAGGCCACATCCGAGTCCTTATGGACCGCAAGCTCCACAGGACCGACTGTTTCCAGATGATCATGTTCAGCTCCCAGGACATGGTGGTAATCTCTATGAAGATTACTACGGAGACGTCTGAGTTGGTAGTAGCTTCACTAGTATTGTAACAGTTGTATTCTCCACAGTCCTGCGTGACTCGTGGGATACAACTTGGTGTGTGTATCACGTTCCGAAGGTGTAGAAAAATAATGTATAGGAGCTTGGAATGCCTCTGATGAGATGTATCGTCTTTCACCGTAGTTGTACTCTAGCCTGGGCCTGTACCAAACTATGTATGGTGTGTATGACCGATGGTATATATATGGCAGTTTTTATATTACCATGTCATGCAAATGAACATCTCAGCATTTCATGTCGTCCTTTACATTCTGCACTTCCTTGCCAGCATTTTGCCATCCTTGTCTAAACCGTTGTCTTGTCTTTCCAAGGATGGTTAATACCCGCAACAACCCTGCTGCCCCGGAGCAGGGTGAAGCCAGTGCAGCTAGGGATGGGAATCTGCCTCACCCGCCTTCTCTGGCCGAAGTTATGCTGGAGGCAGAAAGAAACAAGCGTGAGACCAACCGCTTGCTAGAACGTATAGAGCAGAATACTGCACTTCGCCAGAGGAACGACTTGGTGTCAATCAACGACTTTATCAAGTTGTACCCACCAACATTCCATCATTCCGTCGAGCCCCTCGACGCGGATGATTGGCTTCGCAGCATCACCAATAAGCTACGATCTGCCAACATAGCCGAAGCTGATAAGGTTACCTACGCTGCCTATCACCTTGAAGGCCCTGCTAGCCTTTGGTGGGAAAACTATGAGGCTATGCGCCCAGCTGCCCAAATCACTAATTGGGCTGAATTTAGTGAGGCTTTCCGTGAGCATCACATTCCAGAGGGTCTCATGGATCGTAAGAGGGAAGAGTTCTGCAATTTCACCCAAGGTAGACTGACCGTGGATGCATACAGCCGTGAGTTTGGAAATCTAACACGTATGCTCCTGAAGAGGTATCCACCGACGCCAAGAAGCAGGCAAGGTTCCGCAAGGGACTTAGCCCCGAGCTTCGCCGTGATCTCCGTCTGCACGAGTGCACCTCCTTCCAGAAGCTTGTGAACAAGGCCATCAGTGCTGAGACAGGTCAGACTGACTATGACGCTTCATGCAAGCACTCCCGCGACTTTGGTTCTTCATCTGGCTATGGACCACAGAAGCGCCGGGTGTGGATTCCTAACACAGCTCTGCCGCCCAGGTTCACTCCGAGGCCATCCTTTGAGGCGCCTCGCCCCAACCAGCAGTATGCACCACCCAAGGCCTATGGTGGCCCCACTGCTAATGCTGCTCCACGCCCCATTGTTGTGACATGCTTCAAGTGTGGAGAGACGGGTCACTACCTGCGCGAGTGTCCCCAGAACAACAACCCCAACCAGTTCGGAAAGTCCGTTGGTCGTGGCAAGCCAGCGGGAAAGACATATTACGCCAAGCCGGCCACCACTGCACATGGCCATGTCAACTATGTCTCAGCTGAGGAGACTCATGAGGATCCCAACGTCGTCCTTGGTACGCTCCTTGTTAATTGCCATCCGGCATCTGTTCTTTTCGATACTGGAGCATCTCATTCGTTCATTTCTGAGAGCTATGCTCGATTGCGCAACACCACATTTAGTGACATGCCCACCTCCATGGAAATTCAAACACCTTGTTCTAGGTGGCAAACCTCTAGAATAAGCCATGGAAATGAAATTCTAGTCGATAGATTGGTCTTCCTTGCATCACTGATAGCTCTCAAATCCTCGGACATAAACATCATCTTGGGTATGGACTGGATGTCAGCCCACTATGCTAAGATTGATTGCTCTACTAAAAGTGTTCAACTTACCCATCCATCGGGCAAGACAGTCAGTGTTTTGACCTGAGTGTCTGAGCGTCAGCTCTACTCCCTAAATGCCAACCCTCTTCCAGACCTTGAATATATTCCGGTAGTCTGTGACTTTCCGGATGTCTTTCCAGAAGAATTGCCAGGTGTTCCACCTGACAGGGATGTCGAGTTCGTGATACACCTTGTACCAGGAACCGTTCCAATCTCTAGAAGACCCTATAAGATGGCACCCCTAGAACTAGCCGAGCTTAAGAAACAACTCGATGAGTCCTTGAAAAAGGGTTTCATCCGTCCTAGTTCTTCTCCATGGGCTTGCCCCATCCTCTTTGTCAAGAATAAGGATGGAACGGATCGGATGGTTGTAGATTACCGACCTGTCAACTTGGTCACTATCAAGAACAAGTATCCGCCCCCCAGGATCAACGACCTGTATGATCAGCTCGCTGGATCCCCAGTCTTTTCCAAGATGGATTTGAGGTTGGGCTACCATCAAATCAAAATCAAGAACGGGGACATACCTAAAACGGCTTTTGTTACTCGTTATGGCCAATACGAGTACACCGTCATGTCCTTCGGTTTAACCAATGCCCCAGCCACCTTCTCTCGGTTAATGAACTCGATCTTCATGGAGTATTTGGATAAATTCATCGTGGTATACCTCGATGATATACTCATCTACTCCAAGAATGAGGAAGAACATGCCGAGCATCTAAGGCTAGTATTGATGAAACTTCGAGAGCATCGCCTTTATGCCAAATTCTCCAAGTGTGAATTTTGGTTGCCAGAAGTGACCTATCTAGGCCACGTAATCTCTGGTAAGGGTATTGCTGTCAATCCCGAGCGAGTTCAAGCCGTCCTTGATTGGACTCCACCTGAAACAGTCAAGCAAGTTTGGAGTTTCCTTGGATTAGCGAGCTACTTGATAACCCACAAGTATAGGGGATCGCAACAGTTTTCGAGGGTAGAGTATTCAACCCAAATTTATTGATTCGACACAAGGGGAGCCAAAGAATATTCTCAAGTAATAGCAGCTGAGTTGTCAATTCAACCACACCTGGATAACTTAATATCTGCGGCAAAGTGTTTAGTAGCAAAGTGGTATGATAGTAGTGGTAACGGTAACAAAGGTAACAGTAGAAAAAGTAATATTTTTGGTGTTTTGTAGTGATTGTAACAGTAGCAACGGAAAAGTAAATAAGCGAAGAACAATATATGAAAAGCTCGTAGGCATTGGATCGATGATTGAGAATTATGCCGGATGCGATTCATCATGTAACAATCATAACATAGGGTGACACAGAACTAGCTCCAATTCATCAATGTAATGTAGGCATGTATTCCGAATATAGTCATACGTGCTTATGGAAAAGAACTTGCATGACATCTTTTGTCCTACCCTCCCGTGGCAGCGGGGTCCTAATGGAAACTTAGGGATATTAAGGCCTCCTTTTAATAGAGTACCGGAACAAAGCATTAGCACATAGTGAATACATGAACTCCTCAAACTATGGTCATCACCGGGAGTGGTCCCGATTATTGTCACTTCGGGGTTGCCGGATCATAACACATAGTAGGTGACTATAGACTTGCAAGATAGGATCAAGAACTCACATATATTCATGAAAACATAATAGGTTCAGATCTGAAATCATGGCACTCGGGCCCTAGTGACAAGCATTAAGCATAGCAAAGTCATAGCAACATCAATCTCAGAACATAGTGGATACTAGGGATCAAACCCTAACAAAACTAACTCGATTACATGATAGATCTCATCCAACCCATCACCGTCCAGCAAGCCTACGATGGAATTACTCACGCACGGCGGTGAGCATCATGAAATTGGTGATGGAGGATGGTTGATGATGACGACGGCGACGGATTCCCCTCTCCGGAGCCCCGAACGGACTCCAGATCAGCCCTCCCGAGAGGTTTTAGGGCTTGGCGGCGGCTCCGTATCGTAAAACGCGATGAATCCTTCTCTCTGATTTTTTTCTCCCCGAAAGTGAATATATGGAGTTGGAGTTGAGGTCGGTGGAGCGTCAGGGGGCCACGAGGTAGGGGGCGCGCCCTAGGGGGCAGGCGCGCCCCCACCCTCGTGGACAGGGTGTGGGCCCCCTGACGTGGATTTTTCTTCCAGTATTTTTCTTATTTTCCAAATAGATGTTCCGTGGAGTTTCAGGTCATTCCGAGAACTTTTGTTTCTGCACATAAATAACACCATGGAAAGTCTGCTGAAAACAGCGTCAGTCCGGGTTAGTTCCATTCAAATCATGCAAGTTAGAGTCCAAAACAAGGGCAAAAGTGTTTGGAAAAGTAGATACGACGGAGACGTATCAACTCCCCCAAGCTTAAACCTTTGCTTGTCCTCAAGCAATTCAGTTGATAAACTGAAAGTGATAAAGAAAAACTTTTACAAACTCTGTTTGCTCTTGTTGTTGTAAATATGTAAAGCCAGCATTCAAGTTTTCAGCAAAGATTATGACTAACCACATTCGCAATAACTCTTAGGTCTCATGTTTACTCATATCAATGGCATAATCAACTAGCGAGCATAATAATAAATCTCGGATGACAACACTTTCTCAAAACAATCATAATATGATATAACAGGATGGTATCTCGCTAGCCCTTTCTGAGACCGCAAAACATAAATGCAGAGCACCTTTAAAGATCAAGGACTGACTAGACATTGTAATTCATGGTAAAAGAGATCCAGTCATAGTCATACCCAATATAAATTAATAGTAATGGATGCAAATGACAGCTGCGCTCTCCAGCTAGTGCTTTTTAATAAGAGGGTGATGACTCAACATAAAAGTAAATAGATAGGCCCTTCGCAGAGGGAAGCAGGGATTTGTAGAGGTGCCAGAGCTCGGTTTTGAAATAGAGATAAATAATATTTTGAGCGGCATACTTTCATTGTCAACATAACAACCAAGAGATGGCGATATCTTCCATGCTACACACATTATAGGCGGTTCCCAAACAGAATGGTAAAGTTTATACTCCCCCTCCACCAACAAGCATCAATCCATGGCTTGCTCGAAACAACGAGTGCCTCCAACTAGCAACAGTCCCAGGGGGAGTTTTGTTTGCAATTATTTTGATTTAGTTTGCATAAAGCATGGGACTGGGCATCCCGGTGACCAGCCATTTTCTCGTGAATGAGGAGCGGAGTCCACTCCTCTTGAGAATAACCCGCCTAGCATGGAAGATACGGACAGCCCTAGTTGATACATGAGCTATTCGAGCATACAAAACAGAATGTTCATTTGAAGGTTTAGAGTTTGGCACATACAAATTTACTTGGAACGGCAGGTAGATACCGCATATAGGAAGGTATAGTGGACTCATATGGAATAACTTTGGGGTTTAAGGGATTGGATGCACAAGCAGTATTCCCGCTTAGTACAAGTGAAGGCTAGCAAAAGACTGGGAAGCGACCAACTAGAGAGCGACAACAGTCATGAACATGCATTAAAATTAATAAACATTGAGTACGAGCATGAGTAGGATATAATCCACCATGAACATAAATATCGTGAAGGCTATGTTGATTTGTTTCAACTACATGTGTGAACATGTGCCAAGTCGAGTCACTTAAATCATTCAAAGGAGGATACCACCCCACTATACCACATCACAACCATTTTAATAGCATGTTGGCACGCAAGGTAAACCATTATAACTCATAGCTAATCAAGCATGGCATAAGCAACTATGATCTCTAATTGTCATTGCAAACATGTTTATTCATAGTAGGCTGAATCAGGAACGATGAACTCATCATATTTACAAAAACAAGAGAGGCCGAGTTCATACCAGCTTCTCTCATCTCACTCAGTCCATCATATATCGTCATAATTGCCTTTCACTTGCACGACCGAATGATGTGAATAATAATAAGAGTGCACGTACATTGGACTAAGCTGGAATCTGCGAGCATTCAATAAACAGGAGAAGACAAGTCAATATGGGCTCTTGGTTAAATCAACAATAATGCATATAAGAGCCACTTCAACAATTTAATTATAGTCTTCTCCTATCGACCCCCAAAGAAAAGAAAAGAAATAAAACTATTTAGACGGGAAAGCTCCCAATAAGCAAAAGAAGAACAGGAAATCTTTCTGGGTTTTCTTTTTAATTATTACTACTACAGCAAAAAAAGTAAACTAGCTAAAAGCTACACTAATTTTTTTCTTAAGGTTTATCGAACACACAAGAAGAAAGCAAGAAAAAGAAAATAAACTAGCATGGATATACAGTGAAAGAGTATGAGCACCGACATCTAGCAATGAGTGTGTGTGAACATGAATGTAATGTCGGTGAGAAATACGTACTCCCCCAAGCTTAGGCTTTTGGCCTAAGTTGGTTTATTGCCACGGATGGCCTGGCAGATATCCATAGTTGTAGCCGGGGTCGTACTGAGATGAAGAAGACTCTGACTGCCACTGGTTGGAAATCATCTCCGGATCCCAATAATAGTTAGACTATCGTGGAGGTTCAGATTGTGGTTCCGGCTCCGTGGCTGGTGTAGGGTTCCGGTAGGCGTGAATGGCCGCCAACGGAACGAGATACAGACCTTCAGATAAATTAAACAAGGAGGGAGCATGCAAGGTAATAGTCTCAGGGTGATGTTTATCAAAGAACAATTTGTATTTAAGCGCTCCTTCCCTATTCTTAACAATAAAGTCATGCGCTACCATACTCTTATAATCTAAATAAGAAGTAGGCAGCAATTTTTCTTCTTTTTCACAGTGCCTAATAGGTATGTTATAATGTGCAGCAAGGCGTGAAGCATAAATACCTCCAAAAATGGGGCCCTTTGTACGGTTCAAACTTAACCGTTTAGCAATAATACCGCCCATACTAACAGTGTTATCGCAGAATAAACCATGGAACAAAATGATAATATCAGGAACACTAAGGTTTCCACAGTTTCCGCGACCAATTAAGCAACGACTAGCAAATATGGCAAAGTAGCGTAAAACAGGAAAATGTATGCTAGTGATTCTTGCATCGGAAACCTTCCTGGTTTCCCCCACAGTGATAGTGTCAATAAACCCGTCCACATCTTTACGATGTGGTTCCTCTAAACTACCCTCAAAAGGTATTTTGCAAACCTTGCAAAATTCATCTAGTGGCATCTTCTTAACAACATCATATAAATGAAACTCTACTGAAGGAGGTGATTCCTTAGGATAATAGTAGAAGTTTTGCACAAAAGTATTGGTGAGTAAGAGATACTGATTGCGTTGGTCGCGGAGGAAGTCGGTGAGGCCTGCATTCTCAGCCAATTCATAAAAATCATCATAAATCCCGGCTTCTCTCAAGAAATCATTGGAAGGCCATTCACACGGCCGGACCTCCGCGGTGCGAGGCAAATTATATTTGGGCCTCTGTGCTTCTTCACTTTGCTTTTCCTTCGAGCTTCGGCTCGATGAGCCCCTCAAAAATCTCTTCATTATTTTCTGAAAAATTCTGAAATTTTTAGTAACTTCAAATAAAAGTGAACCAAGCTCAACAAAATTGATAGCAACTACTCCTACAAGTGCCTAGAGCCTATATCATGCATTAGAACTACTTGGAACCATATAAATTTGACATGCAAGCTCAAGAACATGGTCACCTAGGCAGCACAAATTTGCAATGAATAAAGCACTAGAGCAAAAACTAATTGGACCAATGGAGGAGTCACATACCAAGGAACAATCTCCCCAAGCAGTTTTGTGAGAGGTGCTTTGAGCAAGGAGATCAAAATCGCAGCAAAATGAGCTAGAACTCGTGCTTGAGCTGGATGGTGATTTTTTTGGGAGGAAGAAGAGTGTGTGGGTGCAGGAATAAGTGGAGGGGAGCCACCATGGGCCCACGAGGCAGGGGGGCGCGCCCTCCACCCTCGTGGCCAGGTGCTTGCCCCTCCTGCTGTGTTCTCAGTGCCAGATATTCTCAAATATTCTAGAAAAAATCATATTCCATTTTCAGGGCATTTGGAGAACTTTTATTTTCGGGGTACTTTTATATTGCACGGATAATTCAGAAAACAGACAGGAAAATACTATTTTTACTTTATTTCAACTCAATAACAGAAAGTAGAAAGAGGGTACAGAAGGTTGTGCCTTCTAGTTTCATCCATCTCATGCTCATCAAAAGGAATCCACTAACAAGGTTGATCAAGTCTTGTTAACAAACTCATTCCGAATAACATGGAACCGGAGAAATTTCGAATAACACTATGTTACCTCAACGGGGATATGCACATCCCCAATAATAAGAATATCATATTTCTTCTTGACAGTAGGAAGAGGAAATTCAAAACCTCCAAAAATAATCGATGGAATTTTTCCAATAGAATTGATACTATGAACTTGAGGTTGTTTCCTCGGAAAGTGTACCGTATGCTCATTACCATTAACATGAAAAGTGACATTGCCTTTGTTGCAATCAATAACAGCCCCTGCAGTATTCAAAAAAGGTCTTCCAAGAATAATAGACATACTATCGTCCTCGGGAATATCAAGAATAACAAAGTCCGTTAAAATAGTAACGTTTGCAACCACAACAGGCACATCCTCACAAATACCGACAGGTATAGCAGTTGATTTATCAGCCATTTGCAAAGATATTTCAGTAGGTGTCAACTTATTCAAATCAAGTCTACGATATAAAGAGAGAGGCATAACACTAACACCGGCTCCAAGATCACATAAAGCAGTTTTAACATAGTTTCTTTTAATGGAGCATGGTATAGTTGGTACTCCTGGATCTCCTAGTTTCTTAGGTATTCCACCCTTAAAAGTATAATTAGCAAGCATGGTGGAAATTTCAGCTTCCGGTATCTTTCTTTTATTAGTAACAATATCTTTCATATACTTAGCATAAGGATTCATTTTGAGCATATCAGTCAATCGCATACGCAAAAAGATAGGTCTAATCATTTCAGCAAAGCGCTCAAAATCCTCATCATCCTTTTTCTTGGATGGTTTGGGAGGAAAAGGCATGGGTTTCTGAACCCATGGTTCTCTTTCTTTACCATGTTTCCTAGCAACAAAGTCTCTCTTATCATAACGTTGATTCTTTGATTGTGGGTTATCAAGATCAACAGCAGGTTCAATTTCTACATCATTATCATTACTAGGTTGAGCATCATCATGAACATCATCATTAACATTTTCATTAGGTTCATGTTCATTACCAGATTGTGTTTCAGCATCAGAAATAGATATATCATTTGGATTCTCAGGTGGTTCAGCAATAGGTTCACTAGAAGCATGCAAAGTCCTATCATTTTTCTTTTTCTTCTTTTAGAAGGACTAGGTGCATCAATATTATTTCTCTGAGAATCTTGCTCAATTCTCTTAGGGTGGCCTTCAGGATACAAAGGTTCCTGAGTCATTTTACCAGTTCTAGTAGCCACTCTAACAGCATAATCATTATTCTTACTATTCAATTCATTGAGCAAATCATTTTGAGCTTTAAGTACTTGTTCTACTTGAGTGGTAACCATAGAAGCATGTTTACTAATGAGTTTAAGTTCACCTTTAACTCTAGACATATAATCACCCAAGTGTTCAAGCATATCGGAATTGTATTTCAATTGTCTACCAAAATAAGCATTGAAGTTTTCTTGTTTGACAATAAAATTATCAAACTCTTCTAAGCATTGTCTAGCAGACTTATAGTGAGGAATATCACCTTCATCAAATCTATAGAGAGAATTTACCTTTACTACCTGTGTCGGGTTATCAAGACCATGAGTTTCTTCAATAGGTGAGGATTAAGATCATATGTTTCTTCAACAGGCGGTAAATTAAGACCATGTATTTCTTCAATAGGAGGTAAATTCTTAACATCTTCAGCTTTAATACCCTTTTCTTTCATAGATTTCTTTGCCTCTTGCATATCTTCAGGACTGAGAAATAGAACACCTCTCTTCTTCGGAGTTGGTTTAGGAATAGGCTCAGGAGCTGGCTCAGGAAGTGTCCAATTATTTTCATTTGTCAACATATTATTCAATAGAATTTCAGCTTCATCCGGTGTTCTTTCCCTGAAAACAGAACCAGCTCAACTATCCAGGTAATCTCTGGAAGCATCGGTTAGTCCATTATAAAAGATATCAAGTATTTCATTTTTCTTAAGAGGATGATCAGGCAAAGCATTAAGTAATCGGAGAAGCCTCCCCCAAGCTTGTGGGAGACTCTCTTGTTCAATTTGCACAAAATTATATATTTCCCTTAAAGCAGCTTGTTTCTTATGAGCAGGGAAATATTTAGCAGAGAAGTAATAAATCATATCCTGGGGACTACGCACACAACCAGGATCAAGAGAATTAAACCATATCTTAGCATCACCCTTTAATGAGAACGGAAATATTTTAAGGATATAAAGGTAGCGAGTTCTCTCATCATTAGTGAACAGGGTGGCTATATCATTTAATTTAGTAAGATGTGCCACAACAGTTTCAGATTCATAGCCATGAAAAGGATCAGATTCAACCAAAGTAATTATATCAGGATCAACAGAGAATTCATAATCCTTATCAGTAACACAGATAGGTGAAGTAGCAAAAGCAGGGTCAGGTTTCATTCTAGCATTAAGAGATTGCTGCTTCCATTTAGCTAATAATTTCTTAACCTCATATCTATCTTTGCAAGCAAAAATTTCTTTAGCAACTGCTTCATCCATAACATAGCCCTCAGGCACAACAGGCAATTCATATTTATTAGGGGAAGAGTCTTCATCATCACTTTCATCAATATTATCAATAATTTCATTCTCTCTAACCCTAGCAAGTTGTTCATCAAGAAATTCACCAAGTGGCACAGTAGTATCAAGCATAGAAGTAGTTTCATCATAAGTATCATGCATAGCAGAAGTGGCATCATCAATAACATGCGACATATCAGAACGAATAGCAGAAGCAGGTTTAGGTGTCGCAAGCTTACTCAAAACAGAAGGTGAATCAAGTGCAGAGCTAGATGGCAGTTCCTTACCTCCCCTCGTAGTTGAGGGATAAATTGTTGTCTTAGCGTCTTTCAAGTTCTTCATAGTGACCAGCAGATATAAATCCCAAGTGACTCAAAGAATAGAGCTATGCTCCCCGGCAACGGCGCCAGAAAATAGTCTTGATAACCCACAAGTATAGGGGATCGCAACAGTTTTCGAGGGTAGAGTATTCAACCCAAATTTATTGATTCGACACAAGGGGAGCCAAAGAATATTCTCAAGTATTAGCAGTTGAGTTGTCAATTCAACCACACCTGGATAACTTAATATCTGCAGCAAAGTATTTAGTAGCAAAGTAGTATGATAGTAGGTAACGGTAACAAGGTAACAGTAGCAAAAGTAATATTTTTGGTGTTTTGTAGTGATTGTAACAGTAGCAACGGAAAAGTAAATAAGCGAAGAACAATATGTGAAAAGCTCGTAGGCATTGGATCGGTGATGGAGAATTATGCCGGATGCGGTTCATCATGTAACAGTCATAACATAGGGTGACACAGAACTAGCTCCAATTCATCAATGTAATGTAGGCATGTATTCCGAATATAGTCATACGTGCTTATGGAAAAGAACTTGCATGACATCTTTTGTCCTACCCTCCCGTGGCAGCGGGGTCCTAATGGAAACTAAGGGATATTAAGGCCTCCTTTTAATAGAGTACCGGAACAAAGCATTAACACATAGTGAATACATGAACTCCTCAAACTATGGTCATCACCGGGAGTGGTCCCGATTATTGTCACTTCGGGGTTGCCGGATCATAACACATAGTAGGTGACTATAGACTTGCAAGATAGGATCAAGAACTCACATATATTCATGAAAACATAATAGGTTCAGATCTGAAATCATGGCACTCGGGCCCTAGTGACAAGCATTAAGCATAGCAAAGTCATAGCAACATCAATCTCAGAACATAGTGGATACTAGGGATCAAACCCTAACAAAACTAACTAGATTACATGATAGATCTCATCCAACCCATCACCGTCCAGCAAGCCTACGATGGAATTACTCACTCACGGCGGTGAGCATCATGAAATTGGTGATGGAGGATGGTTGATGATGACGACGGCGTCGGTTTCCCCTCTCCGGAGCCCCGAACGGACTCCAGATCAGCCCTCCCGAGAGGTTTTAGGGCTTGATGGCGGCTCCGTATTGTAAAACGCGATGAACCCTTCTCTCTGATTTTTTTCTCCCCGAAAGTGAATATATGGAGTTGGAGATGAGGTCGGTGGAACGTCAGGGGGCCCACGAGGTAGGGGGCGCCCCCTAGGGGGGCAGGCGCGCCCCCCACCCTCGTGGACAGGGTGTGGGCCCCCTAACGTGGATTTTTCTTCCAGTATTTTTCTTATTTTCCAAATAGATGTTCCGTGGAGTTTCAGGTCATTCCGAGAACTTTTGTTTCTGCACATAAATAACACCATGGAAAGTCTGCTGAAAACAGCGTCAGTCCGGGTTAGTTCCATTCAAATCATGCAAGTTAGAGTCCAAAACAAGGGAAAAAGTGTTTGGAAAAGTAGATACGATGGAGATGTATCACTACTGTCGCCGCTTCGTCGAGAATTTCTCCAAGGTTGCTAAACCTCTAACTGGACTCCTCAAGAAAGATAAGAAGTTCGAGTGGACCCCACAGTGCGAGTTTAGCTTTCACGAACTGAAAAGACGCCTGACATCTGCTCCCGTACTTGTGCCACCAGATTTTTCTAAGGACTTTGTTATCTATTGCGACGCCTCGCGACAAGGGCTAGGTTGCATACTCATGCAAGATCGTCATGTGATTGCCTACGCTTCTCGAAAGTTGCGTCCACATGAGGATAACTATCCCACACACGATCTAGAGCTTGCAGCTGTAGTCCATGCACTCAAAACATGGCGACATTACCTTCTCGGTAATCGTTGGGAGATTTACACCGATCACCAAAGTCTGAAATACATCTTCACCCAACCGGATTTGAATCTCAGGCAAAGACGTTGGGTCGAGTTGATCACAGATTATGACTTAGGAATAACTTACACCCCGGGCAAAGCCAATGTCATGGCTGATGCGTTAAGTCGTAAATCTTATTGTAACAACTTGATGTTACAACAAAGTCAACCACTTCTCCACGAGGAATTCCGTAAGCTTAACCTTCACATTGTTCCTCGAGGAGTCCTATCCACCCTGGTGGCGAAACCTAACCTTACGGATCAAATCATAACCGCTCAGCAGTATGATAGAGGAATATCTCGGATCAAGGAGAACATTGCTAGCGGAGCTGCAAAGTGTTTCTCCATGGATGAGCGAGGTGTTGTCTTCTTCGAGAACCGCCTAGTGGTTCCCAAGAAACAACAGCTACGGCAATTGATCCTTAAGGAAGCTCATGAATCTCCTCTCACAATTCATCCCGATAGTACTAAAATGTATCAAGACCTACGCCAGAGGTTTTGGTGGACTAGGATGAAGAGAGAAATTGCTCAACACATTGCCAATTGCGACGTTTGTCGTTGTGTTAAAGCAGAGCATCAACGGCCTGCTGGCACCCTTCAACCTTTGGCTATTCCTGAATGGAAATGGGATAAAATCGGTATGGATTTGATTACCGGGTTTCCCAGGACCAAGAGAGGGAATAATGCTATCTTCGTTGTTGTCGATCGTCTTTCCAAAGTAGCCCACTTCCTACCTGTTCATGAGAGTATAAACACTAGCCAGCTAGCTGACTTGTACATCTCCCGAATAGTGTCTCTTCATGGTGTTCCATTGGAGATTAACTCAGACCGTGGAAGCCTTTTCACCTCTCGATTTTTGGAAAGTTTACAAAATGCTATGGGAACTTGTCTCTCCTTTAGCACCGCCTTCCACCCTCAATCAAGTGGTCAAGTAGAACGATTCAATCAAATTCTGGAGGATATGCTCCGAGCTTCTGTCATCTCTTTCGGTATGGATTGGGAGAAATGCCTTCCATTCGCCGAATTTGCTTATAACAATAGCTATCAAGCTAGCTTGGGCAAAGCTCCTTTCGAAGTTCTCTATGGACGAAAATGTCGAACGCCTCTTAACTGGTCAGAAACCGGGGAAAGACAACACTTTGGCCTGGATATGATTCAGGAAGCAGAAGAGCAGGTTCGCATTATTCGTGAGAAGTTGAAAACAGCCCAATCTCTTCAAAAGAGCCAATATGACCGTAAACATAAGCTCATGACTTATGAAGTTGGCGAGAAGGCTTATCTTCGGGTTACTCCTCTGAAGGGAACCCATCGATTCGGTATCAAAGGCAATTTGGCTCCTCGTTACATTGGACCCTTTCCCATTCTTGCCAAACGAGGAGAAGTTGCCTACCAATTGGAACTACCTCCGCATCTCTCTAGAGTTCATGATGTCTTCCACGTTTCTCAACTCAGGCGTTGCTTCTCGGATCCGATCCGTGGAGTGGACCACGAAACGCTTGATCTCCAAGATAATCTCACATATCGGGAATATCACGTTCGCATCCTTGATCAAGCCGAGCGTACCACTCGACGCCAAATATCAAGTTTCTCAAGGTTCAATGGTCACACCATTCCGAGAAAGAAGCTACTTGGGAAAGGGAGGATCGTCTTCAACTTGAGTACCCCACCTTCTTCCCAACGGATCCTAAATCTCGGGACAAGATTCTTTTCAGTGGGGGTGAGTTGTCACACCCTAGCTAGTTCATGCATTAGAGTGTTGCATCATGTTTACTTTGACAAGAAACTTGGAAATGGGGATGACAGAACCCCCAGCCCCCCTCTGAAAACAACTAGGGTTTACTAAAATATTTTTCAATGAACCTGAAATGCCCTTCTAAAATGTCCATCACTTTTGTCTTGGTCCAGAACCTCTGCCAAAATTGGCTCACATTTTTCTAGGACACATAAGGTCACTGGATTAAATCATTACCTATTTGCATTTGGGCATTTAAATGCTATAAAATAATTCAAATGCCCAAATAATTCTGAAGTTAAGTGTGGGCTGTTGGAAATAATCTAAACAAAGCCCCCAATTAATTTCAGGATTTATGAAAATGTTTTAGTATTTTAAATAAAGCCTAGAAGCTACAGAAAATTAGAAAAACAAAAAAATAGAATAAAGAGAGGGAGAGAAAGGCCACAGGCCACTTACCTGGCTGGGCCGGCCCACCTGGCCCGTGCCAGTCATCGCCTACCTCTGCCAGTAGGCAGAGGAGGGAGACAGCACACGCGCGCGCGTCGCGCCACGCCACCTCCCTGCTCGCCTGCTTCACCCGCGCCTCGAAATGCCTCTGCGGCGCCGCCCCAACCCCGTGGACACCTCACACGCCCCCTGCCTCTCTCCCTCGCCTCTCCTCACCATGGCCGACGCCGCCGCGCCCGCGCCGCCGTAGTTCTCGCAGCCACCATCGTCCTCGCGCCGCCCCGTCGTGTTCCTGAGCTTCGCCGTCGTCCGCTACGCCGAGCTAGCCGAGCCACGAGCGCTTGCATGCTCTGCACCACCTCCATCGACTTCGTCCTCATCGTTGACCGCCGGAGATCCCCTTCCCCATCACCGCTGCAGCAGCTCGTCCCCGACCTCGCCGCCTGCCCCGCCGTGACCGCCGTGAGCTCAGCTACCTCCCCATCCTCTCCGTTTTTGCTCTCGAGCACCGTAGCGACCGCATGAAGCTCAACCGCATGCGTCGCCGCCGAGCTCGTCGCCGACGTGACTCCGGCCACGCAACGGCCTCGCCACCCTGCCCGCTAGCCTCACCGCACTCCCTAGATGCCGTAGCACCACTCCCCGCACCTCGCCGTGCCCCCTAGCGACGGGTTCGACCTTGCCCGAACTCCGGCGACCACCAAGGTCGTCGTCGGTGTCGCTTCCGGCTACCCAGAGCTCCACCGCCACCACCACTCGACGCGGCTCACTCCCAGCTAACCGTAGATGGTC
The DNA here is from genome assembly GCF_018294505.1 of Triticum aestivum. Lineage (NCBI taxonomy): Eukaryota > Viridiplantae > Streptophyta > Magnoliopsida > Poales > Poaceae > Triticum > Triticum aestivum. Next base: position 30,870,524 of record NC_057814.1, read on the forward strand.
TCCGACGTCCATTTGGTCGTCGGAGGACAAAACCCGCACTGCCCCGCCGCGTTTGGCCTCGCCGGCGGCTAAACACCGGCGAGTTGACCAGTGTGACTGGGTTGACCCCAGTTTGACCCCCTGGGTCTATGACAGGTGGGGCCCGCCCTGCTAATTAACCTAGGATTAGGACTAACTAAAATTAGTTAGTCTAATGACACTGACACGCGGGACCCACTAGTCAGGTTTGACCTGGACCATCCCTGTTAACTGCTGATGTCACCATGACGCAATGCTGACGCAATAAATCATTTACTAGATTTATTCTTATATAGGAAATTCCAGAAAATACTACAAACTTCAAAAATTCATAGAAATTAATCTGTAAATCCAAATGTAAAGGTTTATATATGAAATTTGATCAGAAAAATTCAATCTTTCCATCTGTACTGGTTTCATGCATGTCAGAACACCTTAACCTTGATGTTTAGATGAAACAAGTTAATGCACTAATATCACCTCTTATTTTGGGTTAGCATTTGAATCCTTGATTCAAATGAACTCAAACTAGTCTATTCTAAGTTGCGTTAGCCAAAACACACTCATTTTGCCATGTCATTGCATGCATCATATTGTTGCATATTTCCATGTGATGATTGTGTTTCGATGTGTTCTTCATGGTAGGTTCTGCCTCCGAGGATATTCACGAGTATCCAACTGAAGGGCAGTATCCCACTACCACTCTGTCAGGCAAGCAACCCATTGATCATTTCGATACAAACCCATCTTCTCGCTTCTGCTCTCGTTTACTGCATTAAGACAACAACGTTTCAAACTGCTGTGTGTTGCGGTAGCTGAACCCATATCCTCTGCATGACCTGTCATTGCCACAGTAACTAGATGAAACCCACTAGCATGTGTAGGAGTTGATTGATCCATGTTAGGTCTGGCTCATCAGGGTGATGGACTAGAGTGAATGGTTGTGTCGACAATGAGAGTGAAGTGTTGAACATGATTTGGTAAAGGTATCGATGAGAGGCCATGTAGGAGTACATGGTGGGTTGTTTCATTGAGGCCGTCCTTAAGAACTGAGATCTGTATGTGTGATTTAAGATTCAGCTACTACCACACATTGGGATCCTTAATTGACTACTTATTAACTACCCCCGTCCTCTGTCCAGGAGTTGCAAGTAGTTTCTGGTGTTTGTAGTTGCTGGAGGCCGTGCGGAGCGCCGACCTGAGGGGTGGGCTGTGATGCGGTAGGCACGTGGCCCAGTGTACTGAGTCGCCCGTTTGGTGTCTCGGGAACCCTGCACACATCGTTTGGGGCCGTTGAGGACACCCCGGCCGGATTTCCTTGCGGATGGAACTCGAATAGGCGATAAACCTGGACTAGGGACTCGTGTGTTTAGTCAGGTCGTGGCCGACACCCTCGCTGGGCTTCCGCTTGAAGGTTGCCGAGTACATGTCGTGTAGCGGTGATAAGTGGTGAAAGCGTGTGTGAAGAAGTACACCCCTGCAGGGTATAAAACTATTCGAATAGCCGCGTCCGCGGTAAAGGACTACTTGGTCGCTTATGCAGTTCATAGACAAGTGAATGGTCACTACTAAATGACTCAAGATAAGTGTGAGTGCCGCGGATGGCCCTCTCGTAGGATGACGAGGGAGGATCCACGGTGGAGTACTGTGATGGTGATTAGTGGACTCGTGTGCGCAAAATCATTTACAAGTGGTGTCTCGTAGGATAGCTTAGCCAAGAGTCAAAGCTGGCTTGCTGCAATAACTCCACTACCCTTCTTGAGAATGTGCATGTATAGTAGGATCTGTTGTAAGACTTGCTGAGTACCTTTGTACTCATGTTGCTTTAATAATTGTTGCAGACGAGAACACCGCCCCCTCCGATGGGTTCTATGTAGATCTCGACGTTGACGAGTGACTTGCCACCCAGGTGGTGACCTGAGCTTGTGAAGGGCCTTTGTAGATAGACAGGCTTCGTCAAGCCTTTTTTCTTTCTAGTTGTCTGTACTTAGACAAGTTTGTTTCCGCATGTGCTTGTATGTTTGTATGACTTGAGTATCGGGTCATGTGACCTCTACCTGTATGAACATGTTATGTATGGCTCTCCGGAGCCTTTAAATAAAGTACTTTGAGTTGTAGAGTTTTGTTGTGATGCCATATTGTATTTACACATATCGAGCATATTGTGTGTATGATTGAAATGCTTGGTATGTGAGGGATCCGACAATCTAGTTGTTTATCCTTGGCAGCCTCTCTTATGAGGAAATGTAGTCTGGTGTCTCCACTGAGCCTTGGTAGTCCGCTACAGCCCGGTTTACCGGAGTCCTGCTAGCCCAGCACTACTGCTCCGGAACACTTAGACTGGCCGGCATGTGTTTCACTTCGTTCCTGTGTCTGTCCCTTCGGGGAAATGTCACGCGGTGACATCCGGAGTCCTGCCTAGCCTGCTACAGCCCGGGTTGCCGGAGTCCTGTTAGCCGAGTGCTACAGCCCGAATTCACACGCTGCTGACCGACATGCTCGATGTTGATTCATGTATGCCTGTCCCCGTAAGTTATCGCTGCTTTGGGTTCACGACTAGCCATGTCGGTCCGGGTTCTCTGTCATATGGATGTTAGCGACACTATCATATACGTGAGTCAAAAGGCGCAAACGGTCCCGGGCCATGGTAAGACGACACCCGTGGGAATACCGTGCGTGAGGCCGCAAAGTGATTTGAGGTGTTACAGGCTAGATCGGTGTGACTTAGAATCGGGATCCTGACAACATGTGAACAAAGGAGGACAAGCCGACATGGCGGTGTTCAAGTACCGGCCGGTTGAAGCTGTTGCTCGTGCCAGGCGCTGGTGGAACCACGTTGTTTCCCCTGCTGCTGACTGCGTCCGTGCGCGCCCGCGACGAGGCGCGTGGAGCTCCGGTGAAGGAGGGTGGAGAGATGGCAACTACTCCCGGCACGGCGGTGCGATGCTCGCGGCGACGGTGGCCAGGCTCTCGTTGCTACCCGTGGGAGAGGACAAGGAATGGCCTGCAGTTCCGATTATACGTATGGCAAACTAAGGAAATACAATGATTCTTAGTTTTTTCTGAAAAGGGGACACGGGCTGTTGGATGAGATCTATTGAGCGGGGAGCACAGATGGGAGCACTAGGAGGGAGCAGGCAAGCCCCGTCCGCATTGATGGTTACGAAGAGTAACCACGGCCAACCACATGTGTGCTTTAAAAAAAACTCTGTGCATTAGGTTTATATGGTTCAGTTTATATGGTTTGTCAGTTTGTCTAATATTGACACTGATATATACGGTATGAAATTAAAATATGATTCAGCTGTGGATCTGAACTGCTGGACGACAAGTGCAAAAGAGCTACGGTTCGAACAATACTCTACATGAAAGATATTCTACAGATAATTCCTGAATACATTGAAACAGAAGAATATACAGTAACACAGAATTAGGGAAGGTTACTATCAGGTATAGGCATAGGTCCAATGTAAACGATAATAGGAAAGATCATCTCTGAGTTAGTTACATCATCATGCTAGACAACTTAAGTTCCTCAAAACATAGACAAAACAAGAAATAGCTTGTGCCAATAATGATTCCAAAATTCAGCAGCCATAACACATAACAGCTAAATTCATGTAGTCAGTACATATTGATTTATTTTTTCTACACAGAACCTGCGCAACGAAGAACCAGTACTCTTAGAACGCTGATGAAAACACACCTGGAATAATGGCTCGTTCTCATCGGTAGTACCAAGCATTTCAATAGTTAGAATCTGGCGCTATTAGTTCAGAACATATAATGGTAACTATATATAGCAAGTTAACATGAGAAAATGCAATATGGAAGTATACCACCCAAAATGCATTAGTACGACAGTGTTGCGCAAAATTGTACAAAAGAAACACCACAAGATTTCCAGTATCTTGTAATGTAGAAAAGGCAAACAAATAATCCATCTTGGCCATATAGATAGTATGCATATGACAAATCATATGTATATTCTGCAAACCAAAGCAAACAAAAGCTGCTAATAATACATGGGATTTCAGGAGAACAAAGCAGCTCATTCTACAAAGAATAAGCAATGTGCAGCTCAATATGAGCAGCATTACTCTTCAACTTCCTTCTTTATTTCTGCCATTAGTTCATCCTTGTAATCCTCAAACGAGCCATCATATTTAGTCACCGTGCCATCCTCCACAACCCATATCTGGATCTTCTCCTCATCGTCACAAACTCGAGATATCAACCGCGAGTCATGGCTAACCAAGACCAGACCTCCAGTGAATTCATCCAGAGCGTCTGCCAAAGCATCAATACTTTGCATATCCAAGTGATTTGTAGGCTCATCGAATGTGAGGATTCGACATTGATATCGAAGTGAACACAACACGGGCCTTCTGACCACCACATAATTTAACAATGGGAGTAAGATGGTTGTGACCTGGCAAGCCAAATTTTCCAAGGTTGCCACGGACAACCTCCGCTTTGCTCATTCCCCCCTGGTCTGGGTGGAGCCTGAGCAAATACTGAACTGCATTTTCCTCCATCGTCAACAAGTCAACAAAATGCTGTGAGTATCGTCCAATCCTCAGCTTCTGGCTCCTTCTTGCCTCTCTTTCGGATGGGTTAAGACCACCAGCAAGTAAATTCAGAATAGTAGACTTTCCTGCTCCATTGGGCCCAACAATGGCAACACGTGTTCCCATGTCAATGCCAACATCAACATCTGATAACTTGAAGTCTGGACGGTTGGGGTAGCCGAAACCCACATCAATGAGCTGAAGGAGTGGTGGTGTGAGCAAAGTGGGTTCTGGGAAGTGGAACTCAACTTTGTAGTCATGCCACTTTTGTGGCAGATCCGCTAGCTTCACGTTATCATCATCACTTGCCACATTCTTTCCCTTCCCCTTCCCCTTGGCAACTTCTTTATGGGCCTTTGACATTGCTTGGTCTTTAACCTTATCTTGTGCAGCCTTGCTCCCAGTCTTCCTTGCTGCTTTCATCTGCTTTTCATACACCTCAAACTTCTTGTTCATCTCCTTCCTCTTCTGCTCATACCCGCTCTCGAAGTCATCAAAATTACCACGGTAAACATGCAGACTCTTATGGTGCAAATGAATGATATCATTGCACACTGTGTTCAAGAAGTCCCGGTCATGGGAACCAAAATAAGGGTCTTCTTCCACTGCGAGCACAAGTACTGCTCTAACCAAAGCACAGCTCGGAGGTCCAAATGGTTGGTAGGCTCATCAAGGAGCTGCAATGTTGGCTGCATGAAGAGAGCACGGTCAAGCGAGATGCGCATCCTCCAGCCACCACTGAAGGACTTTGTGGACCTTGCCTGCATCGCCTGATCAAACCCCAGCCCCGCGAGGATTTTGGACGCACCTGCCGTTGCCGGAGTGGCGAGTAAGGTCGCCGGAGAGTGAGAAGAACGAGCGAGAACGAACAGCAGACGATAGTTTTTGCCTCGCCTGAACCTACGCGAGTCTTTCTATTATTCCTTTGAAAAATGAGTAGGTCGATTACAATGGATCTTAGCTAACTAACCTCCGGTCAGACAGCCCCACAATTTGCGTGATGCCATGCCATCCAACGACTGCATTTCGTGTGCCTTACTAACCGGAGGACTAAACAAGGAATGAGAAAATAAACAACCTGGACGTGCCATAGCACCCCCGGTATACTAGCTACGTGCATGCAGGTGTCACATCGGCCATGCACCACATTATTCAGAGCAAGGAAACAGCGATGAGTTTATCCAACAGCACCCGCGCGTGCAGCATCAGAGTCGCATAGATTTAGCTTCTCGTATACCTCGGCAAGCTTGTCGTTGTCATCGGGGTCGTTAGAGGCCTCAAGCTTTGCCTGCTCAGCCCGGAGCGCCGTGAGCTCCTCATTGGCTGCAACCACCGCCTCGGTTGCCGAGCGGTCATCACCAACAATCTGCTGCTCCACAAGCAGGACATCAATGTTCTTGGGCACAGGCACCTGCCGCCAAGAGAGCAGCTTCAGGAGGGTAGATTTGCCCATGCCATTGGGCCCCACGAGGCCGTAGCGGCGACCATGCGAGATCCGGAGGGAGGCGCCCTTGAGCAGCTCGTTTCCTCGCACAGAGACAGAGAAGTTGTCGAGCACGATGTCCTTGATGTTTCCATCGGCTACGTCGCCCTCAGCGGCGGATCCGGGGACGCGCGCTCCTATGACGACGGAGAAGGCGCCGCGGAGCGCCTCCCGCTTGGCAGCCTCGGCGACGGCCGCCGCCATCATCTCGCGCTTTTCCTTCTTCTTCGCGTCCTTGTCCGAGGGCCCGAGGGCGTTGAGGTCGACGGTGGCGCGAGCCGGCTTGAACTGGAAGACTTCGTAGAAAATAAATCAATGTAGTTGATCATAACCTCTTCGACAAAATCTTATGCGACGACAAAATCGGAAACAGACCCACACTAATGTCCACCCATTCTCTCGCTTTGGCCTATTGACTTGACTATAGGATTGTCCAACACTACTGCCGCAGATTTTCGAACAGGCCAACAGAGAGGACAATATGACGTTGTCACCTTTTGCATCTACACACACTCCCTTCTACAAGCAACCATGATTTCCTTCTTAACGAACTTCGCGATAATCCCTGGGACAAACAATCTCCAAGAGGCATATGAGTCGGCAAATCCTTTAAAATGAACCCTGATAAGTGTCACATGTGTAGCACGAACACATGGCAACCCCGCATATTTTTCATGGCCAGTTTAATGATACGAGGATGGCAACTTTAATTGTCAAGCATGACAACTTTCTTTTTGAACGGTAAGTTTCAGTTTTTTTCTTTTTTCTTTTCGGGTGACAACAAAAGCGTGAGGGCCGGAGTGCTTTGTGCCACACGTGTGGCACGTATCATTTGGGTATAAAAAAATATTAGGTTTATGTTCTTAAAATAAAATAAAATATCATAGCATGGAACTTGCTTTGTAACACATGGCACACAAGTTGGTCTCTTTCCTTGGTTTATTTTCTTCCTTGACTTAAAGCCAATGTGATCCTGCCGTCGTCTTGTTTCTAAATTTATTTTTTCTGAAAAACTGGCGAGCCCAAGAGCAATCCCTTCTCAACCGCGTGGCGCGCTAAAACCTTTTTATAGCGTGGAAATAGCAAAAAAAAAACAAAAAATTGAACGCGGCAGGGCGCTGGCTCCAACGACTGCTGCAAAATATGGCGCACATGAGCAGCTTCAGCAGGCACGCTAACTTACAGCATGCGCGAGCAGCCGGCGCTTGCGAATAAGATTTTACATGTCCATTTTGACAATATGAAGATGTTTCAAACATTAAACAAATGTGCAAAATAAAGACATATTATAGTTCAATTGCATGGCACATCAATCATTTGGGAGCTCCGAGAGGGGGGCACGTGGCTTCACGGCGGGCGCCAGCGCGACGCCACCCGCCGAGGTCGTCCGTGGCACCATGAAAAGGTCGCGCGCGAGATCGGTGTTTGTAGGAGCACCGTCGGAGGCGAAGACAAAACTCCGCGGGCTAGGGTTTGCGCCGCCGGCGACGTGGTGGAGGGGTCACGGGTGTAGGGAGGGGGGATGTCAGTGCGGCCGTCCATCGGACGAATTTGCCGGCGGCGGCGCGGAGCGCAGCGAAGGCGGGGCGGCCGGAGAGGGTGGCGGCAGTGCGGCGCGGGCGCTCGAGTGTGCAGCGCGCAGGAGTGGGTGCACGAAATAAGCGGCGCGTGATGTCATTTCGCTCCGCGCGCTGAACCAATTATACCGTGCGCGTATTTTACCGAAAAAGCTTCTGCCCCGCTTTATATATAAAGCACACAGCCAAACCGATACAAGGTGATGAGGAGAACCTCTTACAAAGTAGATCAAAGGAAAATACAAGAAACTAGGAGAGATCACATCCTACCACAAAGCCACCTAGACTACCAACAAGGACGGAGACTCGCCGCCAAGGGAAACCATCGGACCTCATTTCGCCACTCACTCCAAGTTTCCGCCGAAGGGGGCCCCCTGCCCTCCTGCTCCGGATGGTGGAGCCCGAACCTGTCTGGGGAAAACACGGGACGCGAGAGGAACCAACAAGGACCCTTCCCCCCTCATCTCTGCTCCCTCTCCCACATCGCTCCCGCAAGCGACCGGGAGGGGGGGAACCCTAGCCGCTGCCGGCCTCGGCTTCTCCTCCCCTCACACTCTCCTCGCCGCCGCCGGGCAAAGCCCGGCCGGTGTGGGCGGCGGCAGGGCTTTTCTCCCCCTGCTCGACATTGGTGTTCACGGGATCTGGCGTGGGGCGGCGGCGGCGTGCTGGCGCGGGCTGCGGCAGCGAGACGGCAGACGTTGGCGGCGGGGTCGTGGACGTCGAGATCCCGCGCGGAGGGCTGCATGGTTGGGTCTCTTGCGGCGGCGACGGCTCTGCTTCTGGGAGCCGTCGGCTGCAGGCGGCCGGGGCGCCGGCGACGGGGCTTCCTCTGCTACTCCAAGGAGCTGGCCACCTTGGGTGTTGGCCTTTGTGGCTGGGTGGCCGGCGCTCGCCTCACCAGGACCTGAGGTCTCTCATGTGCTTGTCTGCTATGGCCAAGATCTGTTGCCCAGCGGGGCTCTCAGGCCCGATTCCTGTCCAGTGCTTGGGCTAGGTGGTGGCAGTTGAGCGGGACTGGTGGTCGTGGCAAGGCCATGGACGCCAACCTCACCACGGTGGTGAGTCCATCGTTAGATTCCTTCCCGGGTTTGACCTCTTGGCTGACGGATGGGAGGCGCTGAAGGGGGTTGGGGTGCGTCTTCTCTGTCGGATGTTACCATGTCGGCCGGCGGCGTGCAAGATGTGTGCTTAATGGTAGGTTCTTATGGACGTCGAGGCGGCAGCCTCGGGTGGTGGACCTGTTGGAAATATGCCCTAGAGGCAATAATAAATGGTTATTATTATATTTCTTTGTTCATGATAATTGTCTATTGTTTATGCTATAACTGTGTTATCCGGAAATCGTAATACACGTGTGAATACATAGACCACAACGTGTCCCTAGTAAGCCTCTAGTTGACTAGCTCGTTGATCAACAGATAGTCATGGTTTCCTGACTATGGACATTGGATGTCATTGATAACGGGATCACATCATTAGGAGAATGATGTGATGGACAAGACCCAATCCTAAGCATAGCGCAAAGATCGTGTAGTTCGTTTGCTAGAGCTTTTCCAATGTCAAGTATCTTTTCCTTAGACCATGAGATCGTGCAACTCCCGGATGCCGTAGGAGTGCTTTGGGTGTGCCAAACGTCAAAACGTAACTGGGTGACTATAAAGGTGCACTACGGGTATCTCCGAAAGTCTGTTGGGTTGGCACGGATCGAGACTGGGATTTGTCACTCCGTGTGAAGGAGAGGTATCTCTGGGCCCACTCGGTAATGCATCATCATAAGAGCTCAATGTGACTAAGGATTTAGTCACGGTATCATGCATTACGGTACGAGTAAAGAGACTTGCCGGTAACGAGATTGAACAAGGTATTGGGATACCGACGATCGAATCTCGGGCAAGTAACATACCGATTGACAAAGGGAATAGTATACGGGATTGATTGAATCCTCGACATCGTGGTTCATCCGATGAGATCATCATGGAACATGTGGGAGCCAACATGGGTATCCAGATCCCGCTGTTGGTTATTGACCGGAGAGGCGTCTCGGTCATGTCTGCATGTCTCCCGAACCCGTAGGGTCTACACACTTAAGGTTCGGTGACGCTAGGGTTGTAGAGATATGAGTATGCGGAAACCCGAAAGTTGTTCGGAGTCCCGGATGAGATCCCGGACGTCACGAGGAGTTCCGGAATGGTCCGGAGGTGAAGAATTATATATAGGAAGTCCAGTTTCGGCCACCGGGAAAGTTTCGGGGGTTATCGGTATTGTACCGGGACCACCGGAGGGGTCCCGGGGGGTGCATCGGGTGGGGCCACCTATCCCGGAGGGCCCCATGGGCTGAAGTGGGGAGGGAACCAGCCCTTAGTGGGCTGGGGCGCCCCCCATGGGCCTCCCCCCTGCGCCTAGGGTTGGAAACCCTAGGGTGGGGGGCGCCCCACTTGACTTGGGGGGGAAGTTCCCCCCCCCCCTTGGCCGCCCCCCCCCCCCCACAGATGGGTTCTTGGCCGGCGCCCCCCCCCCCTCCCAGGGGGCCTATATAAAGGGGGGAGGGAGGGCGGCAACATTACAGTCTTGGGCGCCTCCCTCCTCCCCTGCTACACCTCCCCCTCTCGCAGAAGCTCGGCGAAGCCCTGCCGAGATCCCGCTACTTCCACCACCACGCCGTCGTGCTGCTGGATCTCCATCAACCTCTCCTTCCCCCTTGCTGGATCAAGAAGGAGGAGACGTCGCTGCACCGTACGTGTGTTGAACGCGGAGGTGCCGTCCGTTCGGCACTCGGTCATCGGTGATTTGGATCACGGTGAGTACGACTCCATCAACCACGTTCATTGGAACGCTTCCACTCGCGATCTACAAAGGTATGTAGATGCACTCCCTTCCCTTCGTTGCTAGTATACTCCATAGATGGATCTTGGTGATGCGTAGGAAATTTTAAAATTCTGCTACGATCCCCAACAGTGGTATCAGAGCCAGGCCTATGCGTAGTTACTATGCACGAGTAGAACACAAAGCAGTTGTGGGCGTAGATGTTGCCAATTCTTCTTGCCGCTACTAGTCTTATCTTGTTTCGGCGGTATTGTGGGATGAAGCGGTCCGGACCGACCTTACACGTACGCTTACGTGAGACTGGTTCCACCGACTGACATGCACTAGTTGCATAAGGTGGCTAGCGGATGTCTGTCTCTCCTACTTTAGTCGGAACGGATTCGATGAAAAGGGTCCTTATGAAGGGTAAATAGAAATTGGCACATCACGTTGTGGTTTTACGTAGGTAAGAAACGTTCTTGCTAGAAACCTATACAAGCCACGTAAAAACTTGCAACAACAATTAGAGGACGTCTAACTTGTTTTTGCAGCATGTGCTATGTGATGTGATATGGCTAGAAGATGTGATGAATGATATATGTGATGTATGAGATTGATCATATTCTTGTAATAGGAATCACGACTTGCATGTCGATGAGTATGACAACCGGCAGGAGCCATAGGAGTTGTCTTTATTATTTTGTATGACCTGCGTGTCATTGAATAACGTCATGTAAATTACTTTACTTTATTGCTAAACGCGTTAGCCATAGAAGTAGAAGTAATCGTTGGCGTGACAACTTCATGAAGACACGATGATGGAGATCATGATGATGGAGATCATGGTGTCATGCCGGTGACGAAGATGATCATGGTGCCCCGAAGATGGAGATCAAAGGAGCAAAATGATATTGGCCATATCATGTCACTATTTGATTGCATGTGATGTTTATCATGTTTTTGCATCTTATTTGCTTAGAACGACGGTAGTAAGTAAGATGATCCCTTATGATAATTTCAAGAAAGTGTTCCCCCTAACTGTGCACCGTTGCGAAGGATCGTTATTTCGAAGCACCACGTGATGATCGGGTGTGATAGATTCTAACGTTCGCATACAATGGGTGTTGACGAGCCTAGCATGTACAGACATGGCCTCGGAACACACGCAATACACTTAGGTTGACTTGACGAGCCTAGCATGTACAGACATGGCCTCGGAACACGGAGGACTGAAAGGTCGAGCATGAGTCGTATAGAAGATACGATCAACATGGAGATGTTCACCGATCTTGACTAGTCCATCTCACGTGATGATCGGACACGACCTAGTTAACTCGGATCATGTTTCACTTAGATGACGAGAGGGATGTCTATCTGAGTGGGAGTTCATTAAATAATTTGATTAGATGAACTTAATTATCATGAACTTAGTCTAAAATCTTTACAATATGTCTTGTAGATCAAATGGCCCACATTGTCCTCAACTTCAACGCGTTCCTAGAGAAAACCAAGCTGAAAGATGATGGCAGTAACTATACGGACTAGGTCCGGAACCTGAGGATCATCCTCATAGCTGCCAAGAAAGATTATGTCCTAGAAGCACCGCTAGGTGAAGCACCAATCCCAGAGAACCAAGACGTTATGAACGCTTGGCAATCACGTGCTGATGATTACTCCCTCGTTCAGTGCGGCATGCTTTACAGCTTAGAACAGGGTCTCCAAAAGCGTTTTGAGAAACATGGAGCATATGAGATGTTCGAAGAGCTGAAAATGGTTTTCCAAGCTCATGCCCGGGTCGAGAGATATGAAGTCTCCGACAAGTTCTTCAGCTGTAAAATGGAGGAAAATAGTTCTGGTAGTGAGCACATACTCAGAATGTCTGGGTTACACAACCGCTTGTCTCAGCTGGGAGTTAATCTCCCGGATGACGCGGTCATTGACAGAATCCTTCAGTCGCTTCCACCAAGCTACAAGAGCTTTGTGATGAACTTCAATATGCAGGGGATTGAAAAGACCATTCCCGAGGTATATTCAATGCTGAAATCAGCGGAGGTGGAGATCAGAAAGGAACATCAAGTGTTGATGGTGAATAAAACCACTAAGTTCAAGAAAGGCAAGGGTAAGAAGAACTTCAAGAAGGACGGCAAGGGAGTTGCCGCGCCCGGTAAGCCAGTTGCCAGGAAGAAGTCGAAGAATGGACCCAAGCCTGAGACTGAGTGCTTTTATTGCAAGGGAAGTGGTCACTGGAAGCGGAACTGCCCCAAATACTTAGCAGACAAGAAGGCCGGCAACACCAAAGGTATATGTGATATACATGTAATTGATGCGTACCTTACCAGTACTCGTAGTAGCTCCTGGGTATTTGATTCCGGTGCGGTTGCTCATATTTGTAACTCAAAATAGGAGCTGCGGAATAAGCGGGGACTGGCGAAGGACGAGGTGACGATGCGCGTCGGGAATGGTTCCAATGTCGATGTGATCGCCGTCGGCACGCTACCTCTACATTTACCTACGGGATTAGTTTTAAACCTCAATAATTGTTATTTAGTGCCAGCTTTGAGCATGAACATTGTATCTGGATCTCGTTTAATTCGAGATGGCTACTCATTTAAATCCGAGAATAATGGTTGTTCTATTTATTTGAGAGATATGTTTTATGGTCATGCCCCGCTGGTCAATGGTTTATTCTTGATGAATCTCGAACGTGATGTTACACATATTCATAGTGTGAATACCAAAAGATGTAAAGTTGATAGCGATAGTCCCACATACTTGTGGCACTGCCGCCTTGGTCACATTGGTGTCAAGCGCATGAAGAAGCTCCATGCAGATGGACTTTTGGAGTCTCTTGATTATGAATCATTTGACACGTGCGAACCATGCCTCATGGGTAAGATGACCAAGACTCCGTTCTCCGGAACAATGGAGCGAGCAACCAACTTATTGGAAATCATACATACCGATGTGTGCGGTCCAATGAGTGTTGAGGCTTGCGGAGGATACCGTTATGTTCTCACTCTCACTGATCACTGAAGTAGATATGGGTATGTCTACCTAATGAAACACAAGTCTGAGACCTTTGAAAAGTTCAAGGAATTTCAGAGTGAGGTTGAGAATCAACGTGACAGGAAAATAAAGTTCTTACGATCAGATCGTGGAGGAGAATATTTAAGTCACGAATTTGGTACGCACTTAAGGAAATGTGGAATTGTTTCACAACTCACGCCGCCTGGAACACCTCAGCGAAATGGTGTGTCCGAACGTCGTAATCGCACTCTATTGGATATGGTGCGATCTATGATGTCTCTTACCGATCTCCCGCTCTCATTTTGGGGCTATGCTTTAGAGACTGCCGCATTCACTTTAAATAGGGCTCCGTCGAAATCCGTTGAGACGACACCGTATGAATTATGGTTTGGGAAGAAACCTAAGCTGTCGTTTCTAAAAGTTTGGGGATGCGATGCTTATGTCAAGAAACTTCAACCTGAAAAGCTCGAACCCAAGTCGGAAAAATGCGTCTTCATAGGATACCCTAAGGAAACTATTGGGTATACCTTCTACCTCAGATCCGAAGGCAAGATCTTTGTTGCCAAGAACGGGTCCTTTCTGGAGAAAGAGTTTCTCTCGAAAGAATTAAGTGGGAGAAAAGTGGAACTTGATGAGGTGATAGTCACCCCTTCCGAACCAGAAAGTAGCGCAGCGCGGGAAGATGTTCCTGTGGTGCCTCACCGACTGGGGAGGAAGTTAATGATGATGATCATGAAGCTACAGATCAAGTTACTACTGAACTTCGTAGGTCCACAAGGACACGTTCCGCACCAGAGTGGTACGGCAACCCTGTCCTGGAAATCATGTTGTTAGACAACGGTGAACCTTCGAACTATGAAGAAGCAATGGCGGGCCCGGATTCCGACAAATGGCTAGAAGCCATGAAATCCGAGATAGGATCCATGTATGAAAACGAAGTATGGACTTTGACTGACTTGCCCGATGATCGGCGAGCCATAGAAAATAAATGGATCTTTAAGAAGAAGACAGACGCGGATGGTAATGTGACCATCTATAAGGCTCGACTTGTCGCTAAGGGTTACCGACAAGTTCAAGGGGTTGACTACGATGAGACTTTCTCACCCGTAGCGAAGCCGAAGTCCGTCCGAATCATGTTAGAAATTGCCGCATACTATGATTATGAGATATGGCAGATGGACGTCAAAACGGCATTCCTTAACGGCTTCCTTAAGGAAGAATTGTATATGATGCAGCCGGAAGGTTTTGTCGATCCTAAGAATGCTGACAAAGTATGCAAGCTCCAGCGCTCAATCTATGGGCTGGTGCAAGCATCTCGGAGTTGGAACATTCGCTTTGATGAGATGATCAAAGCGTTTGGGTTTACACAGACTTATGGAGAAGCCTGTGTTTACAAGAAAGTGAGTGGGAGCTCTGTAGCATTTCTCATATTATATGTGGATGACATACTATTGATGGGAAATGATATAGAATTCTTGGAAAGTATAAAGGCCTATTTGAATAAGTGTTTTTCAATGAAGGACCTTGGAGAAGCTGCTTATATATTAGGCATCAAGATCTATAGAGATAGATCAAGACGCCTCATTGGTCTTTCACAGAGTACATACCTTGACAAGATATTGAAGAAGTTCAATATGGATCAGTCCAAGAAGGGGTTCTTGCCTGTATTGCAAGGTGTGCAATTGAGCACGGCTCAATGCCCGACCACGGCAGAAGATAGACAAAAGATGAGTGTCATCCCCTATGCCTCGGCCATAGGGTCTATTATGTATGCCATGCTGTGTACCAGACCTGATATAAACCTTGCCGTAAGTTTGGTAGGAAGGTACCAAAGTAATCCCGGCATGGAACACTGGACAGCGGTCAAGAATATCCTGAAATACCTGAAAAGGACTAAGGATATGTTTCTCATTTATGGAGGTGACGAAGAGCTCGTCGTAAAGGGTTACGTCGACGCTAGCTTCGACACAGATCTGGATGACTCGAAGTCACAAACCGGATACGTGTATGTTTTGAATGGAGGAGCAGTAAGCTGGTGCAGTTGCAAGCAAAGCGTCGTGGCGGGATCTACATGTGAAGCGGAGTACATGGCGGCCTCAGAGGCAGCACAGGAAGCAGTCTGGATGAAGGAGTTCATTACCGACCTAGGGGTGATTCCCAATGCGTCGGGCCCGATGACTCTCTTCTGTGACAATACTGGAGCTATTGCCCTTGCGAAGGAGCCCAGGTTTCACAGGAAGACCAGGCATATCAAGCGTCGCTTCAACTCCATCCGTGAAATTGTTCAGAATGGAGACATAGATATTTGTAAAGTACATACGGACCTGAATGTAGCAGATCCGTTGACTAAACCTCTCCCTAGAGCAAAACATGATCAACACCAGGACGCAATGGGTGTTCGATTCATCACAATGTAACTAGATTATTGACTCTAGTGCAAGTGGGAGACTATTGGAAATATGCCCTAGAGGCAATAATAAATGGTTATTATTATATTTCTTTGTTCATGATAATTGTCAATTGTTCATGCTATAACTGTGTTATCCGGAAATCGTAATACACGTGTGAATACATAGACCACAACGTGTCCCTAGTAAGCCTCTAGTTGACTAGCTCGTTGATAAACAGATAGTCATGGTTTCCTGACTATGGACATTGGATGTCATTGATAACGGGATCACATCATTAGGAGAATGATGTGATGGACAAGACCCAATCCTAAGCATAGCGCAAAGATCGTGTAGTTCGTTTGCTAGAGCTTTTCCAATGTCAAGTATCTTTTCCTTAGACCATGAGATCGTGCAACTCCCGGATGCCGTAGGAGTGCTTTGGGTGTGCCAAACGTCAAAACGTAACTGGGTGACTATAAAGGTGCACTACGGGTATCTCCGAAAGTCTGTTGGGTTGGCACGGATCGAGACTGGGATTTGTCACTCCGTATGAAGGAGAGGTATCTCTGGGCCCACTCGGTAATGCATCATCATAAGAGCTCAATGTGACTAAGGATTTAGTCACGGGATCATGCATTACGGTACGAGTAAAGAGACTTGCCGGTAACGAGATTGAACAAGGTATTGGGATACCGACGATCGAATCTCGGGCAAGTAACATACCGATTGACAAAGGGAATAGTATACGGGATTGATTGAATCCTCGACATCGTGGTTCATCCGATGAGATCATCATGGAACATGTGGGAGCCAACATGGGTATCCAGATCCCGCTGTTGGTTATTGACCGGAGAGGCGTCTCGGTCATGTCTGCATGTCTCCCGAACCCGTAGGGTCTACACACTTAAGGTTCGGTGACGCTAGGGTTGTAGAGATATGAGTATGCGGAAACCCGAAAGTTGTTCGGAGTCCCGGATGAGATCCCGGACGTCACGAGGAGTTCCGGAATGGTCCGGAGGTGAAGAATTATATATAGGAAGTCCAGTTTCGGCCACCGGGAAAGTTTCGGGGGTTATCGGTATTGTACCGGGACCACCGGAGGGGTCCCGGGGGGTCCATCGGGTGGGCCCACCTATCCCGGAGGGCCCCATGGGCTGAAGTGGGAAGGGAACCAGCCCTTAGTGGGCTGGGGCGCCCCCCATGGGCCTCCCCCCTGCGCCTAGGGTTGGAAACCCTAGGGTGGGGGGCGCCCCACTTGACTTGGGGGGGAAGTTTCCCCCCCCCTTGGCCGCCGCCCCCCACCCCCCCCCCCAGATGGGTTCTTGGCCGGCGCCCCCCCTCCCAGGGGGCCTATATAAAGGGGGGAGGGAGGGCAGCAACATTACAGTCTTGGGCGCCTCCCTCCTCCCCTGCTACACCTCTCCCTCTCGCAGAAGCTCGGCGAAGCCCTGCCGAGATCCCGCTACTTCCACCACCACGCCGTCGTGCTGCTGGATCTTCATCAACCTCTCCTTCCCCCTTGCTGGATCAAGAAGGAGGAGACGTCGCTGCACCGTACGTGTGTTGAACGCGGAGGTGCCGTCCGTTCGGCACTCGGTCATCGGTGATTTGGATCACGGCGAGTACGACTCCATCAACCACGTTCATTGGAACGCTTCCGCTCGCGATCTACAAAGGTATATAGATGCACTCCCTTCCCTTCGTTGCTAGTATACTCCATAGATGGATCTTGGTGATGCGTAGGAAATTTTAAAATTCTGCTACGATCCCCAACAGGACCGCCAGTTAGGCTTTCAGCAGGCGGCTTGGTGGCGGTGATGGCTGCATCTTTTGGTCGTGTGGGCGACAACGGATGCCGCTTTGGGTGACCCTGGTCTCGGCGGTGCCTCGGCAGTGTTGGTTCCCAGATCGTGCTCTGGAGGTTTGTTTTGTGGCGGCATGTCTTCCCTTGAGTTGGACAGGGGCTCAAGATTCCTCGGTGTGGCGAGGTTGAGAGGATCCGGGCGAAAGCCTTGTGCTTTGGCATTGGCGACGATGATGCTCGTGGGCATCACATCCCTCTTGGGGGCATCGTTGAGGGTCCTCCCACCGAGCCAGGGCTTCGGGTGAAAACCCTTGACCGGTCTTTCGGTCTCGACGGCAGCGGTACGGTGTGTCGTCTCCCTCTTGACTCTTGAGGGTGTTGTCGTGGAGTCCAGGTTACTTCTAGTGCACCATGTTGTCATTGACTAACATGCTAGATCCTGTCTTGGAGCTACCTCGACTCTAGCATAGGGGGATTCACTTACCTCCTATCTTTTACCGCGCGCGTATTTTGCGCGTCCGTTGGAGCGTCCGGAACGACTGCGCGCGCAAAAAATAATAATTTTTCCAGCGCGGCGCTAATATCACGTGCCTGATGGAGATGCTCTAAGCGTGAGGTGTTTTCCCACTAAAATTCTCATCTTTACACCCGCAAAAAAATCTCATCTTTACCCCCCAAACCCCTGCTATAAATATCCCTCTTGTGTGAGAAGTACTCCTGTATAAGTCACCCTCGCTGCCCCACTGAACCCACCACCCATCCGTCGGTGAGAAAGAACCCACCAAATTCCCACGAGATTCTCCTGGAGAGCGCCGGCGCCATGGAGTCGTCACGCGGCACCCTCATCCCCAGCACGCTACCGCTGCCCTCCTCCTCAACCGACGTCGACGGCCAGGAGGTCAGGCGGACCAGGACCAGCGGCGGCATGAGGTGGCGCGCGTGGGCCGCCGTGCTGGCCGTGGTGGCGCTCGTCGTCGCCGCAGCGGTCTTTGGGGCCAGCAGGGTCCACCGGGACGCGGTGGCGTCCTCCTCCGTACGGGCTATGGCAGAACACGGCGTGTCGGAGAAGACGTCCGGGGCATACTCCGCCAGCGGCGGCTTCCCGTGGAGCAGCGCCATGCTGCAGTGGCAGCGCACCGGCTTCCATTTCCAGCCGGACAAGAACTACATGAACGGTACGTACTGACCGAGTTCATCCGTGCGATTAGATTTCCAGATTCAGATTCCGTTTAATTTTCTCCGGCGTGGTCCGATCCAGAAACTGACCTCCCTGCCTTATTTGCTTCCTGTTTGCTCGCCGGCGGTGGCATTCTCCGGCGACATGCATCCGTGCAGATCCCAACGGTTAGTATTACACTATTACTACGCTCCACCTAACGAATCCTCTCAATCGGGTATTCCTATTCAGAAGTTTTGTGACCTGTGCGGAATATAGTTGCACCACCACGAACAGTATTTTTTTAAGTTAAAAAATCAACAAATTCTGAATTTCTTTATGAACATTGATAAATTTTTACCTCCGCAACAATTTCGTGGTGCATTTTCTTTTGTCAGGCCTCCATAAATGTCATTTCATCATGAAAATTTTCACATAGGTAAAACATTCATCAATGTTTATTACAAAAAAAAATCAGTTTTTTGTTGTTTTTTTATTTTTTGGATTCTAATGTTCACCCGGGTGCATATAACCTCGGGATTAGAAGAGCACTTTGTCTGAAATGCATTGTCCACTGCAGGTCCGGTGTACTATAGAGGATGGTACCATTTGTTCTACCAACACAACCCCAGAGGCACTGGGTGGGGCAACATCTCATGGGGGCATGCCGTGTCGCGGGACATGGTCCACTGGCGCCACCTACCGCTCGCCATGGTGCCTGACCACTGGTATGATATCGAGGGCGTCTGCACCGGATCCATCACTGTGCTCCCCGATGGCAGGGTCATCGTGCTCTACACGGGGTACACCAAGATGTTTGCGCAGGTGACCTGCCTCGCGGAGGCCGCCGACCCGAGCGACCCCTTCCTCCGCGAGTGGGTGAAGCACTCCGCCAACCCTGTCGTGCACCCTCCCCCTGGCATCGGCATGAAGGACTACCGTGACCCAACCACGGCGTGGTTCGACAACTCCGACAACACGTGGCGCATCATCATTGGCTCCAAGAACGACACGGACCACTCCGGCATCGTCTTCACGTACAAGACCAAGGACTTCGTCAGCTACGAGCTGATACCGGGATACTTGTACCGCGGCCCCGCCGGCACCGGCATGTACGAGTGCATCGACATGTTTGCCGTCGGCGGTGGCCGCAAGGCCAGCGACATGTACAATTCGACGGCCAAGGACGTGCTGTACGTGCTCAAGGAGAGCAGCGATGACGACCGGCGCGACTATTACGCGCTCGGGAGGTTCGACGCAGCGGCCAACACATGGACGCCGATCGACACCGAGCGGGAACTCGGCGTCGCGCTGCGGTACGACTATGGCAGGTACGATGCGTCCAAGTCCTTCTACGACCCCGTGAAGAAGCGGCGGATCGTATGGGGGTACGTCGTCGAGACCGACTCCTGGAGCGCCGACGCCGCCAAGGGGTGGGCCAACCTCCAGGTAACCATCATCGTCATCAACATGACTGCTTTACCTTACACTTATCAACATCGGTCATCATTGCTACTCTTAGACTTAACTAACCAAACTAGATTAATGTTGTGTGTTGTGCGTGCAGTCGATTCCGAGAACGGTGGAGCTTGACGAGAAGACCCGGACGAACCTCATCCAATGGCCAGTGGAGGAGCTCGATACCCTCCGCATCAACACCACCGATCTCAGCGGCATCACTGTCGGTGCCGGATCCTTCGTCTCCCTGCCCCTCCACCAGACCTCCCAACTCGACATCGAGGCATCCTTCCGCATCAACACCTCCGCCATTGAGGCCCTCAATGACGTCGACGTCGGCTACAACTGCACCATGACAAGCGGCGCTGCCACCCGCGGCGCACTTGGCCCCTTCGGCATTCTCGTCCTCGCCAACGTTGCCCTGACAGAACAGACGGCGGTGTACTTTTATGTGTCCAAGGGCCTCGACGGCGGTCTTCAGACCCATTTCTGCCACGATGAGTTGCGGTCAACACATGCTACTGATGTGGCGAAGGAGGTGGTGGGTAGCACGGTGCCGGTGCTCGACAGCGAGGATTTTTCCGTTAGGGTGCTCGTGGACCACTCCATCGTGCAAAGCTTCGTGATGGGCGGGAGGTTGACGGTGACGTCGAGGGCCTACCCGACGGAGGCCATTTACGCAGCGGTGGTCTACCTGTTCAACAATGCCACCAGCGCCAGCGTCACAGCTGAGAAGCTCGTCGTGCACGACATGGACTCGTCGTACAACAAGATATTCACGGACGACGACTTGCTAGTCCTCGATTAGACTGATCACCTACAACAAGTTATGGATTATTTGCTCGGTCGGTGGCTTCCTTTTCTCTTGGACAGATAGCGGTGGAGTACCAGCTACTCTACGTATCATCTTGATTTATGTTCCTTGTTCTAGTTTTGGTTTTAGTAAGATGAATTAGATGATGTTGGTCACATGTTAATCAATTACGGGTAAATTAAAAGGACATGGATGCCTGCCACCAAATATAAGTGACTACTTCAAGTCAAGGTTTTGGTTACCGAATGACGCAATTTTACCCGGGGGGATTGGTAAACGTGGTTACCACGGTTACCGGGAAATACCGAGAAATACCAAGAATATTTTGAAAGAATTTTATAGTTGAATTTTGAATTCAAATAAATGAATGAACGAACATTCAAACCAGAGACCTGTCAAAAGAGGAACTAGGTTGCTACGAACACGTCAGAATCAACTCTCATTGCATTAATTAGATCCTACGCACTTTACTACAAATCAAGCGTTTAAATTCAAAAATTTTAAAAAAATGGTATTTTTTGCTCGGTATGAGGTTTTACCGAGGGGCACGGAAATACACGGTAATCATGGGAAGTTTTGAAATTTCGACCGGTAACCAAAACCTTGCTTCAAGTTCAAGTTCTCTCATTTCTTGTTCATTTATATGCAATCTTTGTATTTCGTATTTTTTGGGAAAGCAAACATGGTGTATCTATACCAATATAAAAGACCTAAAAGGGGAAATCCAACAACTCCCGACCGTCAAATCAGGTCAATCCAACGACTCAGGCTGCTATAATAGTGAGTCCTCAACATGTTTAGTGTGCACTAATATCATACGAAATGTCAAAACCAATGCTAATCATTATTAATACGCAAATAATATCCTACCTAATATTTACGTGTATCTATCTATACTAATATAAAAAGACCCAACGGGGCAGATCCAACAAATCCGGGTCGTCAAGTCAGGTCAATCCAACGACTCAGGCTGCTATAATGGTAAGCGCTCAACATGTTTAGTGTGCAGTTAATATCATACCAAATATCAACACCAATGCTAATCACATAATTAATACGCGAATAATATCCTACCTAATATTTACGTGTAATTAATATATCGAAATTGGTGTGCGTACGATGTATAGTGCGTACGATCTTGTATGATGTGATCTCACTCGTCTGTCCAACTCATCGAACGGCTACTGAGGTCTGTCGTACATAAATCGTACGAAATTCATCATACGTGTAGCAAGACTCTTAAAATATTACCTAATATCAACGTGCATTGCACGTACACATTTACTAGTTAAATCTGTCATGGTGCGTACACATTTACTAGTTAAATCGGTCCTGGTGTTTCCATGTAGAGTAAAATCGGGATTCTGCAAGCATGTCTTTTTAACGTTTATAGATAGAAATGCGAGCATGGGAGCACCAGAATGTATCAGTTGCCGCATCATAACAAATAAAATAAAATCCGTGTGACAAAATCTACCGACAACCACTGAAAAAGTACTGAAGACACCCTTTTACGTACCTGACGTAATCAAAGTACAGTTGGGTGGCTCCCATAACTAAATATCTTACCTCGTGAATTCCGAAAAGAAAATACTTAAGAAATGAATTTTTTGTGGACGCGCATTGTCTTCACAGGGAGCAAATTGCAAAAAACCACTACATTTTAAGTTCATGTTTAGATTTGCCACCACATTTCTTGGGCGCCCCAAAAATCAATCGATTTCCTTGCTAATTTTCTCAATAAACACCGATGATTCATTTGGGGCGAATTAATTCAATTTCTGACATACCGGGCCCACTTATCAGGTCCACATGACACTATTTTGTCAACACAGTTTGTTTTGACTGTGAAAACAAATCACCATGCATCCATTATGTTCCACCTCCTGTCGCTTATGGCCGACGCCGCCCCTCTCTCCCGCGCCACCCCGCATCCTCTCTCCCGTCGACCACTACACCTTCCTCCATCTCTCCTCCCTCCCGGTGCGGGCGAGATCAGCAGCACGGCATCCCGTCACGCGCCGCCCTACACTGGATCGGATGGATCCGTGACGCGGCTCCTCCCTCTGTCATGCCTCGACGAGCTCCATCCCCACCTCTGGCATGCGACGAGCCTGGTAAATGGGACAACGCGGGACGAGCGGCCGGAGCACCACACGGAGGCTACACATGAGGAACACGAGCACGTCCTCGTCAGAGCCCGTCGTCGGCGCCGCGCGCCACCAGCATGGACACGGCATGCCGTTGACACCGGAGCCCATGACCACGTCGAAGAAGCTCGCCAACCATGCCATGGGATTCCCAATGGCCACGGCTCGGCCATAGCACACACCGCCATAGCCGGCTCAAGCCAGGGAAGATTGCGCCACCGGCCGCCTCGCCTCCTGCTTCTTCTGGTGTCGACCTCGGCAGCCCAGTTGATCTGTAGACCATCATTATGCGCCCTCTCATCCATCCCTACGCATGCATGCGAGGTGTTTGTTGGCATGCCCCCAAGGAGGATAAGAACGTTTGAGAGAGATGACGATGCTGATAGGTGGGCCCTTCGTTCTACTTAACGGTCGACAAGCGATGTTGACCATTTAGTGCCATGTGGACCTGATCAGTGGGTCCGGTATGTCATAAATTGAATTAATTTGTCCCAAATCAATCATCAGTGTTAATTGAGAAAATTAGCAAGAAAATCGGTAGATTTTTGAGACACCCAAGAAATGCGGTGGCAAATCCAAACAAGAACTTGAAATGTGGTTGTATTTTGCAATTTACTCTTTCAAATTTAAATTCGTGTATGAAGAGTGTGGTCACTTGATGCCATAATACCGAGGTCAAGCTACAGATACCCCTGTCGTCCATGGAAAAAAATTATATGAGACCAGGTCTCACGGTTAGCAGGTGAGACCCGCCCTGATGGATGACACGTGGCATTCACAAATCTCAAAGCATCTAATCTCTCCCCCCTGATTTCAAGTGGGGGGTGGGGTGGATGCTTTGTGATTTGTGAATGCCATGTGTCATCCATCAGGACGGGTCTCGCGTAAGACCTGGTCTCATAGAATTCTTTTCCGTCGTCCATGGAGCCATCGTCTAGGGAGGGTCTCCACCTCAATCATGCAGACGCAGATGTCCCCGCTACCAATACCAATGCAGTAGACAAGCAAATCAAGCGGCCGTCTTATATTCTATTCCATATATACCGATATAAAAAGACCCAAAAAAGGGGCAGATCCAACAAATCCGGGTCGTCAAATCAGGTCAATCCAATGACTCAGGATGCTATAATGGTGAGCGCTCAACATGTTTAGTGTGCAGTTAATATCATACCAAATATCAACACCAATGCTAATCACATAATTAATACGCAAATAATATCCTACCTAATATTTACATGTATCTATACCAATATAAAAAGACCCGAAAGGGCAGATCCAACAAATCCCGGTCGTCAAATCAGGTTAATCCAACGACTCGGGCTGCTATAATGGTGAGCGCTCAACATGTTTAGTGTGCAATTAATATCATATCAAATATCAACACTAATGCTAATCACATAATTAATATGCAAATAATATCCTACCTAATATTTACGTGTAATTAATATATTACCTAATATCAGCGTGCAATGCACGTACACATTTACTAGTTTTAGAAGGGAAACACATTGGGAATCTGTCTTGGTGTTTCCATGTAGAGTAAAATCGGGATTCTAGAAGCATGTCTTTTGAACATTCATAGATAGAAACGCGAGCATGGAAGCACCTGAATGTATCCGTTGCCACATCATAACAAATAAAAATAAAAATTCGTGTGACAAAATCTACCGGCAACCACCGAAAAGGTACCGCAGAGACCCTTTTACGTACTTGACGTAATCAAAGTACAGTTGCGTGGCTTCCATAACTAAATGTCTTACCTCGTGGCAGCATTATCAGTGATAGAGTTTATCTTGTTGTCTAGGTATTCATCATGTTTATTTCATCGCATTAGTTTTGTTCATGCATGTAGTTAAGTTGAAGGCTTGAGGCTGCGGCAGTGAGCGTGCTCGTAGAAGTGTGGAGACGAGTACACATGCAAGCTAATAGTGCGTAGCTAGTTAGTTGAGTTAGCATCAGCTGATCAGTACCATGCACGTCGTGTAGTTTGCATGGATGTGGTTGTTAGCAACATGCGCGTACAGCTCCGTGGAGTCAGAGCGGCCAAGTCCGGTGGCATATCAGCGTGGAGCTAGAAGCGGACGCAATCAGTTGAGGCGTGCGTCAAATGTGCCGTTGTGGGCAGGGCCGGGCCCATAGTTGTGCTAAGTGTGCCGCCCGCACAGGGACCATAAATTTTGGGGGGCCCAAATTTTTTAGGCCTAATATGTATATTTTTCAAAAAAAAAAGTAGTTCCGCTTGGCCGCTGGGCCTGTGGGCGTGGGCATCCTCGACGCGTGCCAGCCGCCAGGTCGCTGCCTCACCTCGATCCCAGGCGCATTTGATCGCTGCTCGTTCTTTTCTCGTCGGTTGTCCAGCGACCAGCGCACCTGATCCCACGCGCACATGGTTGACTCACACCCGACCTCATCTTCTCTACTTCTCTACGTATTATACTATCTAAAAAACGCGTAGCGTTCCTTTTTTCCTGCCAACAGGACCGCGCTTTCTGCCCACCCTTCCTCCGTGCCTCGCTCGATGTCCCATTTTCAACCCGAAAACATCGGGACACAATCCCCTCCCGATCCACGTCGGACCACCGCCTCCCACCTCCATTCTGGGCGCTGCCTCCTCCTCCCCTCCCAAGCACAGCCGCTGCATCCCTCCATCCAAGTACACCCGCCCTTCCATACTCTCTCTCTCTCTCTCTCTCTCTCTCTCTCTCTTGGAGTTGGAGCCGCCGTCATTCCTCCTCCGCGTGGCTTGCATCAGCTAGCCCCTGTCCCGCCCCCTGCTTGCAAAGATGGAAGATGGAAGTAGCGCCCACGGAGTTGACGGAGATCATCACCTAGGCGGTGGTCGGCGAAGCTGTATGAAGGACATGCTCGGGGCTCCGCGGTGGGTTCGCGCTGAAGCACCATCTTGCTCGGTCACAGTTCAAAGCGGCGGCGATGATTGTCTTGCATTGTTCGCACGTAGGCAGCGCGGCAGAGGCGCAGAGCGCGGGAGCAAGTGCGGCGGCGCGCATCGAGGTACTGCCCGCTCCTCTCGTCTCATTTCCTCCCTCTCTTTCTTTGGAGCGGTGGAGCGACAAGGTGAGCATGTTCGACGGCACAGGTGAGCCGACGGCGCTGGATCCACACTTCTGCAGCAGAGCGGCTCTGCAGCGTGGATTATTTGCAGCTATAGCATGTAGGGCCTAGGGGCATGTCGACTGCAAGACAGGCAACGACAGTCTGCAGGCCAAGTGGCTACCTGCATCCTGTTTCTTTGCTGTAGCAGCTTCTAAGGATTGCAAGGTCTCTGCCGGGGAGGAGGAGGTGCATAGGGGGGGTGATGGGAAGCACAAGAGGTGCTATCGCTGCCAGAGATCAAGAACCACATTATGGGGAACCTAACCAAGAAGCCCCTGTACATCGACCTACGTGCTGTGCATTGAGACAATTTATGTATTGATTCATTCCCTTGCAGGTCGCAATATCACTCATGTTGTGGCGACGACATTAGATGTTAGTCGCCTTTCAAGCTTGAATGTAGGAGGATTTCAGGTTGCAAAAAGCATGGCAGTCCAGGTTTGCAGCACTATTGGCTTCAGATACTATGTACTCTATTAAATTATACTCCCTCCGTTCCTAAATATAAGTCTTTGTAGAGATTATTCTATTCCTGATAGAAGGATCATGGCGCCCCGGAAGCATTCCATCCAGCAGCAGTATCTCCTTCAACCACGCGAGGACAAAACTGATGTTAGCTACATTCGAGCGTTCACCGCACAGAGGCGATCTCGAACACTACCTATGATAATAAATCCAAAGGAAAGGTCGACAAAATGACCTTGTTCCCATTAACAAAACATCCCCTTTTTCTTCGCTCTTCCGGAACCGGTACAGAAATTGGTGCTTTTTCTACTTTGTTTACGTTAGTGATACGGTGCAAAAATGAATGAATCTACACTTAAAATGCATCTATATACATCCGTATGTGATTTATAGTGAAAACTCTACAAAGACTTATATTTAGGAACGGAGGGAGTAGATTACTGAAGAAACAAGACGCCTGTTGCATGATCATAATTACTCGTGGCCTCACTTTAATCTTATTTTTTGCTGAACATTGGCAAGATATGATGCACCAGCGCACGGATGCACACACAGAGATGGTGATAAATCTTTCTTTCCAAGCCGGACTCCAATGGAAAGTTTGGATTATTTCTAAGACTACTAACTTGAAAAATGGAAACCAAGACATCCTTAATTAGTAAGTTTGGATTATTTGCGATCGAAAATGGCACTACTCTATTGGCAATCCTGGATTTTTTTTCTTGTAAACCACAAATATCTTCACCTAGATATTGAGTAGGAGTCACAAGAATTGTTTGTATTAATATCTTAATCAAACTTGTTATATTACTACAATATTAAACTTCTTGATTTTTAAATAATTTGCTGCTAACTAGGACGAGCAAGGAAATTTCTTTGTAAGTTTACATGTGCGCTGCATGGGCATCTTTGGGAGACGTAGGGAGGGAGCGGGACAGGCTAACACGAGCACGCTGGGAAATACTATAACACAACTGTTCAGTGGGATGGAAGGGGGATTGCAAGCTGGATCCGCCATTGATACGTCGAGCTTGGTATGCATGGCAGAGACGTGGACAGTGGGGGGAGAAAGAAGAAAGAAAAAAGTGATTAGTGTTGATAAAATTTGATAATGCCGCTTGATGTGCATGAGGATCCTCAAGATATATTGTATGTGTTGAAATATTTGTGCCCCCGTTCCAACGCATGTGCATTGTCCTAGTAAATAGAAAAAAAGGATTGCCGGGAGTCTCGGGACGGGAATTAGATGAGAATGATCGCATCGCCGTCGGCCATCGCTGCTCGGCTTTGGCTACTGCCCGCCACCTAGTGCAGGATGATTGATCGGTGATTCGGGGACGATTCTCTGTCCGTTCCTTGATTGAAAACGGGAATGTCCGATCGATCGGCAGCCACAACAGTTTCATCCTTCAGGTGCTCCCACCATCTCACGGCTTCCATCTTCAAAACAGGTAGCCTGCCGTTGGCGAGTCCTCCTTTCTAATTAACTTCATTTCCTACCCGTAATTATTAATTTTCTAATTAATTTTTGACAGGGATCTTAGAGGTCGGTTCTTGTCTTCTCGGTTAAAGATCTCAGTATAGCCGTTTAATCGGATAGAACAGGAGACTAGGTGAGTTAGACGGTTCATGTGATTGTCAAACATTGACGCATAAATCTTCAATTAATATGCGCTGCCTATCACTTTAATCTTTTATATAAACACTTATTATGTAAGTCATTATATTATGTTTCCTCCGTCCGAAAAAGCTTGTCCCTCAAATATATGTATCTAGCACCACTATTTGATAGACAATCTTGGGACAAGTTTTTCGGACGGAAGGTGTATATATTATAAATAATAAATATTATGCAACTGAGAGTTGAATATATAAGATTTTTTATATCCAATTATTATGTAAGACATTATATTATATACATTATAATTGCTCGTCACTTTATTTTTTTTCTAGTGAGATAGGGCCTCATTTTTTAGTTTGGCACAGGGCTTCGAATTTTGCCGGCCCGGCCCTGGTGGGCAAGCTCAAGTCTATTGCAAACTTGGATTTGACTCAAGCCTGTACATGCAGAAATAATCGGATCAAGCAGCTGGCTTGGCCGTCGCGTCTGCATGCAACGTAGTGGGGTTAGTGGGTGCATGTGTGTTGTGTAGGTCTGGTACTTAAACACATGTACTCAGTTCTATTTGTGCGAGAAGAGAGAACAAGAGAAAAGACAGAAGTGTGTTGCCACAAAACTCTGTGTGCTCTTGTGTCCAGTGTGTGCTCGTGTGAGTGTGTCCTACTCAACCTCCAGCTCGTGCTCGTGTGTGTATTCTTCCTTCTTCCTCCTCGGGCTGCTCCAACAATCAGTGCAGATTCTGTGTGGATCTCCCGGCCGGCAATACTGTTGCACTGCTGCCATGGCCGTCGATACACCGTGTGCTGTTGTCGGCAACGACGGTCCAGACGCGTGCGTGCTTTCCATGGCTCGACTTCTCCATCGTGTTCAGTGATTGGCTTTACAGTTTTTACCGGGCTGGATTTCTTCCACCCATGCTTGCTGTTGCACTATTGCTGTTGCTTCACTGGAGTGGAGGACCGGGATCTCGCCAGTTGATTCGGTTCCGGGTGACTGGTGGCGGTCGACATGCATCGATGGGTACATGCATGTGTGCATTTTCGCCAGCATGTTTCCATGTTTCCGATCAAGGTCATGTGATGCACTACCGGAACAGGGCTCGATGCCAACGGCCAAAAGTATGCCGACGGCCACCGTCGGCCTACTCCAGACTATGCCGACAGCTGGCACCAGGCCGCCGGCGTACAACGGCCATCGGGCTATCCCAGTATATGCCGACGGCCCCTGTCGGCAAAGATCGACCGTCGGCATAGCCAGGTCTACGCCTACAGCTGCCGTCGGCATAGCTGCGGGCCCGGCGACCACGCCCGTGACGGGCGGCTAACGGCGTCGGATATATGCCGACGATGGGGACGGACGGCCGTCGGCATAGATACGAATGCCACGTCACCGATCCAAACCGCACCGAACAAGGCCTATGCCGACGGCTGCCATCAGCATAGATGACACGTCAACGATCCGCACCGCGCCGTCCATCTGCCCTTGCCGCAGCTATGCCGACGGCTTTGCCGTTGGCATACCTAATTTTTTTTGCATAGCTATATTTTTATTTTTTTTACGTATTATTATTTGACTAACTTACATGTAGTATTTTTTAATATATATAAGCATACATACATTTTTTTCGATTCTATAGGAAGGGGTGTGATGACCCCCCTCACGGACGGCGCCGACGCCAGCCGGCACCTGGAGGGGGAAACAGCCGCATCGGGTCTATACGGAGGGGACATTGAGTCCTGGAAGCTGGCCCGCGAGCGGAGTGATCGCAAGGACGGCGAGAGCCAGTACTACGACAAGACCGAGAAGCACCTGGAGTCTTACACTCAGCACTTTCAGAGGTTGCATCCGGATGTTCCTGTTCCTGACGTCGCCCAGTCTCAGATCGACGACACGGCGGTGGTGGCCATCGAGGAGAAGCCCCATGGCCTGTATCCGTGTTTCAATGGCTTGATCACTCCTTCGGTCTCGTACACACGGCTTCGGGCTACCAACCCGAGCCCGTTAGAGAGTACGGGGCGTTCGCAGCCTCCCTTAGAAGGCCAGCATGCTGTAAGTACTTTCCCTTTATCTTCTTTCTCTCTAACTTTCTCAGTTTATTTTCAGCATTACTCACTTAGAAACAACCTAAATTTTGTAGGCATATAAGGCCTTTGTCGAGCATAGGAATCTCGAGGTGTGGGAGTACTTGCAACGAGTGAAGGCAAACGATGATTACAGCCGTTAGATGATGACGGTTAGTTTTGCCCTCTTAAAACCAAGCTAAATTTTTGCACTTTCATTCCTTCTGACCTTCTAGTTTGCTTGTTTAAGTAACATCCAGGCTATGTTGGCGTCTTGGAGTAACCGCACGGATCCACCACAAATGGGACCCCCACCACCACCTATGGGAGAACCCCCACACGTGCCCACGTTCGATGAGTGGGTGGCACTAGGCAGTGATAGTCCGGTTAGTTCATTTGCCTAACTACTGACAAACTAGTTCTCGTTCATTCAACACTATCATATCATATTTACTGTTAGAATCTTCTCTCAAACATGTAGGGGACCGGTGGCTCGACTCCTGCTTCGTCGACCCCAGTCACTCCGATCTGGCAGAGTGGTGCTGGTCTTGGCGGTGGCGGTTTTGGCGGAGGTGGTCTTGGCGGTTGCGGTTTTGGCGGTGGTGGTCTTGGCGGTGGTGGTTCTGGCGGCAGTGGTCTTGCCTAATGTCATTGATGATACTCGTGCATGTGGCCATCGTGCCATACCTTTTATGTTCCTACTTGTTAGTTTCTTTAGATGACGATGTTCCATGTCTTGCAAATCTCTATGTTCATGAAGTTTCGCCGATGATGATCTTTAGATGTTTAACTTGAGTATGTTTAAATGATGACGATGATGATGATCTTGAGTATCTTCAGATGATGAGCTTCATGATGATCTGTCATATTTCTGTGTATATATATTTTCTGGTTTGAAATGCTGTCGAAATGAGATGAAATAGAGAAAAAAAACACAGAAGCCCAGGAGTGCCTAGCGATTGCATTGCCACGTGGCAGAGGAGCCGTCGGCATACCTCTGCTGCCAGGAGCTCCCAGCTGCTGCCACGTGGCACAGGTATGCCTACGGCACCCGTGCCACGTGGCAGCCCGCGATTTGTCAGCTCGTTTGACGGCGCCGTCGACCGCCGTCAGCTGAAAATCATTGCCGACGGCTTAGATATGCCAACGGCCGTACGGAGACCGTCGGCATATATACCTATGCCGACGACGTTCCTATGCTGACGGTCTGACACATCTACGCTGACGTGATCTACGCTGACGGGTGTATGCCGACGGAGGCCGTCGGCATAGATCTAAGCCGACGGCATTGGTGCCTATGCCGACGGCCGGCGGCCGCCGGCCGTCGGCATAGAGGGGCAGTCCGGTAGTGATGATGCCATGATGGTGCATCGTTTTCATGGCCAGCTACTGTCTTGAGAGTCCCAAAAAGTTTTCTTTGTGTGTGAGCCATAAGGCCTCACTGATTAATCAACATCAGGATTACAATCAAGTCAAATATAAGGCAACTCAAAAGGTGCCTTACGGGCATATAATTTTTTTAGGCAATTACTGGCATATAAATGAGCAGGTACGTTAAAGCATCTCCAACAGGTAAGCCGGGGCATTCTCAGGTCCGGGCTTGGTTCGGGCCGACCTTTGTAAAGCCCGACCGAAAAATCCCAAGCCCAAGCACAGCCTGGCCCGGTCCAAAACACATCAACAGTGCCTTTTTTATTAAAATGATAATTTTTGGGATATTAAACATATACAGTATATCTATCTATACCTCTATATATATATATATATACCTATTAGTGTTACTATTCATCACCCAGGATGCAGAATAAGTTATTCTTCACCCGAGGTAATCTTACGATCACTTCCTAAATAAATTACGTTTAGAATATAAATAGTTACATGCACATTAATTCAATATATAAAATTTGGTCTAAAAAAAGTTATAAGGTCAGAAAAATCACATTTTATGTATGTTTTACAATATGTTTTTACATTTGTAATTTTATGTAACATAAAATATTTTTTACGGCGAGTACATATTTTCTTACGTTCTTTTTTTATGTATGAAATAAGACAAAATTTACAAAACGTAAAAATACGGTGCATTGATGTCAAAATAGAGAGGGGGTGAAGAATAACTATTCCTCACCCAGGGTGACGAATAGCGCGACCCATATACCTATACTAATTATAGACTTTCTACAAATTCACACGTTAATTAGAAATTACGAGCCGTTTATCTAAGGTGGGACCAAGTTATTACGGTGTAGATTTATCCTTCATAAAAAAATAAAAGACACACGAATGTTTCAACCAGCTACTTTCAGCCGAAATTAGATTGATTAGAAAGCCCATCTTTAAAGCCGAAAGAGAGGCCCATAGTGCTCTATAATGTCTCTTCCTCTCCCATTAAAAAGCAGCAACCTAAAGCAATTGTCACCGGAGAAAAACTAAAGTATCTCTCCCAATCTCTCATGTCTCTGTCTCGCTCACTTCTCTCTGTTCATCCCTCATGTCTCTCTTCCTTGCTACATGGAAATCAGATCTGTTTCTCTTTCAAATTGAAGCAAAGAAATTGAGGCTTGGATCCCTACCCACGGCTCTCTCTCTCTCTCATGTCTCTCTCACGTCTCTCTCTTCCTCCCTCATGTTTGTCTTCCTCCCCAGCCCCCACACGAAAAATAGATCTGTTTCTCACTCAAATTGGAGCAAAGAACTTGGGACATGGATCCCGTGCGCCCACAGGCAAAGAAGTTGGGACACGGCTCCAGTGGGCTTCTATTCCTCATCTAGATCAGGTTTTTCGTCTTAAACTGATCGGTTCTGAATTTATTTATTTTGTTGGTTTATAAATGAATGGACTATCTTTTCAGCAATTGTTGTCTCTCTCTCTCTCTCTCTCAATCTCTCAACTCGCAGATCCGTTTTTCTCTCAAATAGGGCTTGGATCCTATGTCTTCCTCCCTCATGTCCCCCCCCCCCCCCCCCCCCCCCCGCCCACACACACACACACACACACGAAAAACAGATCCATATCTCTCTCAAATTGGAGCAAAGAACTTGGGGCAAGGATCCTGTGCGACCACAGGCAAAGAAGTTGGTGCTTGGATCCCATGAGCTTCTGTTTTTCATCTAGAGATCAGGTTTCTCTCCTCACACTGATCTTTTCTGGTTTATAATTGAATGGGCCGCATCTTCCGTGATATTCTCCTTATATTTGAACTATTACTGTGTTGATTTAGTACGTATAAGGTTAGTATATATTAAAATTTTCTCTAATTTTTCTACTGTATATAAGGATTGCGGCACCGCGCGTCCTGATAGGTGAGGCTACTTTGGCCGGTCACCGCAGTCGTTGGGTCAATGCATTCACGTTTGACAGAAATAATCTCCTGATGCGTCTCATTATGCTCCATATTCCATACCCATGTGTCCAACCATAGTTAAACCATCGATGCATACTTAAGAAACTATATGTACGGCCATGCATGAGAGTACATAGGTATATTCAAGCCGTACAAGCTCACTATGGTTAGTTCTTAATTATGACAGGACCATATACGCTACTGATCCATTTAAATCCATGCCTCCTTTCGTCCCACCTTTCCTCAATTCCCTAAAAAAAGGAGGTCAGCATCCAAATGCCCCGGCGCACAAAAATTATTACTTAGGCAGTGCTGCCAAGGTTGAACGTATGCTTTAGATTTACTAGTAGAGTGCCCGTGCGTTGCCACGGGCCTTAAAAAATTAAGAACATTCTTTTGTTGATACTGGGTTATTCTTAAAATTAGTATGTCTTCCTATTTATTGTGGATTGGTTTGTTATTGATTGCATATCAAATGTCACACGTATACAAAAGATAGCCAATAACATACAAAAAATAATTGAAATCCTCTTCACTTGTAATCTATTTCGATAAAAATGTAATTCACTAACATATACTATCAGATCTAACGCAGAAAATAAAGAAAGTGGTACAAAAACATAGAACTCGTTATTGTGCATTACAAATGATAGGTGGCACATGGATGCCTTTTTATGCTTAAGACCAATCATTCCATGAAAACATATCTATTTTTATTATCTATTAATTAAAGAGAACACATGCAGGATTTTGTTCCCTTATTCCACGATTCTACAACCAGACACTTGATTGCATTTTGCAATTCCCTGGCAAACCATTACACATGAAATTAGGCACTTGAAACCATACAGGTTGCGACACATACCTAACCATTAAGAACCATGGCAACACAAAATATTTTAACATTTTCCCATCTACTAATAGCTTGGACAGGCCCCATCTATTTTTCTTGGCTCGGAAGGACTAAGGCCCCTCCAACTGCGCTCAACTTCTAGTATATCTCTTCTTTGAAGGCCATGAGAACAGTCATTCGGTAAGATCGTTCGTGATCATAAATGGCAATTATAATAACTTTGCATCTAATTTTTTGCAGTAGGCTTTTAACCTAGTGTTTTCCTAAAAAAAGATACTTAAGTGAATAAAGCATTGCTCGAGATAGCATTGTGAGTTGGTTCGTGCTAAGATCATGCGAACTTTCACAAGGATGTCGATAACGACCACCTCATCTAGTAGATTCTCAAGGAAAAATATCCTATTCTACACATATATCAAACCTATATTATTTTTTTAGTGTAAATTAAGGCTTGAGATTCAACTTTGGCTTATATTTCATTCAATCTGTAATTCTGTATACATGGAAGAATATTGCATTTACAAATCAGAACTTGTCTCATTATTAGCAGCAAATACTTTTTGTACAATATTAAACAAGTCGAAGCTCATTTCTCCCTCATACGTTCGGCCGTGTTCAAATGGGTGCCCAGCAGACTCCCCAAATTCAACCGTCTGGGCTCCCCCAAATCCAACTCATATGTGGGGAAGAAATGTAGTTGTACGGACTATTCACCATGTTATCTCCAACACATTGTTCCAACACAAGAATTCCACCCTACACCCTTCCCACTCGCTTTCTCTATAGCGTGACATTTTTTGCTGGAACCTGTCCATTAAAACCAAATGACGCATGTAGAAGATTATAGGATGCAACTCAATTGTATTCATGGGAGTCTGTTACAATATATAGAGGGGATGTCCCGCGAGCCAGGGAGGCGTCGGCGCTGTGGCAGACGCGGCGGCCGGGGCGGCGGCATGTTATGGTGTGGAACTCGGGCCAGGGGGAAATAGTGCATAAGCTAGAACACCACTCACTATTACCTATACCATATCCTCCATTAAGGAAGAACTCACTAAATGAAGGGGGGAGCACCACATCATACCAGAAAGCACGAAACTCTTGTTAGTGTAAAAAGGAAAATAACATATATACACACAGAAGAAATGACTTGAGAAAACTAACCAGATGAGTAGCCTACTGATCTGTAACTAATTATGCGTATTCTGTAGCATAATAGCTGATGTGTATTCTGTAGCATAATAGTACAACTCAGCAGGAAAACTTATAATCTGTATGCATTTTCTGTCAAAGTCGATGACCTGGTCATACCAATGCACTTGTCCATTATCTTCCTTGAATCGGATGCAACTATATATACACACATGTTGATGATTTAAGGAGTCAGTCAGAAGACAAGGGGGAAGTAAACGAGGATATGTCGAATCTGCCTGTGAACGAAAGTACTATTACCTTTTTTTCTTCTCAGATCCCATACTCCATTTACATAATCATAAACTCTGTAATTGAACGGATTAAAGAATAGGCTGCCATACAAACATTACAACAATGTTAGTAATGTAGCTCCTGTGACATTTCACAAAAACAGCATTTTTCTACACTATGAGAACAAGATTTCCTACAGAAGATTTGTGCTGAAGCTTGAAACCCGTAAAACAAAAGACAAGACAAGCAAATAAGGGTTAGAACTTAGAAACCAAAGCTCTAAGAACCAGAATTCAAGATGTGACAATCCTATGATGTTGAGCTGCACATCTTAGCACATTGGAAAGTGTCTCTCACTTGATGAATATAATTTCAAAACACGATTTTAGTCTACAAAACAATCAGAATCAGGTCAATGGAACAATGGCATCTGAGATTTTTTTTCGAGAATGCAGTGGCTCGAGACGGCATCTCAGTTCGGCCTAGGAAGCATGCGAGGCAGTGAACCTTGGTGAGGCGCAAATGCGCGAGCATCCGATCTAGGGTGTTCTCCCTCTCTATGTCAGTTGAGGCCGGCAGGCGGCCAATGATTCCACCATTTAGTACACAGTATATATAGTGTATTTAAAAGAATTTTTATCCACCATAACATATACTCCCTCCGTTCTAAATATAAGTCTTTCTATGGATTTCAATACAAACTACATACGAATGTATATAGACATATTTTAGAGTGTAGATTCACTCATTTTGCTTCGTATGTAGTCCGCAGTGGAATATCTAAAAAAGACTTATATTTAGAAACAGAGGGAGTAGTACTAATTATATTACCAGAAATTCAGTTAACAAATTTTAACACATCTACACATATTTATATTGAGCATTTTCGGCAGAATTTGAAACATCCTAGATGTCTCCTTACTAATCAACTCCCCTTTTTCGGTTTGATTATTCACGCCTCTATACAAATCAATTTGGTTTACTGTCCTTAACAGTATAAAGTTCAAATCACTTTCCTCCCAAATTATTTACTTTTTGCAATATTGGTATCTTCAGACCCAAATAACAAAATACTATTACTAAGTAAATTCAAGAGAGATAATGCACGTAGAAATACTAAGAAATTAAGTGCACCTTCATGCGTGGACTGGTAGTAGGTTTTTACAAAATAAAAATTACACTACATACATAGATATCAGAGAATTTAAATCTGACATGCATCCTAACAAGAGAAAAAATATCCCCAAACTCACATGGGTAAGCAAATTAATTGTGGATACGTAGATCCTTTTACGT
This sequence comes from Triticum aestivum, assembly GCF_018294505.1. Taxonomy (NCBI): domain Eukaryota; kingdom Viridiplantae; phylum Streptophyta; class Magnoliopsida; order Poales; family Poaceae; genus Triticum; species Triticum aestivum. The sequence goes on from NC_057814.1 coordinate 30,907,952, forward strand.
GTGGATAGAAATAGCAATATAAATGAATCAACCAAGCCCCAACATGCTGACCTTATAGATGACTGCAAGGAATTGTTTCTCTTGTTTCATTGTGATAGTGGATAGGATCGTCTCCTTTCTAGTGCCTACAAAGCAAAGACCAATTGACATAAGATTGGAAAAAGGCTATGCCGCTGAAAAAGTGAGCTAGACGGGGTTGCTGACGGCAGAGACATGCTATATGTACCAAGTATGTAGACTGTAGTGAAGAAATGCATCATCTTTAACATCAGGACATGCTATGTATTAAGTTGACATTAATAATTTCCAGGCAGGCAAAATTTAAGAAAAATGCTGCGTGAATCTGAATTGCACACTAAATGATTCAGAATTGAATCTAAGAACAAAACTAAGAGTGCTCCTCCATCTAAACTATCCACAAGTACTCGTTAAACTGGAATTATTTATCACCTTCACTTAAACATAGTAATTCTGAAGACTGAATTTCAGAAACAACAATTCTAATAATCATTACAAGGGAAATTACCCATATTCTTGTTTGATGCTATCTGTAGTAAGACTGGCGGGTTTTCCTCTGTTTTCATTTCTTGGTGAAATCCGACAATCAACTCTCGATGAGGATAACTGGAAGTAGCTGACCAGCAGACTCGTAGCAACAACAATGTGAAGTTTATGGATATATGATATTTCACATTGCAATTAATGCCACTAAATTTATTGATCCATCAAAATCATGCATAAGTACAAAATAAAATGAATCTGAGTTGAGGGGAATAAGGATCAAACGAAAGAATGAATGGATCACGCACATACCATTCATAAGTTCTTCTCTTGTTGGAAATGGAACCCAGTACGTGTCGCTGCAGCATCCTTCTCTTCGGTGCCGAGGAACCCCATTTGGCCATTAACTCCGGTGCCACCCTCAACATCTTCTATAACATGTCCGTTTCCACCACTGACATTTTATTCGCCAGCTCAGTCACGAAGCCCTGTCCACCATGTTTCATTTGTATTACATTACTCTCACATATCACACATAGTACTATTCAACCATGCATATCAGTGAAAATATAGGAATGGATCTCTATTACAACAATAACAACACACTTTTTCCAGAGTGACTTATATATATGCTTGCTACAACTATCTTCTACGCACCACCCTTGCTGCAGAATCGGCTGCGGTATAAGGTTCCTTCTCCCACTAACCACCCGTGTCACAATTTTGGTGTGGTTATTCTGAATAGCTGTCGTTGTCTCCCTCTGAGACTTGTGCGTGAGAAGAGGCGACCCATTGAACACACATTGTTATACGCCAGGCAAGAAATCACCGCACTGCACCACGCACCGCCGACCACAATGTCAAGTCCGTGATCAAAATTAAGAGGTGTTCTTGGCTTCCAACCTTGGCCAAAAACTGCCACCAGAATGCCATGTGGTCTCTCAAGAGGCGGGAAAGATTCTGGGGAAGCACCAGGACATACCTTCTACATCTCAGTGGTCGTGATGGGTGGCGTTGATCTCATCGCCCCCTAGCAATGGCTCCATGGAGGGTTAGGGATTCTTCGGAGCGTGCTTTTATATTGGATGAGATGTGTGCCTCCCTCCTGTGAGCTTGCGACAATGCGCTCGTGACCGTCGTCCTCCACGCGTCATTGAAACACGAAACTGAATGAAGAAACAGTAAGCATATTGCTTCATGAAAAATCAAATACTATTGCAACTAAATATATAACACAGTAATGAGAGTGTCGAGGTTCTTGTGTGTATAGTCAGCCGGCAATACGGTACAAATATGTTCTTCTTTCATCAGTTTTATGTTTGTAGCAATGACAATACTTTTAAGCCACTGACTACTATAATCTATGAAAGAATGCTCCTGAGCAAACAAACTCGGGCCATATGAGTCTTTTTTTTGCAAGAAACCATGTAAAGTCCACTGATATTTGATAGTTGAAAAATTGGAAACTAAACATTAGCATATTCTAGGGGACCAGCACAAGTGAGATATGTGGCCAGCGGTAAGGAATATTGACCACTCACAACATAAACAAAATTGTTCAACCTGATGTACCAGGAAATTATCGGCGTGGACGAGGTCTATTCAAATTTTCCTAAAGCACAAATTCAAAGTCCCAGTTAAGTATATAGTATACTGCTTACTGGAGAAATCATAATATTAGATTATTCTATAATTAAGGCATGTAAAGGTTGGAACACGCTGAATAAATGTCACTTTAAAAATAGCCTTGAATTTTTCTATAGTTAATTGCCCGTGCGATGCAACAGAGACATACATATTTGAGTGGCTCAACGACAATCGTCCTGTAAATCTCCCCTCCCTCTCTGATCTTCCTCTCTCTACATATATGCCCATCTCCCTTCCTCCTATCTCCCTCTCTACATATATCCCCATCTTCCTTCCTCCGCTCTCCCTTCCTTCCACCCTCTCTCGCTCATTGTAGGCATCATAGGGGACAGACATTTTGTAGAGTACTAATAATTTCCAAGGACCATTGTTCGCCTACATCTATAGCACAGGCCTCTCTTCCTCCCACCCGCTCTTCCTAAGGTCTTCCTACCTTCCTAAGGTCTTCCCACGACAAATGAAAGGGAACAGAGAAGTAGCGGAGGTTTGCTTCGGATATTCTTCCATTGAGATACCATGCTGAACGGAAGCTTCTTCATCGATTCCTTCACCTATATAACAATCATTAAGCATATCAAATAGGGCTTGGTGTTCAGTAAGCAGCTGGAAAGGATTAAATGGAGTCCGCCTTTCACGAAGTCCCTACCAATGTATCCCGTCGGATGTCTCTGGCGTCAACTCTATAAAACACTTGTAACAAACTTCTTCCCTGCTCAATATATTGGAGCAACTATGCTGCATTTGTAGAAGAAAATGACTCACAAGGAACAATCATTTTCTCTAAATAAAACATAAGAAACAAGTTGTATGTTGACTTACTCCTTTTAATCAAACATGCTCCATGGCATGGCACAAGTCTTCATGTTCCTATCAAAACCGCAACCGAGTTGCAGAAGCACTTGGTCTTATCTCGTAATCTAGCAAACAATCAGAACTACCACCAAATGTGACTACCACGGTACCACATATGCTATGTCATGGTATCACATATCAATCTGTCACGAGTCATAAGACAAGAATAATACTATAGCCAAGATCTAAATGGGGCTTCACTGCAATCTACAACTGGATTTTCAAAGAAGCATAACTGAAGCATGTTGAATAAGTAAATATATTGTACAAACAGATTCTAATGGTGTATATCTGTATATGCAGCAAGTTGAAAAGTAAGAGATGCAGACAGCAAGCAATTGTCAGAGCACTTCAAAATATCATGATTAACCGGTGGCAAATAAATCATGAAACATGGGCTGTAACTTTCAACAAATAAACCAAACATCATAATGTCAGCACCCATCGGCATTGCAGGTGACGACCATGTTGCTGCCCTTGCCATTGTGGTTACGGTCATCCAAATCTTCCTCCTCGTCCTTCGATATAAATAATGCCCAGCATTGTGAACACCGCGACTCGGTTTTGACCTGCATCCATGCGAGTGAGATGGATCAGAGACTGATCTTGCATGAAAAGAAGAGGAAAACTATGGGAAAATAGAGGAACCCCAATGAATCTTGTTCACATACATTTGGTGTGTAGATGGATGGTTGCGACAGTGCAACAACAACACATGCCGGCATCACACGGAATATTTCTTACGACGATCGCTTGCAAGACTCGGTAGGGCAGAGGAGCCTTGGTGTAGATGGCTACGGTCTGTGTCAGCTACGTACTTTCCGTTAGAGCACGTACGTACGCAGTGGTCGCTAAATGTGCACATTCAGCTCAGAATTCAAGAATCAAGAAACAGTACACATTCCAATGGTGAACTACAAGGATGCTACTACAACAGAATCGCTATTAAATCGGAATTACAAAATACTGAAGAAATTACTGTTATAAGCACTCTTCGAAAGTTCAGAACCAGATACTTGCTAAACTTTGTAAGTTCTTAAACTGTATAAATCTAGGGTCCTAAATCTTTTTTCGTTGGCCAACACAAACAATCTGCAAACTTAATAGAAAAGAATGCAAAGAGAAGAAAAAAGGCAAACCTTATGTGTGAATCAATGGATTGTGTGCCCGGCGGCCAAGCCACAACCATCCACGCAGATGAGCCTCGTCCAAATTCTTATACCGTACATTATACGTCCGTTCCATCACGATTGGAACACCCAGACATCAAATAAACGCCAGCCTGCGAGATCCCTAGCCGCCGCCGAGCCAACTGTATCATCACTGTGATCCAGCCCAGGAGCCGCCATGCTTTGCAGGGGAAGGACGACGCCGACGCCATCGACGCAGATGAGCAGCGCGCGACCTGCCCCCACGGGTCCCATCGCAGAAGATGCCAACGGAAACAGGGAACTGGCCGACATCACCTCCATCATCCCGGACACGGTGTGCCCGGATGGCCGCCATGGGGAGTGGCTGCCACAACAGCGATTCATGCAGAGACGGAAGACGGGGCGCGACAGCGGAGTTGGGAGAGATAGAAGACCATGGGGCAGCCGGGGGAGGGGGCGGCAGCGACGATTATGCGTATCCCGGAGTTCGTCGACAGGGTTTGAAACCGCCCTGCCCTGGAGACTTGGCGCCGGCGATTCCCGGAGTTCGGTGGCGGTGGGATTGAAACCGCCCTGCCTTGCAGAGGCGGGGCGGGATTCAAACCGCCATACCTTGCAGCGGTGGCGGCGACGTCTCCCCCTTGGACGGCGGCGGCGGCGGCGGTGGCAACGATCGATGGGAGTGGGCAAGCAAGGATGGGGTTCGATGGAGTTTTTTCGCTCGGCGGCGGCGGAAACGATAGATGGGATCGGTGGGAGTGGGCAACGCATGATGGGGTCGATGGTTTTTTTTTGGGTGTGGGTTTTTTTGGATGGCTGCGTGGGAAGGGGTGGGGTGGGGGAGGTGACGAAAAAAAACCAGCGAAAAAAACCGTGCAGACTATTCACCAACTGCTCCATTAGGAGTAGAGATTTGTATCTGTACATAAATAGAAGTAGAAGCATTTTCACGATGAAATCGTCCTTTCAAAATACATCTGTGTATGATGTCTATCTTTTTTTTTGCGGAAAGTGTATGATGTCTATCAGTATACAAGGTCAAGGACAAACAATTATTTAGTTGGTTTTTATTTGTTTAATCATTATGGCATACTGATTCTGAACTGCAAGATTTTTACTGCTTGCATTTCAACCGTATTTGGCCTGCCGACAGGCTTCAGCATCATGGATGGCCGAACGAGTAAATTTTTCCGGAGCGTATGCATGAGCTCGAGTTCACTCACATTATAAATTTATTCCTAAATAGTTTCGTGGTTAGTTCCACTTTTTGATTTTTTTTCCTCAGATTTGTTCTTCTCCTCATAGCCTATCCCCTGTATTTATAATCTCATCTCTATATGGCTTCAAACCAGTATGATTGCTTTGCTTCCAGGATTGTTCTGGCCCTGTCTTGGCTCTCACTTAGTCTGCCACGAGTCGGTTCTTCAGCGAGATGCCCAGCTGCAGGTGGTTGTTTCACCAGTTATGAGGCAGAAGAGCACACCTTCTCTTTGGAAAAAGATCATCGACCATCCGCCAAATCAATACAGGGAAGAATTTAAATTGTTCTTATAAATATCACAGGGAAGATTTGACAAGAGAAGAATAGCCATGATATTATGGTGGAGATTAGAAGCGCCCTAGACCAATGGCGTATAGCTGACGCAAGTTGCATAGAAAGATAGTGAAGAATCTTTACCAACTGTTGTTCCAATATGGTGCAAATAAGGCCATGTAATATGTATGTAAGCATGAAAGAAAAAATTTCATCTAAGAGTATCAATGATTTCTGATTTATTATAGATTTTTGCCTTGATGTTTGACATAAGTTTGGTGGTCAAATAACATCCGAGGAGTTCTGTAAAAGATATTACTCAAAATGTATGTGCACTGTTTGAGCAGAATTTGTATTTTTTGTTGAACAGAACTCCTTGGATGTTTTTCGACCACCAAAATTTGCAAGCATCCATAATATTTGTTCATAATCATTCCTACGAAGTTTCGGATATTTTTCAAAATCGTTTGCTCTGTTTTTTTTTTGCGTGGGTGCATCGTGCTGGGGTTCTATGATTATGAACAAATAACTCACATGGCCTTGGTGATTTAACATTAACCACTTATTTCTATTGTAATGTGTATATAAAAAAGTTTTATGATTCTAGGAATACTTTTTGAGTGCATATGATTTTACATTTCTAATCTCAATAAAATAATAATTCACAGTCAAAGTTTAAGAAGTTCGATTGAAGGCGCATGCATAACACCACTTATTATGATACGATGGGAGTATTTTTCTTAACACACTAACACCAACAAGAGTGTGAACATTCTGAGATAGTTACTGTACATGAATGTTCAAATCCATATATACATATATTGGCATAAGCAATGTATTCAGCCACTACACATGTTCCTAAAACAAGGAAAACAAATTATGCATAAGGTTACCAACCATACATTAAATGATGTCGTGATTTCTAATTCCTGTTGTTCATATAGTGGAAACAGAAACAATCTAAAGACAGGTCAGCATGCTATCTTAAGATATATAGTTTTTTCCAATTTGCTTTATGATTAGTCAAACGTACCCACAAGTTATTCATAGAAATATATTCCCTTACAAATTAGTCCTGATGTCTCAGCTTCTGCAGGTTCTGATGGTATGTTGGTTCAATTTGGTCCTTCACAACATTGGTATAGGATTCTAAGATAATATATTTTTGGAAACTAGCCCGTGCGAATGCACGGGTTCACGACTAGTTGTACCTAAATTTCTAATAAAATAATGATTTATGTCATTTTTGGGCTTATTTTTGAGATTTCTGGACATATGTGCTAGTATTTATATAAATCAAAATATGTTCAAAATGTTCAGTGTTATCTGAAAAAATGATTAACATGCATTCAAAAAATGTTAAATGTGTGTCTGAAAAATGTTTTAAAATGTATTAAAAAAACTAAAGTGTATTAACAATTGTTCATACACAAAAAAAGCTCACCATGCATTAAAAATGGTAATGTAATGTAAAACAATTGTCCACGTAACTTTTAGAAAAAATGATATCATTCAAAAAAATGGTGCATCACACCTAAAAAATGTTCACTTGTTTCAAAAGTATGGTTGTGAATTTTTTTCCAAAAAATTATAAAATGTAATAAAAATCATATAATTTTGTGGAAAATGCTTTGTATCATTCAAAAAGTTGTGGCATTTAAAAATTTGTTTGTAACGCTTTAAAATGGTTTTGCAATTTTTTAAATAATCTTCAAGACATTTATTGAAATGGTCAATTGTGTCAAAAAAATATGCTCACCACGTATTTTAGAAGGTGAGTACTACGCGCCGGCAAACCGGCGCAAGGGTTTGGCCGGTCGTGCGCAGGTCGTCAGATTTGGCCTCCCGTAGCCACTCGATCTCCTGACCCCATGACATCCTATCTTCTTCCCCAAACCGTTTCATCCTGAATCAAAACAAGGCCTTTGTGAGTCCCGTGACTCGCCGCAGCTGCCACTGCCCTCTACTCATCGCGTGCAACCAACGCCGCGAGCAGGACCGCCGCTCCCGCAGCAGGTGGCGGTTGAAACATATCCTTCTTGGGTTTGCAAAAAAAGCTTTTCCTGCCAAGATTGCAACTCTGCTGTTGCTTGGTTCCAGCACGCAGGAACGGTGATAGCAGCGGCCCCGGTCCCAAAACTCCCCACACACCGATGGTCACAGACACCATGGATCAGCCTGTCGCAGCTCAGTGTCACAGTTGTAGCATCGCCAAAACAGTTGCAACTCTGGCATACGAGTATGTAGCTTGGGAAATGCTACACTTATGGGCTGTTTTGGCACGGAAGGAGTTACGGACTGAAGTGTAAATCTATCATTGGTTAGTGGTGGGGCCCTCAACGAAATTCTAGGGGGCGGGGGATTAATAAGGAGCGGGCACGTTGGTCCATAGCCTCTCTCCCGTGGCACATGCCCCGTAAGTGTAGGATTATTGATGTAGCTTCTGCGGTGTGAGGTTGAAGCATTTTGCGATGACGGCGTCCCCGGTTGCACCTCCGGCAACACGGTTATGGCATCACCACAAAATGGTTGCAACTCTAGCACACATGGATGTGGCTTCTTCAGTACACAGTTGAAGCCTTTTGTGATGACGGCGTCACGGTTACAGCTCCGGCGACATGGTTGTAGCATCGCCAAAACAGTTGTAGCTTTGACGCACGTTGATGTAGCTTATGTCGTACACGGTTGAAGCATTTGGCCGACAACGGCGTAGCCGGTTGTAGCTCGCGTGTGCATGGTTGTAGGCTTGTAGCATCGCCGAGAGCTGGTTGTAGCTCCCATGGTACACGGTTATAACATTTTCACCGATGACGACATCGGCGTGGTGTAGCCCCTGCTTGTACGGCAACGAAAAAAATAGCGCGCTACAAAATATAGCGAGGCCATTCTTCAAATGCTACACAAGTTATAGCGTGCTATATTTCAAAATAGCGTTTGCAAAAAATTTCAAATATATCTAGAAATAAAGTATTTAAGCAACTAAATTTTTGCTAGGAGCAAGCAATATATGCATAAGGGCCAAATCTAGGACATAAAAATTGTAAGTCTCAAACAGTTTCAAGATAAAAAGAGTGAGAAAGGTAGTGGTCGTGGGTTGGTTTTGGCCTGCTGGGCCTGCTGGGCTATGGTTGTTTAAATTTTGCATGGTCTGCACGTTAAAACGTGTAACGCTACAACGTTATAGCGTGTGTAGCGCGCTAATTACGCAATTAGCGCTGTAGCGGCCGATTTTGCCAAAACGTAACGTCTCCCTTCCGAATATGCTATAACCGCGCTATAACGGCGAAATAGCGTGCTATTTTTTTCGTTGTTGTACGGGTGTAGCTCCCGGTGCGCAAGGTTCCAGCATGCGGTCACCGCGGTTGCAGCTCCCAGTGTGCATGGTTCCAGCACGTGGTGATTGTGGTCGCAGCTCCGCCGTCGGGTGGTTTCAGCATACGGTCACCATGGTCGTAGCTTTTCCCATCACCACTTGTAGCTTTCTCTACGTCGGTTGCAGCTTCTGTCGGTGCCGGTTGTAGGCTTGTAGCTTCCGCCGTAGCCGTCGTAGCATTGGCCAACCCCCGTTCACGGTGCAGGCGGTCCGGCGAGGCGCGTTCTCCTGCGGTGAGGCCGTGCAACGCTAGCTTTGCCAGCACCGGTCCCTTGCGCGCAGCACTCCTCTTGTTTGCAGCAGCGGCGCCAACGCCTTGAGAGCTCATCCCATGGCGTCTCTTGGTTCTCAACACCGGCCCCTGCAGTAGGCTATGAGGAAGGTCTCACCGGTTGAGAAAGGCGGGGCAGGAGGTGTTCATCCATGGGCGCGGGAAAGAGAAAGCAAGAGAAAGATGTGCATGGATGGAGCGTTCCGATGGATTAAGGAAGACGATGATTGAGTGGCTAGGAGCGGCTGGGGAAAAGATAAGATTGGGTGTATTGTGGCCGCATGATTTCCCTTCATCGAACGAAGCGCGAGGGACGGGCGCAAGCTTCAGCCGGTCGTCCGGGTCAAAACGTTTCCCATCTTAGAATGGTCAATGTGCATTGGACAAAATGTTCAGCAAGTATTCAGCAAAATGTTCCACATGCATTTAACAAATGTTCCACGTGTATCTAAAAAATATTCGAACTAGAAAAAATTCTCAACGTGCAAATGTTCAACGTGCAATAGTTCATCCTATTATGCTTTGAGACAGTCTCTGGTCTGAAAATTAACTTCTCCAAAAGTGAGGTCCTGGTTGCTGGTGTTGATGATGCGGAGGCCTTGAGAGTGGCTAGGCTGCTTAATTATTCCCTGGGCTCCTTCCCTTTCAAATATCTGGGCCTTCCCATCTCTCCTGTTCTGTTACATTCAAAGGATTTTGCTCCGGCTGTTTCTAAGGTGGGAAACAGGGTTCTCCCCTGGAGAGATAGATATAACACCAATGCTGGCAAAGTTGCTTTGATTAACGCTTGCCTCTCCTCCCTCCCTATGTTCCTAATGGGCTTTTATCTTCTATCGGCTGGCATTCATGCCGGTTTTGACAAGCACAAGGGTGCGTTCTATTGGAATGCTGCTGACAACAAACGGAAATATAGGCTGGTTAAATGGAAGCTCATGTGCAGGCCTAAAAATCTTTGGGGGTTAGGGATTATTAACACGATGGTCATGAACAAATGTCTTTTAATCAAATGGTGGTGGAAAATCATGACCAGTGGGGCTGGTTCCTTGTGGTACTCTATTCTTAAAGCTAAATATTTCCCACACTCTAGCCCGATGTTTGCAGTGGCCCGGCGTGGTTCCCGATTCTGGAAAGACCTTATTAAAGTCAGACCTGTGTTCCTGGAACATGTTAAGTTCAATGTTGGTAACGGTACCTCGGTTCAGTTTTGGCATGATTGGTGGTGTGGTGATACTCCTCTGGCTGTTAGCTTTCCGGTTCTTTATTCGTATGGTCCTTAACCGGATATCTCCATCGCGGAGGTGGCGGCTAATAATTGGGATCTGGCTTTTCACCGCTCCTTGTCTCCTGAAGAGTTGGATGATTGGCAAAGCTCTCTGCCTTCTTCCCCTTGCTCTCGGAGACGCCGGATACGGTGGTCTGGCCTCATTCTTCCTCTGGCCGGTTTTCAGTTAAATCTTTGTACTCTAGGCTCATCGGAGGTGCCCCTTCGAATAGATTCTCTTGCATTTGGCGGTCCAGAGTTCCTCCTAAGATTAAAATCTTCCTCTGGCAGGCCTTCAGAGGCCGTCTTCCTGCGGCCGACCAAATTGGTAAGCGGAATGGGCCGGGCTCGGAATTCTGTGCTCTATGCGGTGCTGTGGAAAATACGAATCATATCTTTTTTTCATTGTGTGCTGGCTAAGTTGGTCTGGAGTTGTGTCCGTTCCTGGCTCCAGGTTACTTGGAATCCCTCCTCCTTTCCTGAGCTGAGAAACCTTGCCAACTCGCTGGTTGGGGTGACTAAGAGGGTTTTCTGGGTTGGCCTGGGTGCGATTTGCTGGTCTTTGTGGACGATTAGGAACAAATTTACGATCGAGCACGTCTTCTCATCTAAGGCTGCTGACGCTCTTTTTAAATCTTGTATCTTCTTGCAGCAGTGGAGATCATTGACTAAGGAGGACGACCGGGGAGCGCTGGACCTGCTCATTTCTAAAATTTGGGCCTCGGCGTCTTCTATTTCTGGGCAGGACCCTGGAGCCTGACCTTCCATGTCGATGTTTCTTCGTCTTCGATGCTGGCGATGTCTTTTCTCTTCCGGCCTGCGTGCCGTGTCTGGTAGGTTGCCATGTACCCCTAATACTTTCGTGATCCTGGTCCCTAGTACTGTTTTCGTGAATTATTGCTGGCTTCGCCTTATGTTCGTGTTTGGGCTTGTGACTCTGCCTTGTGGCTTTATTTATAAAGTTGGGCTATGGTCTTTTCTCTAAAAATAACAATTTGAACACATTATTTACCTGCAAAAAGGTTCAACATGTATTTGAAAAATGTTCAAAGAGAAAAAGCTTCAACGTGTATATGGGTCGACATGTCTTTGACAAAAAGAAGAAAAAAATAATAAAAGAGCAAACAAAAATACCAAAAAAAATCTGAATAAAGTTGATGCAGAAACACAAAGAACAAAAGAAAAAACGTGGAAATTTCAAAAATCGTTCCAGACCAGTCCATAGAAGCTTTCCCAAATCTGCTTGTAGGAAGTGATGGTACGCATGTTATTTGGCAGGCCTTCTTGTGGGCGCACTAGAGGAGAGTTGTCTTTCAGGGAGCTCCCCTTTAGCGCTTCGGGTGCCGCTGCCGTGCATTGCTCGCGCGGACGTTCTTAGGCCAAAGCCCTAATGGGAGTTCACCGCACACTGGTCGACGTACGGTCACTCGCTTGATCTTTTCCTTTGTCGCTCATTGGTTTAGAAGGAACAGCTACTATTTTCTAATGAATTTGAATCAATCACGAATTTTAGAAAATTCTTCACTGGTTTGAAGAATGTTTATGGATTCAAAAAACAATAAAAAATAAAATACTTACAAAATACCAAAAAATGATGAAATTAGAAAAATGACGAATTGGAAAATTTGTTCATAAATTTAAAAAGGTTCACATATTTGAAAAATGACCGTGAATTAAATATATATTCATGAATTTCTCAATAACATTCGTGGATTTGAATAATGTTCATGCATTTACAAAAAATGTTCACATCAAAGAAAAGAATTGCAGATTTTCGAAAAAAAAGTTGGTTCAATTTATTTCAGCCCTAAACTTGAACCCACTACTTAGCTATACCACTAATTTCAAAGACTGCTCAAATTTACCCCTCTACCATTTGGTTCCATTATATAAATGCCCTTCCGTGACATTTCCATCTGGCCAAAGGGGTTTGATTGTCTATGAGACGTTTTGTGCATAATTTCCCCCCTCCGTGTACGGGTCTATCTGTCTCTATGTGCTTTACCTTTTTTTTATTGAGAAATCTCTATGTGCTTAACTGGAACACAAACATGCATGCAGCTCCATGTACTACCGTGGACGGTGCCACTGCTTCTACCAGTACAACCCCACCAGAGTCATCTGGGGCAACATCACGTGGGGCCATGATGCATCGCGGGACATGGTCCACTGGCGCCACCTCCCGCTCGCCATGGTGCCCGACCAGTGGTACGACATCCACGGTGTCTTAACCGGCTCCGCCACGATACTCCCCAACGGCACGGTCATCGTGCTCTACACGGGCAAAACTGACACCTCTGCTCAAGTCCAGTGCCTCGCCCTTCCTGCCGACCCAGATAACCCCCTCCTTGTCAACTGGACCAAGCATCCTGCCAAACCGGTCATCCTCCCACCCCGGGATCGGCCTCCAGGACTTCCATGACCCCACCACCGCCTGGTTTGACCAGTCTGGCTAGACATGGCACACCCTCATCCGCTCCATGGACAACGGCCACGCCGGCATCGCCTTGATGTACAAGACCAAGGACTTCCTCAGGTACGAGCTCATCCCGGGGGTGCTCCACCGCGTCGAGGGCACTGACATGTGGGAGTATGTCGACTTCTACCTGGTCGGCGGGAGCAACAACTCCTCGGAGGAGGCGTTGTACGTGTTGAAGGCGAGCATGGACGATGAACGATGTTAGAATAAATCCGAGATACGCGGTCGATCCACCGAGGAACAAGCAATCACATCACATGACGACACCGAGATTTGTTAACGAGGTTCGGCGAACTCGCCTACTCCCCGGGGCAATGACTACGGGTGCTCCTCCCCGAGATACTGCAACACCGGCCACCCGGGCGCCGGCACAAGCCGCCAGCACCCCCTTGCGAACCTGTCGCTATCTAGTTGTCATAGGTTACAACGTGGGGTGCCTCCACATATATAAGAGGCCAAGGGTACAACGTGTCCGACTCCTATGCTACAAGTATCCTACCGACACTACTGCTGAAATTTGAGATGGGCTCTAGGCCCATATAGCAATTTCTGAAAAATCTCTAAGGGCCCATGTGGGTTATATGGCACTAGGTGTAGTGTGAAGTTTAGTCCCACCCCGGAAGTGGAAGAGGAGTTGGACCTCCTTATAAGGGTTTCTCTTCTACATGCTAATGGAGCTTGAGAAGAGAAGAGGCCCTCGCGCACTCCTCATCCGCCGCCCGCCTCACCACGCCACGCCACGCCACGCCGCGGGTTGCGGGATTGAGCCGAGCCGAGCTCACACCTATGCGCTTATTTTTGCCAGTCACTAATGGAGAGTTCTCTGACAGCTGGGGCACGATCTGAGACGTCGGATCGTGGGCTGTCACGGACTCGGACGTGGGTCGAGCCCACGTCTCTCCACGCGGCTGCGCCTATATAAGTGTGCGATGTCTTCTAACCCTAGACGCCATGAACAGATCACATCTGCTCCACGCGCACGGCCACCGTCGTTCCCTTGCTGCTGCTGCTGCGGCCGGTGACTCCATCCCGTCCGCCGCGTACACGGTCGACGCGAGAGCAGGTCTCCGAAACCACGCCCTTCTGGTTCCTGTACGGGGTGAGGGGCGAATAGGTTTTTGGGCAGCGATTACGCGACTGCTCACTTCCGATCGTCTACTTCCTCTACGTCTGCGTCGCCTTCATCATCACCATGTCCACCGACGCCGAACGTGCCATCGCCGAGAAAGCTGAAGCTGACAAGAAGGCCGCCAAGGACGCCGCTGGTGCCACCAAAGCCGCGGCCTCTGCATGGCCTACTGGAGGGTATAACTCGTTTATCCCGCTCCTACTGTTTTCTGTTTTAGTCATGCTAGCGTTATGCGTAGATCTTTCTGCAATTAGCGTAGTATGTGCTAGTTTGACTGAATATCAGTATGCGTTTATATGTGTCAATGCCATGCTAGTGATTTACTGGTGGATTAATTAATTGAGAAATTGCCTATTTACTCAACAATCCAAAAACATATTATGTGAGGGAATTTTTCGGCAAGTGGCTTTGCCGCTGCACTGAAACCGGATAAGTTTACCGGTACATACTTTAAGCGTTGGCAGACTAAGACAACGTTATGGCTCACAGCTATGAACGTGTTCTGGGTCACCGATGTCTCCACGGGAACGATTTCTCCTGAACAGGAGAAGGTGTTCAAGGAGGCTACCGTTGTGTTTCTCGGAGCAGTTCTTAGCGTGATCGGAGATAAACTGGTTGACGCATATTTACATGTGCATGTCGCCAAGGACTTGTGGGAGGCGCTCGAATCTAAGTTCGGGGCAGCCGATGCCGGAAGCGAGATGTATATTATAGAGCAGTTCCACGATTACAAGATGGTTGAAAACTGTCCTGTATTGGAGCAGGCTCATGAGATAATATGCATTGTTAAGGAGCTTGAACTTCTTAAGTGCGAGTTACCGGGCAAGTTTGTCGCGGGCTGCATAATCGCTAAGCTCCCTAATTCCTGGAGGAACTTTGCCACCACTCTGAAACATCAGAGGCGTGAATTCTCTGTGGAGGATGTCATTGGCCATCTGAGTGTTGAGCAGAATTCAAGGGCAAAGGACTCGCACGGAAAAGGTTCCGAAGGGACTTCTGTCGCCAACATGGTGAACCAGAAGAACTTCAACTCCCACAAGCCCAAGGGAAAGAACGGTGTCCAACACAATACCGACTTTAAGAAGAAGGGTAAGAAGACCTTCAAGAAGAACAAGAAGGACGAGGGCTGCTTTACTTGTGGTTCGGTTGAACATTGGGCCAACAAGTGCCCAAACAAGTACAAGAAGTCAGGACAGGACTCCAAGTCCGTCAACATGATTGTGGACAACAATGAGAATGGTGCACCTAGGTACGATAATTTATTTACTGTTTTTTCAGTGTTTCAGCCCACCGATTGGTGGGTGGACACAGGTGCAGGTGTACATGTGTGTGCTGACATGTCATTGTTCACTTCTTACCAGGTCACAGGCCACGGGTCCGTATTGATGGGGAATGGCGCGAGTGCTTCTGTTCATGGTGTTGGCACAGTCGATCTGAAGTTTACTTCGGGAAGGATCGTGCAGCTGAAGAACGTGCAGCATGCCCCCGCCATCAAGAAGAACCTCGTTAGTGGCTCCCTTCTATGTAGAGAAGGGTTTAGGTTGGTTTTTGAGTCTAATAAATTAGTTGTTATGAAATATGGACTCTTTGTTGGAAAAGGTTATGAGAGCGGAGGGATGTTCCGCCTTTCCCTCGCAGATTTTTGTAATAAAGTCGTGAACCATGTTCATTCGAATGATAATGAATCTGAAGTTTGGCATTCACGTCTTTGTCACATTAGTTTCGGTGTTATGACGCGGCTAGCCAAGTTGGATTTAATCCCGAGTTTTACTTTAGCCAAAGGTTCTAAGTGCCTTTCATGTGTGCAAGCTAAGCAACCTCGCAAGCCTCACAAGGCCGCGGAGGAGAGACACTTGGCACCATTAGAACTCATACATTCTGATCTTTGTGAGATGAATGGTGTGTTGACTAAAGGTGGAAAGAAATACTTCATGACATTGATAGATGATTCCACTAATATTGCTATGTGTATCTGTTAAATACTAAAGATGAGGCTCTACACTACTTTAAAATCTATAAGGCAGAAGTTGAGAATCAACTTGAAAAGAAAATTAAACGAGTCCGGTCAGATCGTGGTGGAGAGTACTTCTCGAGTGAGTTTGATTCCTTCTATGCGGAACACGGCATTTTTCATGAGAGGACGCCTACCTATTCACCCCAGTCAAACGGGGTTGCCGAGCCGAAAAACCGTACTCTAACTGATTTGGTTAACGCCATGTTAGATACATCGGGTTTATCCAAGGCATGGTGGGGGTGGCTGTAGGAGATATGCCCTAGAGGCAATAATAAATGTTATTGATTATCTCCTTGTTCATAATTATGTTTATGTTCCATGCTATAACTGCTGTGGTTCCCGAGCCCGTATATCCATAAAGGCTCTGGGGAGAACCCATATGCACGTGTGGAATAATAAACGGTAAAATGTATTCCTAGTCATGCCTCTAAGACTAGCTCAAGTGTTGCATGATGATTATGTTTTCCCAATCATGGGCATGTCTATGCCAAGCAACATTGAGGGCACAATGTCAGGAAGGACATTTGTGTTGAATCGACCCGAATTGATGTTATGCTATGAGATTCATTCGTCACAAGTTTATTGGTACATAACACAGAGATGGTTAACGTTTGCATGATTCCTTAGACCATGAGAGTATCGAGTTTCTTCATGCTTGCTTCATGAACTTTGGGGTTTGTTAAACGTCATCCGTAAATGGGTGGCTATTACGGCGGCTTACGGGTTCATGGAAAAGTGTGTCAAGTAACTTGATAGCTCAAGATTGGGATTTGCTCCTCCGACGATGGAGAGATATCTCTGGGCCCTCTCGGTGTTACGGTATCCATCATCGTCTGGCCAGACACTTTGTGATTTGATCACGGGGATGCCGGAATACGATAACGAGAAAAGAGAACAATACCGGTAACGAGGTAACTAGCATAGTGGACAAGTTGTTGATCCACGGGAATGCCAACATGTCTCACCTCGGGTATTTGTAACATATCACGAAGCAACAGGAATAGCACACGGCAACTGGAGGTTCACTCGAATATTTATTCGTGTGGGTATAGGGGTCAATATGGGTGTCCACGGCTCCGATGTTGATCATTGATCGGAAGGGGTTCCGGGTCATGTCTATACTTCACCGAACCTATAGGGTCACACGCTTAAGGGTCATCTATCTGCTGAATACTAGATAGGGAGTCTGAGAGAAAATCACCGAAAAATTTTCGGACACCGAAAAGTTTCGGACAGCGGAATCGTACCGCAGAGAGAGGTCATCGGATAAGTTTCGATGATACCGAAAAGTTGTTTCGGGATACACCATTAAGTCAAATTGGTTTCGGCACATGCCTGATAATTCTTGGAGGATGCCAGAATCATTCTGGAAGCTTTTTGGAATTTTCTGAGATAAAAACCGGAAATGTTCCGGAGCTGCCGGAGCCACTTCAGATGCGTTTCGCAGATGAAAATCACTAAAACCGGAATTGTTTCGGAACGCGTTGAAAATCATTTTAGTGGGTACTGGAAATGTTCTTAGCCCACATAAATATTTTCAGTTCGATCAGACGCTGAAAAATGTCGTCGTGAATAGTGAAAATCAGCTTTATGGTTACTTTATGAAAAGCCACCTTTTGGGGCTTTGCTCCAAAATATCTTGGGGATGACATGGATGGATAGGAGCCATTTTTTGGGCCCCTCATGGGGGTGTGGCCGGCCACATGGGGTATCCCCCCTTGGGGACCCTCTTGTTCCTTGGTTTCACTCCTAGGTCCTTGTGGAAGGACTTCATTCATGTGCATTTTGGGTTTTTTGTGAAACTACACTACCCCCTTGGGATTTCCTATAAATAGAGGTGGAGGGGCAGCCCTCCACACTCATCCCTTGCTCTCATACACATGCCATGCATTATCTGGCTTCTTCTCTCCCTCCCACGAAAAGAGTTTCGTAGAGCCGTAAGGCTGTCTGGGTTCCGGCAGGAACTAGTTCTGGACGGCGAAGCCCTGCCGGATAGATGACACCGTATGTGTGCAACTCTGTAGAGAGATCGTAGTTTCGGTCTTAGTTCGTGAGTGCCTCCCGAAGGGCTGTCCGTGTGACCGTCCGAGTTTCGAAGGTCCTCCCGAAGGGCTGTCAGAGTGACCGTTTGAGTTTCGAAGGTCCTCCCGAAGGGCTGTCCGCGACACCGTCCGGGGGGCTGTTCGACCGCCTCCCGGGGGGCTGTCTGAGGAGCAGATGAGGGTATACATCCTCGCGGTTGGGAGGTTGTAAATCCTAGCTGCGGGGATCTGCACCGCCGATCGTCATCGACTCTACTTCCCGCTGCGCTACGAGTCGGTAACGAAAAAGATCAAACCATGTATGCAGTCTCCATAGTGGTCCTGGGCTGGTGCGTAGGTCGGAAAATTTTTGTTTTCTGTCGCGTTCCCCTACAGTGGCATCAAGAGCCATGCTATGCGTAGATGCAGGTTTCGATCTAGAATACATGGAGATGTATGGTTATTGCATAATATAATTAGGTAGTAGATGAGATCTATTGCTGAAAATTATTTATGCGGGTGACAGATGAAATCTGTTACCCGAGGTTCTTGTTGCTTCCCTAGAATTTGCGTTTGCTCAATCTCGAGACAGCATGGTGGAATTTGACAAAGTTCTGGCAATCCGTGATCCTGATTTATCATGGAAGTGCTATCAGTTCTTTGGGTTCTGCCGTAGTCAAAAGAAAGATGAAATTCACAGATGAAAGGGCATTGCAGATATGATCTGCACGGGGGTCATGCGTATGACGAAGTTTAGTATGGGGCTCGAGATTTAATTATCCCGTGTTTCATACACCCCGAGATGTTAATCTAGCAACTTGAATAATCATACTTGATGATAAAACGTTGGTCGCTGCGGTTTAAGTCAAAACCTTAGAAGCCACGTAAAATAAATTTTGCATAAACCGATTAGAGGCATCTAACTTGGTTTTGCAGGATGTGCATATGATGTGGTATAGCAGTGCTCATACTAATTCGATTATGTATGAGATGACTATATGATGTAATTTGATTAACATGACCTGCGTCTCATGATTCGGCATGATGGTTGGAGCCATATGATTGCACTTTAATGACCTGCGTCTCAACCTTGTTGTAATGCATTATTTTGTTAGCTATAGAGATAGCAATATTATCTGGTGCATCGACAAGGTGGTGGCAATCTTCGCGAAGGTGAACACCGACGCGAATGCCGAAGACGAAGAAATGAAAGACTTCTCCGTCAGAAAGGGCTATACCATATCATGCTATTATGAATTGCCTAAGATGTTTATCCCTTATGATGCACCCTTCTTGATTGCGCGATAGTCGCTTTTATTAGGGTGATCTCTCACTTAAAATACCAAGTAGTTAGTGTTCTCCCAAGTGTAGCACCGTCACGGCACCTATCTTTTCGGGGTGCGCCGTGTCACACGGGTACGAACGATTAGAGAAGTGTGAGGCGGGTGAGTTGAGACCTCGCAGCGAGATCACTTGGTTGTCTTGACGTTCAGGCATGACCGTCATGAGCTCGGAACACACGCATCGAAAGATGAACAAGAGTCACATAGAGATGTGATTGGCAAGTTGGCCTACCGGTTGAGATTTTTCGTCATCAGTGGTGTTACACCAATGGCGAACAATTGAAATGTGGATCTTGTATCACTCACAATCAATTTTGAGAGATATTGATTTGAGTGGGAGCGCACTGTTGAATTAACATGTTTAATTCTTAGTGCAATTAATTATGAACATTGTCTAAGTGTTATATGCAAAATAGTTGTAGAATAATGGCTCGCGTTTCCACCTTCCCTGTTAAAATTGAATAGCTGTTAAATATTTGGTTAAAACTTTACGATTGGTACCGTAATATGAGGATTGTCCTCAAAAGTGCCGAGAAGGACTTTGTCCTATCGCATGCTTTCCGTATCCTCCCGCTAATGCTATGGATCATGTGACTCTTGTCCTTTGATCCAAAAGCTATAATTCCGTTTCAGTCAAGTGCAATATGTTTGCTTCCATGAAACCCAAACTTCGAAAGTTGGGATAGTTATATGATATTCATGGAACTGAAAATTATTTTCAGATACAAACAAAGCAATGTTTGTTTGCAAGTATTAGTAAAAGTGTTTACTATGCATTTGACTATTGGGAAAGGGATCCAGAAGAACGCCTGTCATATAATGAAAGGTGAATAAAACAATAACTTAAAGAGAAAGGAAGTGTCCAAAGGGTGTTAGTATGACTTACACGCCTAGGAAGTCCGGGGCTAACGCCACTCTTAAGTTGGGTGCTTCTTTTGCGAGTAGGAGAAATACTAAAAGTTAAACTGTTAGAAGTATAAAGGCAGAAAGAAAGATGACTGGAATATCCAGCTCATGTATGAATGTCATACAAGTTTTTGATGTATAGTAGGCTGTTCAAAGATATAGTTCTTGGGAATTATGGTTAAACATGTTAATCACTAATTCTTGGGTATTGTGAGTTAATCACAAAGATACCCGCTCGATTGCATTCAATTGCGAATCACTGTAACAGCTACTGTGGCCTAAAAAGACTAGCCAAAAATGAGGTTAAGGTATACACAGGGAACATAGTAAATGTTACTATACCTTCCATCGGTGTATTGCCGTCTGTATTTATTTTCATAATTCATTTAGAGTTTTACAAACTCTAGCCCATTGCATAAGGTATCTTGCAAGAAGGTTGTTCATAAGAGAACCTTTTATGTTCGATGTTATGAATAACACAAGGGCCATACTTTCATTATGAATGAGATGTATGTTATGAATATTGATAATAATACAATACCTCTGGGTTTACTTTCATAATTCATTTTAGAGTTTCATACACTCTAGCCCATTGCACAATGTTTGTTGCAAAAGAGTTGTTCATAAAAACAACAATTGTTGTTAAGTATTATGAATAACATGAAGGGCCATGCTTCCATCCAAGATGGGATGTATGTTATGAATATTGAGGGTAATATGATACATCCATTACACTGACGCTAAATGTCGCAAGACTAAAAGAATACCACACAAGTGTGGCACTACATTTGGTCACATTGGAGAAACCCGCATGGAAAATTCCATTATGATGGATTTTGAAGTCTTTTTGATTTTGAATCATCTGACACTTGCAAATTTCCTCCGAAAAGTGAAGTGACTAAAATACCGTTCACAGGCCATAAGGA
This sequence comes from Triticum aestivum, assembly GCF_018294505.1. Classification (NCBI taxonomy): domain Eukaryota; kingdom Viridiplantae; phylum Streptophyta; class Magnoliopsida; order Poales; family Poaceae; genus Triticum; species Triticum aestivum. Next base: position 30,929,360 of record NC_057814.1, read on the forward strand.
ACGAACAACAAACTTATTAGTGATCATACATTTGATGTGTGTAGTCCGATAAGTGTTGTTAGTGGTGGATTTATTTATCTTCAGAAATGACTCAAGTAGATATATGGATATTTACTTGATGAGACGTAAGTCTGGATCTTTTGAAATCATTCGAAAGTTTTTCAAAAATGAAGTAGAAGTTATTGTAACAAGAAAATTATGTTTCTGCAATTTGATTGCACAAAGGAATATTTGAGTTACATGTTTAGCGAATGTCTGATGAGTTGTGAAAGGGGTTTCATAACTTGCACCTCCCGGAACACCACTGCAAGTGAAAAGTCCGTGGAGATGTAATCTAACCATTTATGACATGGTAAGGTCAAAGATGACATAAATAAATTTGCCATTATCCTTTTTAAAGTGATGCTTTAGAGACTGCGGCTTTTACACTGAAAAGAGCTACATCGGGTCTGTTGAAATGAAGCCATGGTATGGTACGCCCAACCATGGTGTATCTTTTCTTAACATTTGGAATATGGGGCTTGTGTAAAAGGTTACAAACCTATTCCAAATCAGACAAGTGCTACTTTGTAGGTTATCCCAAGTCATTGGGTATTCCTCCCTCACTATACCGAGGCAAATAGGTTTGCCACAAAGAACGGTATGCTTTTAAAGAGAATGGTTCTTTCTAAAAGGTGAGTGGGAGAATAGTGCAACTCGACGAGATAAACAGTATCTTCATCAGATCAAAGGAAAGAGACCTTGGAAGTAATTCCAGAGTTTCCTACTGCGACTGATACGGAAGTCTCTACAATAAAATGTATGAACTTCGGTCGAACTTGCAGCTGAACCACGTAGGCAAGGCTCGTGCAAACCTCTCAGGTGCGCAAACGAGATATTGTTGTTAGACAACATTATACCTACGATACACAAGGAAGCGTTGATGGGCCCTGACACCAGAATTGGCTAAATGCCAATACAATCCGAGTTAGTTTCAACATAAGTGATTCAAGATTAAAACCTTGATACACCTTTCGGAAGACTTAGAGTCTAACGAATATTTATGGAACTTAAAACTGATACGGATAAAAATGTTTTATCCATAAAGCTCGACTTGTTGAAATAACAAGTTCAAGAGTTGACTACGATGAGTTTGTTTTCATCGTAGCGATGCTTAAAGTCAGTTCGGGTTGAACTAGCAATTAATACATATTTCAATCATGAGATATGAAACATGGATGATAAAAGGATTTCCATCTGATGGAAATGAAAGCTAGGACTTGTATATGATAAAGTCCAAAGTAATTTGTCGATCCAGAGGATGCTAGTAGGTATGCAAACTTCAGAGTTCCAGCAATGGACAGAAGAGAGCAAAATGGAGTTGGAATCTTCGTGTTTTGATGAAATGGTCAAAGGGGTTTTGACTTCATCAATGGGTAACGAAGATGCTTGTAATTCAAGAAAGTAAGTGGGAGCGTAATAATATTTCTAAAAACCTTATGTGCTTGGCACATTGGTAATTGGAAATAAATTTCTTGACACAAATTAGGACTTCATTTGAAAATAGTTTTTCGATGAAGTGCTTAGGCTAAATAGCCTCAATATTAGGCATGATGATCTATGGAGATAGATTTACCTAATGGGGCTAAGCAATGAATACATATTGACAAGATGCTAAAACCTTTTAGCATTTAAAACGCCAAGGAGTGATTCTTGCCAAAGTCACATGGAAAGAGTTTTTGCAAGACTCGGTGTCCCAAAACACTGATGAGTAAAATACATGATGCAGATTCCACACACTTTTGTGTTTGGATTAATCATGTATTCCATGGTATGTAAAACAACCAGATATGTCCGATACTCCCAAGGTGTTGCGAGTATGGATATCAAAGTGATCAAATTACTGATCATGGGACAACAGTGAAAGATGTCACAGAGTACTAGAGTAAGTACTGATGACATGGTTTTCTCGCAAGCAGAGATCATGAAGAGTTCGTTGTAAAATGTTACATCGATACAGTCTTCATCTTTTCTCCATGCGATTTTCGATTTAAATTAAGGGTTTTGTGTAACACACAATGTGGTGGCACAGTTAGTTGGAATTTGTTCAAGCTAGTTACTGTGGCGAATTCTATAACAAGGGCTAAGTATGTTGACGATTTAGAAGCGACAAAGAAGATGTTGAATCATATAGTTCATTCATGAACTTAGTATAGTTCCAAGATGGCTTTTGAAAATGGGACACTACTGCAGGTAGTTGCTCCATAACTCAGTCTGAGGAATCCAGGTTCGACCTGTGATTCACATACATACAAAGCCAAGTCCACACAAAGTACGAATTTTGTGAAAATGCGAGGACATGCAAAGATACACACGGAACTGAAGTCGTCAGATCCGTTGGACATCAGGCTATACCACAAGCGAAGCATATTTACACCGGTGTGCCACAGGTGTGAAGTGCATTAGCATAAGCTAGATTATTGTCTCTAGTGCAAGTGGGAGTCTGTAGGAGATATGCCCTAGAGGCAACAATAAATGTTATTGATTATCTCCTTGTTCATAATTATGTTTATGTTCCATGCTATAACTGCTGTGGTTCCCGAGCCCGTATATCCATAAAGGCTCTGGGGAGAACCCATATGCACGTGTGGAATAATAAACGGTAAAATGTATTCCTAGTCGTGCCTCTAAGACTAGCTCAAGTGTTGCATGATGATTATGTTTTCCCAATCATGGGCATGTCTATGCCAAGCAACTTTGAGGGCACAATGTCAGGAAGGACATTTGTGTTGAATCGACCCGAATTGATGTTATGCTATGAGATTCATTCGTCACAAGTTTATTGGTACATAACACAGAGATGGTTAACGTTTGCATGATTCCTTAGACCATGAGAGTATCGAGTTTCTTCATGCTTGCTTCATGAACTTTGGGGTTTGTTAAACGTCATCCGTAAATGGGTGGCTATTACGGCGGCTTACGGGTTCATGGAAAAGTGTGTCAAGTAACTTGATAGCTCAAGATTGGGATTTGCTCCTCCGACGATGGAGAGATATCTATGGGCCCTCTCGGTGTTATGGTATCCATCATCGTCTGGCCAGACACTTTGTGATTTGATCACGGGGATGCCGGAATACGATAACGAGAAAAGAGAACAATACCGGTAACGAGGTAACTAGCATAGTGGACAAGTTGTTGATCCACGGGAATGCCAACATGTCTCACCTCGGGTATTTGTAACATATCACGAAGCAACAGGAATAGCACACGGCAACTGGAGGTTCACTCGAATATTTATTCGTGTGGGTATAGGGGTCAATATGGGTGTCCACGGCTCCGATGTTGATCATTGATCGGAAGGGGTTCCGGGTCATGTCTATACTTCACCGAACCTATAGGGTCACACGCTTAAGGGTCATCTATCTGCTGAATACTAGACAGGGAGTCTGAGAGAAAATCACCGAAAAAGTTTCGGACACCGAAAAGTTTCGGACAGCGGAATCGTACCGCAGAGAGAGGTCATCGGATAAGTTTCGATGATACCGAAAAGTTGTTTCGGGATACACCATTAAGTCAAATTGGTTTCGGCACATGCCTGATAATTCTTGGAGGATGCCAGAATCATTCTGGAAGCTTTTTGGAATTTTCTGAGATAAAAACCGGAAATGTTCCGGAGCTGCCGGAGCCACTTCAGATGCGTTTCGCAGATGAAAATCACTAAAACCGGAATTGTTTCAGAACGCGTTGAAAATCATTTTAGTGGGTACTGGAAATGTTCTTAGCCCACATAAATATTTTTAGTTCGATCAGACGCTGAAAAATGTCGTCGTGAATAGTGAAAATCAGCTTTATGGTTACTTTATGGAAAGCCACCTTTTGGGGCTTTGCTCCAAAAGATCTTGGGGATGACATGGATGGATAGGAGCCATTTTTTGGGCCCCTCATGGGGGTGTGGCCGGCCACATGGGGTATCCCCCCTTGGGGACCCTCTTGTTCCTTGGTTTCACTCCTAGGTCCTTGTGGAAGGACTTCATTCATGTGCATTTTGGGTTTTTTGTGAAACTACCCTACCCCCTTGGGATTTCCTATAAATAGAGGTGGAGGGGCAGCCCTCCACACTCATCCCTTGCTCTCATACACATGCCATGCATTATCTGGCTTCTTCTCTCCCTCCCACGAAAAGAGTTTCGTAGAGCCGTAAGGCTGTCTGGGTTCCGGCAGGAACTAGTTCTGGACGGCGAAGCCCTGCCGGATAGATGACACCGTATGTGTGCAACTCTGTAGAGAGATCGTAGTTTCGGTCTTAGTTCGTGAGTGCCTCCCGAAGGGCTGTCCGTGTGACCGTCCGAGTTTCGAAGGTCCTCCCGAAGGGCTGTCCGAGTGACCGTTCGAGTTTCGAAGGTCCTCCCGAAGGGCTGTCCGCGACACCGTCCGGGGGGGCTGTTCGACCGCCTCCCGGAGGGCTGTCTGAGGAGCAGATGAGGGTATACATCCTCGCGGTTGGGAGGTTGTAAATCCTAGCTGCGGGGATCTGCACCGCCGATCGTCATCGACTCTACTTCCCGCTGCGCTACGAGTCGGTAACGAAAAAGATCAAACCATGTATGCAGTCTCCATAGTGGTCCTGGGCTGGTGCGTAGGTCGGAAAATTTTTGTTTTCTGTCGCGTTCCCCTACAGTGGCTATATTGACGGCATGTCATGTCCTGAATGAAGTTCCGACAAAGGATAATGAGATCACTCCCTATGAGAAATGGGCAAAGAGAAGGACAACACTCTCGTACTTGCGCACTTGGGGCTGTCTGGCGAAAGTCAATATGCCGATCCCCAAAAAGCGTAAGCTTGGACCCAAGACTGTGGACTGCGTTAATTTGGGCTACGCTAAGAACAGCGTTGGCTATAGATTTCTAGTAGTGATATCTGAGGTACCTGACCAGAAGGTCGGTACAATTATGGAGTCTAAGGATGCTACATTCTTCGAGGATATTTTTCCTATGAGAGATATGCAAAGCACTTCTAGACAGGAATCTGAGGAGACTCTTGAACCTGCCATCCCTATGGAATATTATGAACAAACACATTATGAAAATCCTGAGGAGGATGACGAGGAAACCCTTGGTAGGGGCAAGAGACAAAGGACTGCAAAGACCTTTGGTGATGATTTCTTCGTGTACCTCGTGGATGATGCTCCCACTTCTATTTCAGAAGTGTATGCCTCTCCAGAAGCTGACTACTGGAAGGATGCGGTCCGTAACGAGATGGATTCCATCATGGCTAACGGGACATGGGAGATCACTGAACGTCCCTACGGTTGCAAACCATTGGGATGTAAGTGGGTGTTCAAGAAGAAGCTTAGGCCCGATGGTACGATTGAAAAGTACAAGGCTAGGCTTGTGGCCAAGGGCTATGACCAGAAAGAAGAGGAAGATTTCTTCGACACTTATTCACCTGTGGCTAGACTGACCACCATTCGAGTATTACTCTCGTTGGCAACCTCGCATGGTCTTCTCGTCCACCAAATGGATGTTAAGACGGCTTTTCTGAATGGCGAGCTAAACGAGGAAATCTACATGCAACAGCCAGATGGCTTTGTGATAGATGGTCAGGAAAGAAAGGTGTGTAGGTTGCTGAAATCTTTATATGGCCTGAAGCAAGCACCTAAGCAATGGCATGATAAGTTTAATACAACTCTGACATCTGTTGGTTTCGTTGTTAATGAGGCTGACAAATGTGTATACTATCGCCATGGTGGGGGCGAAGGAGTTATACTGTGCTTGTATGTTGATGACATACTGATATTCGGAACCAATCTCAAAGTCATTGAGGAGGTCAAGTTGTTTCTGTCTCAGAACTTTGAGATGAAAAACCTTGGTGTGGCTAATGTTATCTTGAACATCAAGCTACTGAGAGATAATGAGGGTGGGATTACACTTCTGCAATCCCACTATGTTGAGAAGGTGTTGAGTCGTTTTGGATATTCGGATTGCACACCATCTCAAACACCATATGATCCTAGCGTGTAGATTCGAAAGTCCAAAGGCACGGCTATAGATCAATTGAGATACTCTCAAATCATTGGTTCACTGATGTACCTAGCGAGCGCAACGAGGCCCGACATCGCGTTTGCTGTGAGCAAACTGAGCCGGTTTGTTTCCAAACCGGGTGATGTACATTGGCATGCTGTTGAACGAGTTATGCGCTATCTGAAAGGTACTATGAACTATGGACTTCACTATACCGGAGACCCGTCGGTACTTGAAGGGTATAGTGATGCAAATTGGATCTCTGATGCTGATGAGATGAAGGCCACGACTGGGTATATGTTTACTCTTGGAGGTGGCGCTGTTTCCTGGAAGTCTTGCAAGCGAACGATCTTAACGAGATCGACAACAGAAGCAGAATTAACGGCATTAGACACATCTGGTGTTGAAGCGAGATGGCTTCGAGATCTTTTATTGGACTTGCCATTGGTTGATAAACCGGTTCCGGCTATCCTTATGAACTGTGACAATCAGACTGTCATCACCAAGGTGAAGAGTTCAAAGGACAACATGAAGTCCACCAAACACATAAGAATGAGATTAAAAGCTGTCAGAAAATTAAGAAACTCCGGAGTGATAGCGTTGGACTATGTCCATACGGCTAAGAATCTGGCAGATCCCTTTGCTAAAGCGCTATCACGTGTTGTGATAGATAATGCATCGAGGGAGATGGGTATGAGACCCACATGAGTTGCCATGGTAGTAACCCAACCTATGTGATCGGAGATCCCGTGAATTAGGACGTGGGAAAACAAGCCAGTGGTGAACTGAGGAGAGTAATTATACTAACCCACTCCGTTGGAGATGCAATACTCTTGATATTGTATGGTAGGATGACTACTGTTTTAATGTGTTCCGAAGCTTATATAAGCAAGATGCTATCCTACAGAGCGATCTTTGGAGGAACACACCTATATGAGCCCGACTGCTGGTCACAGTCTATGAGATTGGGGTGATCTCTAGTAAGCTCATGAATAGGCCAGGAGTGTGACTTATATGCTCCACCCGAGGGGTCAGCTTTCGGCAGCCCAGTACTAGTGAGGCATGTGGTGAAACTTCTTTACGCCAAACTGACAATTCAAGGCATAGTCCATTGTTCAGTTGTGAAGGAGTGTAGCTACTTGCTCTAGGTGAAGCTCAACCTTAATAGGTCTTCACTGAAACACTGGTATATCGAAACAGTAATTGGAACAGAGGACACAATGGGCCCTCGAGATCTGGTGGGGGATTGCTGAAATTTGAGATGGGCTCTAGGCCCATATAACAATTTCTGAAAAATCTCTAAGGTCCCATGTGGGTTATATAGCACTAGGTGTAGTGGGAAGTTTAGTCCCACCCCGGAAGTGGAAGAGGAGTTGGACCTCCTTATAAGGGTTTCTCTTCTACATGCTATTGGAGCTTAAGAAGAGAAGAGGCCCTCGCGCACTCCTCCTCCGCCGCCCGCCTCGTCACGACGCGCCGCGCCGCGGGTTGCGGGATTGAGCCGAGCCGAGCTCACACCTACGCGCTTATTTTTGCCAGTCACTAACGGAGAGTTCTCTGACAGCTGGGCCACGATCTGAGACGTCAGATCGTGGGCTGTCACGGACTCGGACGTGGGTCGAGCCCACGTCTCTCCACGCGGCTGCCCCTATATAAGTGTGCGATGTCTTCTAACCCTAGACGCCACGAACAGATCACATCTGCTCCACGCGCACGCCCATCGTCGTTCCCTTGCTGCTGCTGCCGCCGGTGACTCCATCCTGTCCGCCGCGTACACGGTCGACGGGAGAGCGGGTCTCCGAAACCACGCCCTTCTGGTTCCTGTACGGGGTGAGGGGCGAATAGGTTTTTGGGCAGCGATTACGCGACTGCTCACTTCCGATCGTCTACTTCCTCTACGTCCGCGTCGCCTTCATCATCACCATGTCCACCGACGCCGAACGTGCCGCCGCCGAGAAAGCTGAAGCTGACAAGAAGGCCGCCGAGGACGCCGCTGCTGCCACCAAAGCCGCGGCCTCTGCATGGCCTACTGGAGGGTATAACTCGTTTATCCCGCTCCTACTGTTTTCTGTTTTAGCCATGCTAGCGTTATACGTAGATCTTTCTGCAATTAGCGTAGTATATGCTAGTTTGACTGAATATCAGTATGCGTTTATATGTGTCAATGCCATGCTAGTGATTTACTCGTGGATTAATTTAATCGAGAAATTGCCTATTTAGTCAACAACTACAACACCAAGTCCAAACATAACCCAACTAGCACAAAATATTCGACACAAACCCAACAAACGACATGACTACTACGCGTTGGGGACGTATGATGCGGCGACCAAGATGTGGACGCCATTGGACCCAGAGCTGGATGTGGGGATCGGGCTGAGTTACGACTGAGGAAAGTTCTTTGCTGCCACCTCTTTCTACGACCCGGTGAAACGGCGGTGCGTGATGTGGGCTTATGTCGGCGAGACCGACTTCATGAGTGCCAACGTTGCCAAGGGATGGGCTTCGGTCCAGGTACAGTTAATCTGCATCCATATGATTCCTTTTTTACTTGTGTTTACCATCAACCATTAGTTTCATTCCTTCATTAGGCATGCTCATACTGCATCCATCATGTTTGTTCGGCATGCACAGGTATTCAGATCCTTATTATCTGACTATAACGAAGCTTGTGTTATATACCTCGGTCCAGGTTGATTTGTATTCGAACGAAGTTTCTTTTTCTTTTTTTTTTGCCGGAATTCGAACAAAGTTTCTAAACATATACTTTCAGTGTTGTAGGCCACATATTTGTTAGTCAAAATGAAAAATAAAAAACATGGGCTCGCCCTACAAAGCTAGATAAATGGAGTAGATAGACCATGGATCTCCTCTTGGATACTAAAATGCTTTGGTAAATTATTACTATTTACGTGCAATGAGTGTAATCGGTCTTCTCTGGTGTGCAATGCAACCTGCTTAAGATGCTCGTACGTGCTTGATGCTAAATTATTACTATTTACTTATTCATCACTGTCATCATCCTTTTGCATCTTCTTTTGGTGAGTCTGATCAATGTCCGTTTCCTTGTGTGATGGCTAATTAAGAAGTTTAGCTTAATGTGGAACCATCAGCCTATGGCTCAAATTGTCATGTACTGAACTTTTTTATAATGTGTTGTAGGAAACTAGCTTTAAAAACAGAGAAAGTAGGTTTAACTAACCAGAAAACGAATTAAATTTTGCTTGGAAAGCTAGATTAACAAAATCCATAGCAATGCCAAACGTGCCCGGCATAAATATGGTGGCCGTTGTGACTGAGGCACGGGTTAGCTTAATTTCTCCGGTCCTAACTAATCACACCAATCAGGACTTTCTTCATTCATTCCTATTTTGTTTGTGTGGTCACTTTTTGTATGGAATGGAGATTGCAAGACACTTTATTACCCTTTTCTTAAGTTATTAGTGTCTGTGCATTCATAATCAGAGGACTTGCCTATCTTACATGTGTGCAGACGATTCCGAGGACGGTAGTGTTGGATGAGAAGACCCGGACGAACCTCCTCCAATGGCCGGTAGAGGAGATTGAGACCCTCCGCTTCAACAGCACCGACTTTGGGGTCATCACTATCCACACTGGATCCATCATCCCTCTCTGCCTCCACCAAGCCACTCAGCTTGACATCGAGGCCTCCTTTCGCCTAGAAGCTTCCGCTATTGCCATCATCAATGAGGCTGACGTCAACTACAACTGCAGCACTAGTGGCGGAGCCTCAACCATGGGCACACTTGGTCCCTTCGGCCTCCTCATCCACGCCGCCGGCAGCAGTGGCAGCGAACAACTCGCGGTTTACTTCTATGTGTCGAGGGGCCTCGACGGGGCACTCCGAACCCACTTCTGCCATGACGAGTTACTGTCGTCCCGGGCGAATGATGTCATGAAGCATGTGGTGGGTAGCACCGTGCCGGTGCTCGATGGCAAGGCTCTATCTATGAGGGTGATCGTGGACCATTTCGATCGTGGAGAGCTTCGCGATGGGCGGGAGGTTGACGGCGACGTCACGGGTGTACCCGATGGAAGCCATCCATACGGCGGCGGGGGTATACCTTTTCAACAACGCCACCGGCTCCTCCATCGCTGTCGAGAAGCTTGTAGTTCATGAGATGGCCTCGGCATCTTACAACCAGACTTTCGTGGCCGACCACGACTGGTAGCTTCAGTAAGCTATATACTAATTTGGCAATGCGGTTAGGATCCTCTGCAGTAGTCCACCATGCAGTACGGTCACTGCCGGGTAGACCCGGCCCCACATGTCATCCGCACTACAGCATCATACAATACTGGAGAGGATCTCAACCCCTGGCAATGAGGGTCACTTGCCTCCAAACTATGACTCCTATGATAATAACGACGGCTAGTACCTATACTGGAGCGTTATGCGCGCCTTGCTGTGTGGTTTTTTCTGTTAGGTGTGTTTTTCCTTTTTTTAATCGATTATTATGCTAGGATGGTTCATTTTGGGCTCTATTTGTGTTGGCTTGCTTACAGTTTTATTGGTTTGGATGTCGTGCTTTATCGCTGCGGCTGTTGTGGGGGACATGCACTTAGCCGGTGTGTTGTGGGTCACATCGCACGTTTTAGCAAACATCATGATGTGCAGCGAGAAGCACGTCCATGTATACAACAATGCCCACCCAGCCACCACGAGTACCTGTGGATGAACCCAAGGGGCAAAACCAACAATGCAGACACATACATGTGGGTCCCTCTACGCATCACACACCCAGATTCACCATTAGGCTTTGTTGCGAGGGAGCATAGTGTTAAAAGGAGATTCATGTAAAAATACACATCTAGAGTGTTAGTTTGTTTTAGAACTCGCTGCCTTCGTAAGTTCATAATGTTTATAGACATAAAAAGACCATCAAGTGTTGCATGTGCCACACGTGATTTATAAATGAGAGAGAAACATAACATCGACTTTAAGTTATAAGCCTCTGTATCGCAAAAAGAGGTCCTAATGTTTGGTGCGTGAATATATCGCTTACAGAGAGAGAGAGAGAGAGAAGAGAGAGAGAGAGAGAGAGAGTGTGTGTGTGTGTTATTTTTGCTCTCAGGCTCCATGGAGTCTGAAATTTAAAAAACAACTTATTAGTTTTCTCAAACGCTGCAAATAAATAAATAAAGTACATATAGATGTATATAAGGCGTGTGTGGAATTTCATCACAAAATATGTTTCGATGTGATCTGTACAAAAAAAATAAAATCATGTACTTTTATAGTGAATAGTACATGTGTTAGAAATACATGATTTTGTCATTTTTATGGAGCTCTGACAAAAATGACTTTTTACATGAAATTTGCACACAAGTAGTATACAACATCCATATGTACACGTGTAACTATTTTAGATATTTTTTAAACTTAAATTTTGATTTTCGAATTTTTAAATTAAGGGCTCCATGGAGCTGGAGCTCCATTAGCAATTTCCTTTTTTTAGGCAGCGCTGCTACACGGACGACAGTTTTACAGCCGACGCCTGCACGATCCTACTTGGCAGCATCAAAAGCAAGCGTGCAGGCAGGAATCACTGTTGGGGAGGGATGCATCGTTCGCAGATCGTGCGTGTAGTGTCGTGTGTAAAGCAATTTCGTTTTTTAGGCTATCCATTAGCAACTTCGGTTAAAGCCATATCTATGAACACATCCTCTGGGCCAGGCCAAATAAGCGACACAAGCAGGACTAGCACTCCCATGAGCTAGTGCACGTCCACAGGTTTTTCTTTTGTTCTTTTATTTTATTTTTTATTTTATTTTCCATTTTTACTTCTGTTTATATATTGAAATGTTGAATATATATATATATATATATATATATATATATATATATTTCAGAAATTAATTAAGATAAATTTTGAACAAACATTTGCCGCGCGTTTAAAAATGGTAATGGAGCGTAAATATATGTTTTTGAAATAAAAATAATTTGCTTAATATTCTTAGAAAATTTCACCGCTTATAAAAAAATGTTCATACAATGTTAAAAATTGTCCATGCTATTTGTAAAGAAATTCATACCGGCTCCCGCGAGGAAGCGCGATCACGGCGGCCCACCTTCGGCTCGCTTCAGTGCCTATAATCGTCACTAGGGGGTCTGCGGATCTGGATGTATTTTTGAATATTTTTATGTTCACTCTACTATCCTGATTAAAGATGAATATATTGGAATTATTTCTCCAAACAAAATGGTTCATCACATAAGAAAATATTCACTTGTTTCAAAAGTATATTCGTGATTCTTTTAAATGTTTATACCATGTAAAAAACGCGTAATTTTGAAAAATGTTTCGTATCATTCAAAATATATCCTGCATGTAAAACAACCATTGACTGGGTTCTCAGTTTGCCACTAGGAATTTTAACCGCTCAAAAATGCCATCTCTTTGTTAGACACATGCTCAAAAATACCACTAGACATCATTATTGTGATCTCATATCTCTTTTGCCATGTTATAATGACACAAATACCTATGGAGCAACATGCCAGCTCTTCCTCTATCTCGCTACAATAAAGTGTGGGGCCTAATTGATCTAACATTGTTCTTATTTTCCTGTAAAATTATTCGCTTGGTTACTCCTGACAAGTGGTGACACACTTATTATTGAGAGATAGAGAGAACTGACATGTGGGTCTAGGCTTATTTTTGTCATATAACATGGTCAACGGTTTTGAAGTGAAAATAACAATGTCTAATGGCATTTTTTAGCAAATATCTAACGGAGCGATGGCATTTTTTAGATATCTAATGGCATTTTTGAGCAAGCATCTCACGAATTGATGGCATTTTTGAGTAGTTGTAACTTCTAATGGCAAAACTGAGTAGTGAGACACAACTAGTGGCATAAATGACAAAAACCCTTTTTTAGAATATCCATGATATTATTAAAACTGTTCAAACATTTTGAAGAAAATGCTCACTTTGTATTTGAAAATGTTCAGTGTGCATCGACAAAATGTTCAACATGTATTCAAAAAAATAGTTCCATGTGTATATGTCCAGTGTACATTTTATCCAAATACTTGTTGAACATTTGCAAAATCCGGGCCCTGTGCGAAACTAAAAAATGGGGCACTATTTCACTAGAAAAAATGAAATAACGAGCAATTATAATGTGTATGATATAATGTCAAACTCACCTAGATCTTTAACCAAGGAGGCAAGAACCGATCTCTAACGAAGTAATGATCCGTGTCAAAAGTTAATTAGGATTTAGAAATTAGAAGTAGGACGGTAGGAGCCGAAGTTAATCAGGAGGGCAAGCCAGCGGCAGCCGGCTACCTGTTTTGGCGAGAGGAACATGTCGACCAGACGAAGTTAATGGGAAGCAGCAGGCTCGTTGCCCCACCTATCGACGTGTCACCCGTCGCCAGCTCTGAATGCGATCGATTTTGACCTGGTCTACATGTGCCATACCACCTGGTCTGGATGCGATCGATATCTGCTGCCGTCTCGATGCGCCTACATACACGGTTTCCGATCGAGGCGCCCACACAGTTGCCACATATATGAATCAACAACACAATCAAGATATCGAAAATTGGATGTACAGTTCCCTGTATATAAGATCAGGGTTGAGAGTTTAATAGACAATACTCACTAATGCTATACCTTGAACAGTTGGCTTGACCATCAGAGAATTGGAGTGCGTATGAAGGATTTCCCAACGCGGAGCCGGTGTCCCTAGTTTTATCTGACTAAATCTAATCAGGAGTAGTGAGGCAAGAAGCAGCAGCAGCGGCCGGCAGCCTCCAATAACGTGTTAATCACGCCGGGGCTAAGCTATTCTTTTTTTCTTTTTAGACAACCTCGCGAAACTTTATTAACCCGTCACAATGTTTATAGAGACAAAGGGAAGATCTCCTGGATGGCCTAACCAAACATGGCGGCCCAATCCAAGAGTAAGAGAATGTTTTGCTAGGTTGTGAGCTTCAAAGTTTGAGCTTCTAAATTCATGAACTATAACACAAGAAATATATAAGAGGACGATCTATCTAACACCTCCTTCAAAACCACTCCATAAGAAGCGCGGCTGTCACGTTTTATGTCATCGACCACCACCTTGCAATCCGAGGCAATATGAGCGCGCCGAATATAAAGATCATCAGCAAGTGCCAGAGCTTCCCTTAGAGCCAACGCATCAAGTGTAGGGGGGTCTGTGATGTGATTGAATACCATCGCCGATGCTCCTAGAAAGAGACCATTCTGGTCCCTACAAATCGCTGCTGCTGTCCCGTGCCTCCCCCTTCTCGATACTGCGCCATCAACATTAATTTTAGGGTAACGTCGTGGCCTCATGGGCTCATGGGCTTTTTTTTCTTTTAGGGTAACGTCGTGGCCTCATGGGCTTTTTTTTCTTTGAGAAAGAGAAGGCCTCATGGGCTAGTGGTTAATGCATCGAGAGCAGAGCGGGCGTGGGTGCTCGGACTCAGCGCCCATGAGGACCAGCGGCCCACCGCCCAGGAATATACACATAGGCTTAAAAAAAATTGGGGCCCCAAAATTTTATAGGCCCTTTGTGGGCCGCACATTCTGCGCAATTGTGGCCCCGGCCCTGATTCATAATAAGAGGACTTAGAGTATCTACAGCCACACCTCCCTAATGATCCCTGGTACACCCGCGGACACGCCGGTCGGTGCACGGGGGCGTCCGTTTTGACCCCTCAGTTTTCCTGCAAAATAATCACAACTCCTACTTTGAACCCTCACTTTTGTTTCTACATGCAAACATTTGATCGAACACTCTATGTGCGGCACCGCCGGAGCATGCAGAAAGCACGCACAGCACAGCAACATCACCTCAAAAGCACACTGCAGCTCACGGACTTCCGGCCAGAGAACGCATCACGGAAGCACACGCTGCCTGGCCGGAGCGCCCACAGAGGCCACGGGTGCGAGCGGCCTCGGGCAGCACACGCGCAGCGCACAGGCAGAGCATGTACAGCCAGATTCAAAGCTAGCCAGACAGCCACCGATCGATACACGGGCAAGATGCCTCGGCCAGCCAGCCAGCCACACATGCCACGGACGCGAGATGCCTCGGACACGGACACGGGTGCGAGGCATAGTTTTCACTTTCGACGAAATTTCTTGAAATTTCGCTCATTTCGAGGGTCCTCGAAACATTTACGTTTCGTTTAAATTATTTCGGTATTTTAAACTTAAACGTATAAGAGAGAGCTGGAATCTAAGTTAGTTGTATTCATATGCTCAGCAGAGTGGTAGGCTAGTGTTATTGCACACTTTAGGGGGCCTTGGTTCGAATCCCAGGGGCGCAGATATTATTTTACTACTTTACTATTCCTGCTACACGAAAACTTAACAAAAAAATTATGTCACTCGGATTCAAACCAGGATCTACAATGACTGAAGTAGTGATTGCACCATTCAGATGGACGAGGTCTGGTGAAAAATTAGTGCTAAAAAGTTACTTAATCAACACTTTGTGTTCGAATTTATTCAAATTTAATTAAAAATTTCGTTAATTTGCTTGAAATGGTTTTCAAAATTTCGGTGCTTTCAAGGGTGAGCGAAAAAAAATTGGTTTCGAAAGTGAAAACTATGGTGCGAGCTGCCTTAGCCAGCACACCCGCAGCGCTCGGCCCGCTCGATGGCGGCGGCCAGCGCACGGCTGTTGGAACCAAAACCCTAAACCCTAGCTCGCTCTCTCTCTCTGCGTAGCTCTCTCACTCTCTGCGCGCGAACGACAGAAGAAGGAGGAAGAAGAAGATCAGAGGAGACAGTGGACACAGGAGATTTCCGGCGCACAAACGCCCCTTTCCTTTCCCTCGAGTACGAAGTCGACGTGTCAACCCGTTACAACGTCATCATGCGGCTTTATAGCCCCGAGCCGGCGCCCTGGGCACGCACCCACGCCTCCACTCGCCGGCGATCTCTTACACGCTCCGCACACGCGCACGTCTTGCGGTGAGCACCAACAGAATGTGCCCGATCGCTCCGCATGGCTCGCCAACAGACAACACACACACACACACACACACACACACACACACACACACACACACACACACACACACACACACACACACACACACACCTACGGTGTACCAGCCCACGGACACGCCCGTGCACTCCACACGCATTCACACACTCGACCCGCCGCGGACCCGCCACGTCCAACTCATCCGGCGCGCACCCATACACGCACTCGACACATTTGATGCATCGCCGCAGCTTATTTCCCAACACTTCACCTCCTAAGCCGCGGCTCAGAGCAGGCCAGTGTCCTCGACGTCGCCGTCTACCAGGAATGTGCGCTTCGCCGCCTGCGCCTTCCGCAGCTGAGGGCACTCCCTCTTGAAGTGGCCACGCTCGCCGCACTTGTAACAGCGCCCGCGTCGGTTGCCGTCGTTGCCTGACGCCATGCTCCTGCCGCCGTCGTCGTCGTCCCGAGCCCCGCCGTGCTGCCGCTCCCGCGCCCGCCACTGCGCCGCCTGTACATGAGCTGGCCATCAGCCCGCTCGCCGCCCGCCTGTCCACGCCGTCGCAGCCGCTTGTCGAACGCCTTCAGACGGCCCAACGCTTCCTCAAACGCCATCGTTGACACGTCGGGGAACTGCTCGATCCCGGCCACCGCCGCGTACAGGCGGTCCGGCACGGAGTCGAGCAGTCACTAGTAGAAAAGAGGGCTTTGATTCAGGCCGGGTCAGCCAATTAGTCCCGGTTCAGTCCAGAACCGGGACCCATGGGGGCACTGGTCCCGGTTCGTGAGGCTAGGGGCCTGCCGGGCCTCGTGGGGGCATTGGTCCCGGTTGGTGGGACGAACCGGGACCAATGGGCCTTGCTCCTGGCCCACCACCATTGGTCCCGGTTGGTGGCTTGAACATGGACCACAGGCTGCCCTTTAGTCCCGGTTCATGCCCTGAACCGGGACCAATGAGGTGCCTATATATACCCCTCGCCTGCGAGCAGAGCACTCCAGTGCTCTGTTTTTCTCTGCCCGGCGAGGGGAGGGCTTTGTGGTGCTCTAGCTCACCTCCTATGCACATGAGGTGTTCGATGAAATTCCCGAGCCACACTAGTTAAGCTTTCTCCTCTCGAAGCTCGACCTCAAAGCTCCATTTTCCTCGAGATTTGTCTAGGTTTAGCGGCCCGTCACGTCCCATTCCCGTCTTCACTGCCGTTGATCGCCCGCGCCGATCTCGTCGCCGGCACCACCGTGGTGAGCCTCTTGTTCTTATCTTCTTTCTGAAAGAAAAAAATTCTTACTTTAGATGTATGGTTTAAATAATTAGATGCTCTGGAGAGTTATATGTTGTTAGATGAGAACTATGTATATACTTTGGTTTTAATGTGATGATGAATTCTATTAATTTGGTCACTTAATTATCTATTCATGATGTTCTGTAATGGTTTTTGACACACTTAATTATATATAATGCACGCAGATGAACCGGCAATGGATGTACGGTGACAGACACACCTCCGAGTACATTAAGGGCGTGCATGATTTTCTCGAAGTGGCTGAGGCAAACAAGCATAATGGTTTTATGTGTTGTCCATGCCCTAAATGTGGGAATACGAAGTCTTACTCTGACCGGAAAATCCTTCACACCCACCTGCTTTACAAGTGTTTCATGCCACACTATAATGTTTGGACGAGGCACGGAGAAATAGGGGTTATGATGGAAGACGGCGAAGAAGAAGAGGACGATGACAACTATAGTTTCTTCACCAGCGCGGCGTCCTCCAGCGTTGATCTGAGCCCCGCGAAGCGCGCCGCCATGCCACCGAGCTTGCTGGCGAACCCATCCAGCGTGTCGCCCACCGCCATGCGCAGCAGCTCGAACTCCCCGCGGAGAGTGCCCAGCCGCGCCGACAAACCGCGCCTTCAGACTGGCCTAGACCTCCGCCGCCGCCTTCTTGGACGCCACCTGCAGCAGGAGATCATCCGCCAGTGCCCCGAGCTTGTCCATCTTGGCGATCACCACCGGCGCCGCGTCCTCCGGCACCACCATGACCTCCCACAGCCCAGTCGCATCGATATTGGCCTCGGCTTTGATTGCCCACGTGGTGTAGTTCTTACCGGTGATCGAGCATCAGCACCGGCTGCGGTAGTGAGCTACCCGATCCGCCAGCATACGAGACAAGGGACATCGTCGGCGAACTTCCCCCTGCACGTGGCTCTGTTGCCAATTGTTGGAACCAAAACCCGAAACCCTAGCTCTCTCTCTCTCTCTCTCTCTCTCTCTCTCTCTCTCTCTCTGCGTAGCTCTCTCACTCTCTGCGCGCGAACGACGGAAGAAGGAGGAAGAAGAAGATCAGAGGAGACAGTGGACACAAGAGATTTCCGCGCACGAACGCCCCTTTCCTTTCCCTCGAGCACGAACTCGATGTGTCAACCCGTTACAACGTCACCACGCGGCTTTATAGCCCCGAGCCAGCGCCCTGGGCACGCACCCACGCCTCCACTCGCCCGCGATCTCTTACACGCTCCGCACGCTCTGGCCGCGTCCGCTACATGCTCGCACACGCGCGCGTCTTGCGGTGAGCACCAATAGAATGTGCCCGATCGCCCCGCATGGCTCGCCAACAGACAACACACACCTATAGTGTACCAGCCCAAGGACATGCCCGTGCACTCCACACGCACGCACACACTCGACCCGCTGCGGACCCGACGCGTCGAACTCGTCCGATGCGCGCCCATACACTCGCCCGACGCATTCGATGCATCGCCGCGGCTTATTGCGCAACACTTCACCTCCTAAGCCGCGGCTCAGAGCAGGCCGGCGTCATCGACGTCGCTGTCTACCAGCAGTGCGCGCTCCGCCGCCGGCGCCTTCCCCAGCCGAGGGCACTCCCTCTTGAAGTGGCAACGCTTGCCGCACTAGTAACAACGCCCGCGTCGGTTGCCGACATTGCCTGACGCCACGATCCGGCCGTCGTCATCGTCGTCCCGAGCCCCCTGTGCTGCCGCTCCCGCACCCGCTGAGGGAGTCCTGGATTAGGGGGTCCCCGGGCGTCCCAAGTAATAGAAGTTGACATTCCAGGCTATCCAAAGCTCCAACACCGTTGGTGCATGAGGCATTTCGTGGCAAACTTTTACCGTGCATGCAAGAGTAAGGAGTTTTGCAAAGATCTTACTCATGTTTGTGTGGCATTCAACACCGACACATTCCAAAGCCGCTATGAAAAACTATTCAAGGCGTTGGAGAAGAAAAAAGGAGGGAGAGAATTCTTGAGAAGGCATCTTCCGAAGAAGCATAAGTGGTCACGTGCTTACGACGAAGGAGGTTTCCGATACGGCGACATGACAAGTAACATGGTGGAATGCTTCAACAATGTGCTCAAGGGTGTCCGTTCCTTGCCAGTCACTGCAATTGTGTAATATACCTTCTTCAATCTCAACGAGTATTTTTGGAGGCATTCCGAAGTGACGGCCAAATGGATAGGTGAGAAAATGGAATTTCCCTTCAAATTTGAGGATTGGTTGAAGCATCAAGCGCGCAAGTCTTGGCATCAACAAATCATTAGTTTCAATGAAAAAGAACAAATCTACCAAGTCGATGAGCCGGGTGGCACAACAAGGGACGACATGACGTATGATGGAGTAGCGTATGTGGTGCGCCTCAAGACCTGGTGATGTCAGCGCGAGAGACCTCACATGTATCATTGGCCTTGCTCGCATGTGATGACCACCGCAAGGTTCAGAAACTTGAACGTATCTGATGGTACCACCGTGTGGTTGCATGATTTCACATTGGAACGAACGAGGTTGACATGGGCTCCTAGGTTTCATCTCTTCCTCGATCAGTCTCAGTGGCATGAGTATGATAGGCCACACATCGTCCCCGACCCCAAACTCATGGTGCCTACAAAGGGAAGAAGATGAAAGAAGAGGTTTAGGGGTGACATGGATGATCTAGCTGGATACACACGAATGAAACAATTTGGTAGCGGCCATTTCATGGAGGCACCGGACATCAATAGTTGTGGTCAATGTGACGAGCCGGGACACAATGTTAGGAAATGCACAAAAAGGCCACAGACCGATGCCAACACTCCAGATCCCACTAGTCAAACTGGTGCCCGAAGAGGAGGTACCGGTGGCACACGAGGAGGTAGGAGTGGTAGTGGACGAGGAGGTAGGAGTGGTGCGCGTGGAGGACGGACGAATCTAGGCGGTAGTGGACGAGGATACATTATTAGAGGGCATGGGGGACGGTCGGGTACCGGTGGTCGTGGTCGTAGGACGAGAAGGGTTGATAAAGGAAGGCCTATTGACATCTTGCTTAACCCGGATGGTTGAAATAATGTGAACGGTACTTACATTTATTGGCTTCATTCGGTATTGTTATTTGTTTTTCTTCCATATATACATGTTATTTTACATTACTAACTACCAAATTTTTGTTTAGAGGCATGACTTCTTCCGTTTCCATGACGAGGCCCCCGTGTGCTAACCGCGAGGACATGCCGGACAAGTGGACAGACGCCGAGTTGGATAAGGTGAAGGACAAAGATATGAGAACTCCATCATGTTGGTGTGGAGATGTTTGCAAAGTTAAGGTATCCACCGACCGCAAGAAATCATTGACGGAAGGAAGAAGATATTTTGTTTGTCCCAACTATGCCTATGATCGTGCTCGTCTAGATCACACCTAGGATGTACCGCTGGTAAGTTGTTGAAGTTCAAAGAGTATTCAACCCTACAACTTGAACCTATCTTACTAATGACCACATTTGTTCTTTATTCGTACGTAGTCGCCGCCTCAACTTTGTAAGTACTTCACATGGATAGATCAAGATGTGCCAGAAGATGTTAAGAAAGATCAACATCGAGATTGTCTACGGAGGCAGCGGTTGTTTGAAGAAGCATTTCAGAGAGGCTTGGATGAAGAGCGTCGTGAAAAGGAGAGGATGGAGTGAAAGAAACGTGAGGAGGAGAGGGCACGCAAGGAGAAGATTGCTCGTCAAGAGGAGAGAGCAAGAAAGCTTGAAAGGACTCGTGAAGCCCAAGAGGAGGATGAGGCACGCGACAAGAAAGGAAAATGGCCTCGTGTGACCCAATAAGGCCTTCGTTTTGAAAAACTAGTCATGAACTATGCCTTCGATTCGAGAAACATGTGATGAACCGTGTCTTTGATTTGTGAAAAATGTGTTGAACAATGCACTTTATTTGCGAAACATGTCGTGAACTATGTCTTTGATTTCTGAAACTTGTGATGAAACTATGTAATGAACTACATCTGTTATGCTGCTGTTGCTGTCAATTGAAATGATGAACACGATGAAAAACAGAGCAAACTCTTGCTCTGCTTTGAACTCTACCGCCAGAAGCCTTGGGCGTAGGCAATGAAAGCCTACCGCCATAGGGCATGGCGGTAGGTTGCCGATCTGTCCTGGAACGCAAAATCTCCCCTGTTTTGCAGTAGGGTTGGCCATCCTACCGCCACGGCGGATGGCGGTAGGGTGGCCACCCAACTGCCTGCTCTGCTGCGTGTCCTGTGACCAAATCGGCCACATTTTTGGCGGTAGGGTTGGCCACCCTACCGCCACTGTTCTTGGCGGTAGGGTTGGTCACCCTACAGCCTGATCTACTGCCTCCTATGGCCAAATCGGCCACATTCCCGGCAGTAGGGTTGGCCACCCTACCACCAACCTGCATGGCGGTAGGCCCCTACCGCCAGGGTTCATGGCGGTAGGGTTGGCCACCCTACGACCATTTTTACTGTGACCAAATCGGCCAATTTTTTTACGGTAGGGTTGGCTAGCCTACCGCTGTTGCCCATGGCGGTAGGGTCCCCTGTCCCTTTGCCCATCTTTTTTAGCCCTTTGCCTTTCCATTTCTTACAAACTTCTATGAACTAAGTGTAGGAGATATGCCCTAGAGGCAATAATAAATGATATTATTTATCTCCGAGTTCATAATTATGTTTATGTTCCATGCTATAACTGCTATGGTTCTCGAGTCTGCAATAACCACGAGGCTCGGAGGAAGACTCATATGCACGTGTGGAATAATAAATGGTAAAATGTATTCCTAGTCTGGCCTCTAAGACTAGCTCAAGTGTTGCATGATGGTTATGTTTTCCTGATCATGGGCATGTCTATGTCACCAACCTTGAGGGCATAATGTTAAGAGAACATTTGTGTTGAATCGACCCGGCATGATGTTATGCTATGAGATTCATTCGTCACAATTTTATTGGTACATAACACAGAGATGGTTAACGTTTGCATGATTCCTTAGACCATGAGAGTATCGAGTTTCTTCATGCTTGCTTCATGAACTTTGGGGTTTGTTAAACGTCATCCGTAAATGGGTGGCTATTACGGCGGCTTACGGGTTCATGGAAAAGTGTGTCAAGTAACTTGATAGCTCAAGATTGGGATTTGCTCCTCCGACGATGGAGAGATATCTCTGGGCCCTCTCGGTGTTATGGTATCCATCATCGTCTGGCCAGACACTTTGTGATTTGATCACGGGGATGCCGGAACACGATAACGAGAAAAGAGAACAATACCGGTAACGAGGTAACTAGCATAGTGGACAAGTTGTTGATCCACGGGAATGCCAACATGTCTCACCTCGGGTATTTGTAACATATCGCGAAGCAACAGGAATAGCACACGGCAACTGGAGGTTCACTCGAATATTTATTCGTCTGGGTATAGGGGTCAATATGGGTGTCCACGGCTCCGATGTTGATCATTGATCGGAAGGGGTTCCGGGTCATGTCTATACTTCACTGAACCTATAGGGTCACACGCTTAAGGGTCATCTATGTGCCGAATACTAGACAGGGAGTCTGAGAGAAAATCACCGAAAAAGTTTCGGACACCGAAAAGTTTCGGACAGCGGAATCGTACCGCAGAGAGAGGTCATCGGATAAGTTTCGATGATACCGAAAAGTTGTTTCGGGATACACCATTAAGTCAAATTGGTTTCGGCACATGACTGATAATTCTTGGAGGATGCCAGAATCATTCTGGAAGCTTTTTGGAATTTTCTGAGATAAAAACCGGAAATGTTCCGGAGCTGCCGGAGCCACTTCAGATGCGTTTCGCAGATGAAAATCACTAAAACCGGAATTGTTTCGGAACGCGTTGAAAATCATTTTAGTGGGTACTGGAAATGTTCTTAGCCCACATAAATATTTTCAGTTCGATCAGACGCTGAAAAATGTCGTCGTGAATAGTGAAAATCAGCTTTATGGTTACTTTATGGAAAGCCACCTTTTGGGGCTTTGCTCCAAAAGATCTTGGGGATGACATGGATGGATATGAGCCATTTTTTGGGCCCCTCATGGGGGTGTGGCCAGCCACATGGGGTATCCCCCCTTGGGGACCCTCTTGTTCCTTGGTTTCACTCCTAGGTCCTTGTGGAAGGACTTCATTCATGTGCATTTTGGGTTTTTTGTGAAACTACCCTACCCCCTTGGGATTTCCTATAAATAGAGGTGGAGGGGCAGCCCTCCACACTCATCCGTTGCTCTCATACACATGCCATGCATTATCTGGCTTCTTCTCTCCCTCCCACGAAAAGAGTTTCGTAGAGCCGTAAGGCTGTCTGGGTTCCGGCAGGAACTAGTTCTGGACGGCGAAGCCCTGCCGGATAGATGACACCGTATGTGTGCAACTCTGTAGAGAGATCGTAGTTTCGGTCTTAGTTCGTGAGTGCCTCCCGAAGGGCTGTCCGTGTGACCGTCCGAGTTTCGAAGGTCCTCCCGAAGGGCTGTCCGAGTGACCGTTCGAGTTTCGAAGGTCCTCCCGAAGGGCTGTCCGCGACACCGTCCGGGGGGCTGTTCGACCGCCTCCTGGAGGGCTGTCTGAGGAGCAGATGAGGGTATACATCCTCGCGGTTGGGAGGTTGTAAATCCTAGCTGCGGGGATCTGCACCACCGATCGTCATCGACTCTACTTCCCGCTGCGCTACGAGTCGGTAACGAAAAAGATCAAACCTTGTATGCAGTCTCCATAGTGGTCCTGGGCTGGTGCGTAGGTCGGAAATTTTTTGTTTTCTGCTGCGTTCCCCTACAGTGGCATCAAGAGCCGTGCTATGCGTAGATGCAGGTTTCGATCTAGAATACATGGAGATGTATGCGTATTGCATAATATAATTAGGTAGTAGATGAGATCTATTGCTGAAAATTATTTATGCGGGTGACAGATGAAATCTGTTACCCGAGGTTCTTGTTGCTTCCCTAGAATTTGCGTTTGCTCAATCTCGAGACAGCATGGTGGAATTTGACAAAGTTCTGGCAATCCGTGATCCTGATTGATCATGGAAGTGCTATCAGTTCTTTGGGTTCTGCCGTAGTCAAAAGAAAGATGAAATTCGCAGATGAAAGGGCATTGCAGATATTATCTGCATGGGGGTCATGCGTATGACGAAGTTTAGTATGGGGCTCGAGATTTAATTATCTCGTGTTTCATACACCCCGAGATGTTAATCTAGCAACTTGAATAATCATACTTGATGATAAAACGTTGGTAGCTGCGGTTTAAGTCAAAACCTTAGAAGCCACGTAAAATAAAATTTTGCATAAACCTATTAGAGGCGTCTAACTTGGTTTTGCAGGATGTGCATGTGATGTGGTATAGCAGTGCTCATACTAATTCGATTATGTATGAGATGACTATATGATGTAATTTGATTAACATGACCTGCGTGTCATGATTCGGCATGATGGCTGGAGCCATATGATTGCACTTTAATGACCTGCGTGTCAACCTTGTTATAATGCATTATTTTGTTAGCTATAGAGATAGCAATATTATCTGGTGCATCGACAAGGTGGTGGCAATCTTCGCGAAGGTGAACACCGACGCGAATGCCGAAGACGAAGAAATGAAAGACTTCTCCGTCAGAAAGGGCTATACCATATCATGCTATTATGAATTGCCCGAGATGTTTATCCCTTATGATGCACCCTTCTTGATTGCGCGGTAGTCGCTTTTATTAGGGTGATCTCTCACTTAAAATACCAAGTAGTTAGTGTTCTCCCAAGTGTAGCACCGTCACGGCACCTATCTTTTCGGGGTGCGCCATGGATGCATGGGTACGAACGATTAGAGAAGTGTGAGGCGGGTGAGGTCAGACCTCGCAGCAAGATCACTTGGTTTTCTTGACGTTCATGGCAGGATCGTCCTGAGCTCGGAACACACGCATCGAATGAGCAAGAGTCACATAGCGATGTGATCGGCAAGTTGGCCTACCGATTAAAATTCCCGTTATGAGATGATGATTCTATGGCGATGAATTGAAGTCTGGATCTTGTATCACTCAAAATTAATTGTGAGAGATATTGATTTGAGTGGGAGCGCACTGTTGAATTAACATGTTTAATTCTCAGTGCAATTAATTATGAACACTGTCTAAGTGTTTCTTGCATAATAGTTGTAGAATAATGGCTCGCATTTCCACCTTCCCTATTAAAATTGAATAGCTGTTAAATATCTGGTTAAAACTTTACGATTGGTAACGTAATATGAGGATTGTCCTCAAAAGTGCCGAGAAGGACTTTGTCCTATCGCATGCTTTCCGTGTCCTCCCGCTAATGCTATGGATCATGTGACTCTCGTCCTTCGATCCAAAAGCTAGAATTCTGTTATGGTCAAGTGGAATATGTTTGCTTCCATGAAACCCAAACTTCGAAAGTTGGGATAGTTATATGATATTCATGGAACTGAAAATTATTTTCAGATACAAACAAAGCAATGTTTGTTTACAAGTATTAGTAAAAGTGTTTACTATGCATTTGACTGTTGGGAAAGGGATCCAGAAGAACGCCTGTCATATAATGAAAGGTGAATAAAACAACAACTTAAAGAGAAAGGAAGTGTCCAAAGGGTGTTAGTATGACTTACACGCCTAGGAAGTCCGGGGCTAATGCCACTCTTAAGTTGGGTGCTTCTTCTGAGAGTAGGAGAAATACTAAAAGTTAAACTGTTAGAAGTATAAAGGCAAAAGGAAAGAAGACTGGAATATCCAGCTCATGTATGAATGTCATACAAGTTTTTGATGTATAGAAGGCTGGTCAAAGATATAGTTCTTGCGAATTATGGTTAAACATGTTAATCACTAATTCTTGGGTATTGTGAGTTCATCACAAAATTGCCCGCTCGATTGCATTCTGTTGCAACTCGATGTAAGAACTACTATGGCCTGAAAGACTAGCTAGAAATGAGGTTAAGGTATACACAGGGAACATAGTAAATGTTACTATACCTTCCATCGGTGTATTGCCGTCTGTATTTATTTTCATAATTCATTTAGAGTTTTACAAACTCTATCCCATTGCATAAGGTATCTTGCAAGAAGGTTGTTCATAAGAGAACTTTTTATGTTCGATGTTATGAATAACACAAGGGCCATACTTTCATTATGAATGAGATGTATGTTATGAATATTGATAATAATACAATACCTCTGGGTTTACTTTCATAATTCATTTTAGAGTTTCATACACGCTAGCCCATTGCACAATGTTTGTTGCAAAAGAGTTGTTCATAAAAACAACAATTGTTGTTAAGTATTATGAATAACATGAAGGGCCATGCTTCCATCCAAGATGGCATGTATGTTATGAATATTGATGGAAATATGATACATCCATAACACTGACGCTAAATGTCGCAAGACTAAAAGAATACCACACAAGTGTGGCACTACATTTGGTCACATTGGAGAAACCCGCATGGAAAATTCCATTATGATGGATTTTGAAGTCTTTTTGATTTTGAATCATCTGACACTTGCAACTTTCCTCCGAAAGTGAAGTGACTAAAATACTGTTCACAGGCCATAGGAACGAACAACAAACTTATTAGTGATCATACATTTGATGTGTGTTGTCCGATAAGTGTTGTTAGTAGCGGATTTATTTATCTTCAGAAATGACTCAAGTAGATATATGGATATTTACTTGATGAGACGTAAGTCTGGATCTTTTGAAATCATTCAAAAGGTTTTCAAAAATGAAGTAGAAGTTATTGTAACAAGAAAATTATGTTTCTGCAATTTGATTGCACAAAGGAATATTTGAGTTACATGTTTAGCGAATGTCTGATGAGTTGTGAAAGGGGTTTCATAACTTGCACCTCCCGGAACACCACTGCAAGTGGAAAGTCTGTGGAGATGTAATCAAACCATTTATGACATGGTAAGGTCAAAGATGACATAAATAAATTTGCCATTATCCCTTTTAAAGTGATGCTTTAGAGACTGCGGCTTTTACACTGAAAAGAGTTACATCGGGTCTGTTGAAATGAAGCCATGGTATGGTACGCCCAACCATGTTATATCTTTTCTTAACATTTGGAATATGGGGCTTGTGTAAAAGGTTACAAACCTATTCCAAATCATACAAGTGCTACTTTGTAGGTTATACCAAAATGTTGGGTATTCCTCCCTCACTATACCAAGGCAAATAGTTTTGCCGCGAAACGGTGTGCTTTTAAAAAGAATGGTTCTTTCAAAAAGGTGAGTGGGAGAATAGTGCAACTCGACGAGATAAACAGTATCTAAGTCATCAGATCAAAGGAAAGAGACCTTGGAAGTAATTCCAGAGTTTCCTACTGCGACTGATACGGAAGTCTCTACAATAAAATGTATGAACTTCGGTCGAACTTGCAGCTGAACCACGTAGGCAAGGCTCGTGCAAACCTCTCAGGTGCGCAAACGAGATATGGTTGTTAGACAACATTATACCTACGATACACAAGGAAGCGTTGATGGGCCCTGACTCCGGAATTGGTTAAATGCCAATACAACCCAAGTTAGTTTCCATATAAGTGATTCAAGATTAAAACCTTGATACACCTTTCGGAAGACTTAGAGTCTAACGAATATTTATGGAACTTAAAACTGATATGGATAAAAATGTTTTATCCATAAAGCTCGACTTGTTGAAATAACAAGTTCAAGAGTTGACTACGATGAGGTTGTTTTCATCGTAGCGATGCTTAAAGTCGGTTCGGGTTGAACTAGCAATTAATACATATTTCAATCATGAGATCTGAAACATGGATGATAAAAGGATTTCCATCTGATGGAAATGAAAGCTAGGACTTGTATATGATACAATCCAAAGTAACTTGTCGATCCAGAGGATGCTAGTAGGTATGCAAACTTCAGAGTTCCAGCAATGGACAGAAGAGAGCAAAATGGAGTTGGAATCTTCGTGTTTTGATGAAATGGTCAAAGGGGTTTTGACTTCATCAATGGGTAACGAAGATGCTTGTAATTCAAGAAAGTAAGTGGGAGCGTAATAATATTTCTAAAAACCTTATGTGCTTGGCACATTGGTAATTGGAAATAAATTTCTTGACACGAGTTAGGACTTCATTTGAAAATAGTTTTTCGATGAAGTGCTTAGGCTAAATAGCCTCAATATTAGGCATGATGATCTATGGAGATAGATTTACCTAATGGGGCTAAGCAATGAATACATATTGACAAGATGCTAAAACCTTTTAGCATTTAAAACGCCAAGGAGTGATTCTTGCCAAAGTCACATGGAAAGAGTTTTTGCAAGACTCGGTGTCCCAAAATACTGATGAGTAAAATACATAATGCAGATTCCACACACTTTTGTGTTTGGATTAATCATGTATTCCATGGTATGTAAAACAACCAGATATGTCCGATACTCCCAAGGTGTTGCGAGTATGGATACTAAAGTGATCAAAGTACTGATCGTGGGACAACAGTGAAAGATGTCATTGAGTACTAGAGTAAGTACTGATGATATGTTTTCTTGCAAGCGGAGATCATGAAGAGTTCGTTGTAAAATGTTACATCGATAGTCTTCATCTTTTCACCGTGCGATTTTCGATTTAAGTTAAGGGTTTTGTGTAACACACAATGTGGTGGCACAGTTAGTTGGAACTTGTTCAAACTAGTTACTGTGGCGAATTCTATAACAAGGGCTAAGTATGTTGACGCTTTAGAAGCGACAAAGAAGATGTTGAATCATATAGTTCATTCATGAACTTAGTATAGTTCCAAGATGGCTTTTGACAATGGGACACTACTGCAGGTAGTTGCTCCATAACTCAGTCTGAGGAATCCAGGTTCGACCTGTGATTCACATACATACAAAGCCAAGTCCACACAAAATATGAATTTTTGTGAAAACGTGAAAACGCGAGGACATGCAAAGATACACACGGAACTGAAGTCGTCAGATCCGTTGGACATCAGGCTATACCACAAGCGAAGCATATTTACACCGGTGTGCCACAAGTGTGAAGTGCATTAGCATTAACTAGATTATTGACTCTAGTGCAAGTGGGAGTCTGTAGGAGATATGCCCTAGAGGCAATAATAAATGATATTATTTATCTCCGAGTTCATAATTATGTTTATGTTCCATGCTATAACTGCTATGGTTCTCGAGTCTGCAATAACCACGAGGCTCGGAGGAAGACTCATATGCACGTGTGGAATAATAAATGGTAAAATGTATTCCTAGTCTGGCCTCTAAGACTAGCTCAAGTGTTGCATGATGGTTATGCTTTCCTGATCATGGGCATGTCTATGTCACCAACCTTGAGGGCATAATGTTAAGAGAACATTTGTGTTGAATCGACCCGGCATGATGTTATGCTATGAGATTCATTCGTCACAATTTTATTGGTACATAACACAGAGATGGTTAACGTTTGCATGATTCCTTAGACCATGAGAGTATCGAGTTTCTTCATGCTTGCTTCATGAACTTTGGGGTTTGTTAAACGTCATCCGTAAATGGGTGGCTATTACGGCGGCTTACGGGTTCATGGAAAAGTGTGTCAAGTAACTTGATAGCTCAAGATTGGGATTTGCTCCTCCGACGATGGAGAGATATCTCTGGGCCCTCTCGGTGTTACGGTATCCATCATCGTCTGGCCAGACACTTTGTTATTTGTTCACGGGGATGCCGGAATACGATAACGAGAAAAGAGAACAATACCGGTAACGAGGTAACTAGCATAGTGGACAAGTTGTTGATCCACGGGAATGCCAACATGTCTCACCTCGGGTATTTGTAACATATCACGAAGCAACAGGAATAGCACACGGCAACTGGAGGTTCACTCGAATATTTATTCGTGTGGGTATAGGGGTCAATATGGGTGTCCACGGCTCCGATGTTGATCATTGATCGGAAGGGGTTCCGGGTCATGTCTATACTTCACCGAACCTATAGGGTCACACGCTTAAGGGTCATCTATCTGCTGAATACTAGACAGGGAGTCTGAGAGAAAATCACCGAAAAAGTTTCGGACACCGAAAAGTTTCGGACAGCGGAATCGTACCGCAGAGAGAGGTCATCGGATAAGTTTCGATGATACCGAAAAGTTGTTTCGGGATACACCATTAAGTCAAATTGGTTTCGGCACATGACTGATAATTCTTGGAGGATGCCAGAATCATTCTGGAAGCTTTTTGGAATTTTCTGAGATAAAAACCGGAAATGTTCCTGAGCTGCCGGAGCCACTTCAGATACGTTTCGCAAATGAAAATCACTAAAACCGGAATTGTTTCGGAACGCGTTGAAAATCATTTTAGTGGGTACTGGAAATGTTCTTAGCCCACATAAATATTTTCAGTTCGATCAGACGCTGAAAAATGTCGTCGTGAATAGTGAAAATCAGCTTTATGGTTACTTTATGGAAAGCCACCTTTTGGGGCTTTGCTCCAAAAGATCTTGGGGATGACATGGATGGATAGGAGCCATTTTTTGGGCCCCTCATGGGGGTGTGGCCAGCCACATGGGGTATCCCCCCTTGGGGACCCTCTTGTTCCTTGGTTTCACTCCTAGGTCCTTGTGGAAGGACTTCATTCATGTGCATTTTGGGTTTTTTGTGAAACTACCCTACCCCCTTGGGATTTCCTATAAATAGGAGGTGGAGGGGCAGCCCTCCACACTCATCCCTTGCTCTCATACACATGCCATGCATTATCTGGCTTCTTCTCTCCCTCCCACGAAAAGAGTTTCGTAGAGCCGTAAGGCTGTCTGGGTTCCGGCAGGAACTAGTTCTGGACGGCGAAGCCCTGCCGGATAGATGACACCGTATGTGTGCAATTCTGTAGAGAGATCGTAGTTTCGGTCTTAGTTCGTGAGTGCCTCCCGAAGGGCTGTCCGTGTGACCGTCCGAGTTTCGAAGGTCCTCCTGAAGGGCTGTCCGAGTGACCGTTCGAGTTTCGAAGGTCCTCCCGAAGGGCTGTCCGCGACACCGTCCGGGGGGCTGTTCGACCGCCTCCTAGAGGGCTGTCTGAGGAGCAGATGAGGGTATACATCCTCGCGGTTGGGAGGTTGTAAATCCTAGCTGCGGGGATCTGCACCACCGATCGTCATCGACTCTACTTCCCGCTGCGCTACGAGTCGGTAACGAAAAAGATCAAACCTTGTATGCAGTCTCCATAGTGGTCCTGGGCTGGTGCGTAGGTCGGAAATTTTTTGTTTTCTGCTGCGTTCCCCTACACTAAGCATCCATAAATGACATCCAGAAATGATCGAGTAGCAAAGACATACATAACTAAGCATAGTTCATTACATCCACAAATGACACTTGTTCAAATGACTTAAAACATCTAGCGATTCGAATGACATGAGTTCAAACTAGAAGCTCAAGCTCGAGCATACATTTTCTACAACGGAAAAATGATCTAAAACATATAAGACGTTCAATTTTTTTGTCACGGTCAGGATTAGCCTTCAGTTGAAAATCCGACGATCCCGCCCAATTCTCCAACACACCTTTCGTTTCGCCGAACCAGGCCCATCGAGCACGGCGTTCCGGAATCTCTGACATGCCTTGTGTGATTGCCATCCAATGACCTGTCCGGGTATTCTCAAGTCCAGCTCGCGGAAGTCTTCTTTGCTCACAGAGAAAAAGATCTCCTTTGCCAAAGAATGTTTGCAAGCATATTCCATCTCATGCAGCTCATTAAGTATCCTCTTTTTTTTCTTTCACAAGACTCCGGAAAACTTTTTTCTCCTTAAGATCATAAGGTTCCTCCATGAAAGGATACTTGTTGAAATCCATCATGGCAGCAATTATCTCATCATTGCTCTTGAACCATGCTTCAAGCTCCCTCTTGATACCAAGTTGCCGCTCCGCTACAATCTTCTCAGACGGTACCGCCAGACTCATAGATGCAATGTCACAACACTTCTCATATACTATCTTCATCTCCTCCAGGGTCCTGTTTTCCATGCTACATGAAATGGAACAAACCAAAACTCAAATCAAATGATACAATACAAACACAAAGCATAACTTATTTAGAATTACCCAGGTTACATAATGTTCTCACTGGTTCAAATGACATAGGTTACATAAATGATAAGGGTACATGCCATTACAGTCCAAATGACACTACAACATCATGTGTTTCAACCCCCTCTATTTGTCCATCAACAACACATCTTTGTCATACGGCCCCGGGTTGCAACAAATGATCTGGCCAGGGTTGTTAAAGTCCATCTCATTCAGTTCATCCCTTGTTCCACACAATGCAATTTGCCTTGCAAAAGCGCGTCTATGAATTTTCTCTTCCTTCTTGAGATTGCTTATGTTTTTCTCTTTATCTTGGTATAACTTTACTTTGTCATCGTCGCACTTAGACACATAATACTTTGAAAAATCTCTACAAGCCGCATTCAATGCATCAACAACTTTGACCCACAAGTCCATCTTTTCCTCAATGACTGCACATTCACGCTTCGCCGCCGCCTCTGCGGAAGTCTCAACAAAGATGATCGATCCCATCCTACAA
Organism: Triticum aestivum; assembly: GCF_018294505.1. Lineage (NCBI taxonomy): Eukaryota > Viridiplantae > Streptophyta > Magnoliopsida > Poales > Poaceae > Triticum > Triticum aestivum. Next base: position 30,962,135 of record NC_057814.1, read on the forward strand.
GTCGAGCGATTATTATAATGGTCATCCAAGGAAAAAATCCTAACCGTCTCTTGACAAAAACTATAACCCTAGGACTGGATCGAGCTACAATTCGATAGGTAACTAATATAACGTTCGTGATATAGACATTTACTTAAGCATAACCTTAACCCTAACCATAACCTTAACCCTAACCATATCATTAAACCTAACCCTAACAAAACCCTAAATGATATTTCTTACTACCAAACAATGCTAGTGACACAATACATTGTCAAAGCACAAACATTACCCTAAATGCATCATATACATTGACTTCACCACAACAAAACCATGAACTAGAGTTTTCAACAAAATGAACAAAATGCATGATTTGAACCAACCAAATGAAGGGGTAATGGGAGAGGTACCTTGGGTGAGGTAAATGCCCATGATCCACCAGACAAATCTCAAGCAATGGAGGGGGATCTAGTGGGTGCTTGGGTGGGGGAGAAGACGGGGAGAGAGTGAGAGCTCGAAAGAGGAATGGGTGAATGAGTGGGTGGGGGAGCAGCACAACCCCAGCCCTCCCAACCATATCCAGGACCCTACCGCCAGATAACCCGGTGGTAGGTTTCAATAGCTTACCGCCAAGGTCCATGGCGGTAGGTCCCTTCGCCACGTGTCCACGGCCGTTAACTGGCAGACGACATCAGGGAACCTACCGCCACGAGGGGCGGCGGTAGCCTGTGGAACGCGACCGCCAGTTCCTCCGGCGGTAGCAAAAGGGTCAAATCTCGAAAAATTTCCAGGCCAGGGTCAGATCCTGATTTTATACGCCAAAAGGGTCAAAGCATGAAATTTTGCCTCATGAAGCGGGTGGTGGGTACCATCGTGCCCGTGTTCGACAGTGAGGCCCTATCGTGATGGTTCTTGTGGAACACTCGGTCATGGAGAGCTTCGTATGGGCGGGAGGTTGACGGTGACATCGCGGGTAATACCCGATAGAGGACATTCATGCGGTGGCGAGGGTGTACCTTGTCAACAATGTCATTGGCCCCTTCATCACGGTTGAGAAGCTCGTGGTGCACGAGATGGGATCGACATCCTACGGCCAGACCTTCGCGGCCGAGGATGACTGGAAACTTCAGTGAGCTACATACCGCCCTTGTAATGCAGGATCGCCTGCCTCCCAAGTATGACTGACATGATAATAATAATAATAATGGCTCGTATATTTATTCATACAGACAACATGTAGAATGTTAGTTTGTTTTTAGAAATCTCTTGTATTTATAAGTTGATACTGGTAATGTTCATAAACACATTTCTTCATGCTATGGTAGCTCATCTGCAGCTCCGGTGTGGTATTGAACGAGTAATCCGTCGACGCCATCATGTGGAACCAGGATAGCAGTGGTGCCCACTCCACCAACTTGGCCTACAACCTCCACCTCAACTGGTCACATGACCATGACCTGGAAGGGCGGCAAAGAGAAATGTTCTACGGGCTTATGCATCAGAATCGTCTATGGTGCAACGATCGATTGCAGAGGCGGGGCCTTTGGGGCTGTTTTTTTCTTTCAATTTTTCACTCTACTCCACTCCACTATCGCTTGATCTACGCCATGTTTTTCATGCGTTATCTACTAAATCAATGAATGCGAGCAAGCGTTGGAGCTTTCAGAAAAAACATACAAAGATCATAAAGTGCTGATGCACGTAACGTACCATACGTTTTCTTTGCTATTAGTTTTATCATTTTTGCAGACAAACTCTAGTAGAGTCGTCATAGACCCCTCGGCTTGTATAATTTATGGAGCATGCTTATATTCAGCCCATAAAGTTTTCATATCTTGGGGAAGGGCACATTGATATGGAGGGGCCTCCATCTTTAATTGCTCAAGCAGGAAGTATCAATCCGACATCTTTCATCGCAAAAAAAAAAGAAAAAAGAAAAAAAAAACCCGACATCTTCATTCCGCGTGCAGCTTGGCCAATAGTATTGTCATCCATACGACTACCAATTCCAACCCTCCCAATACCACACGCTTCCTCATGTGACAAACATAGCCAACCTTATTTGGCCGGTCCTGGCGATACATAGCAGTATAGCACTCATGCTATATTTTCTAGAAAAGAATGAAGTTACCGTTTATGGGATCAGGCCCCCTATTTTACGCTCAGCCAGCAAACGAACATGAGACACTTTGTGGGCCGGTGGCACATCTTGCTGGGGTGGTGCCGGAGGTGGGTGACGAACGTTGGTGTCAAGCTAAGAGATGTTCTGCTATCATTTCAATTTTATCATGTTGTTCTTTACGTGACTTATACTTTAATCTTTATGATATGAATAAGACATGTATTACCATGCAAAAAAGAAGTTTTTATGCAAGCAAGGGAAGGCATTCATTCACATTGGTTAAACATAGAGGGTGAAGTTTTGTTGTTGTTGCTGTCTCTCCCCTCCATAGACTGGAGATTCTCTTTCCTTGCACGAATCCAGAGCACCACCTCCGGAGATATTCCGACGATCAAGATAATCTTCCCTTGGACTTCAGAACGGATAAAAAGCCCTCATGCATGACTGCTGAGAAAAGATATCACTCTTATTCTCCCAGATTAATAAAATAATTAGCATTTTCTTAATTATGCGCACTAGTTAGTTTTTTTGCTTTGATGATTCCATGATAACGAGTTCGATTATGTACCACTTCGCAGCCGCACCCTCTATGAAGTTATTATTTTGACCTGTACCCTTTAGTTTGCACATATTTTTCTTATTTTTATTTATTTTTAAAACGAAGGCTTAAGAAGAGCCCGACTTTGAATTAACAAAGCCATCAACCGGCCAGTGATTGCACAAGGCCATCATTACAGCACTGCCGTCTAGACAACACCCAACACCACACACAAAGAAAAGAAACACAACAATGTCCCAAAGATACAGTGGAGCTGGGCACACAACTTACAATGCAACCCATTTTACAAGCAACTGAAAATGGAGGAATAAAACCTCTGCTTGCAAAATGAGAAACCCTACATATTTGAACATGGGTGGAGAAGAAGAACGCCAAGGGCAATGCCGGCCGACTAGGTAACGATCTGGCCGAACGCCGGCCCTGAGAACCAAAAAGGAACCACAACCCCTACACCCTCGCCAAAGGACCCTACCCCCTCATCCTGGCTCGAAGGATGCCGCACCGTCAAGCGAGGAATGTGTTCACCCTAGAACAGGAAAGATGTGGTCTTGAGGTCTCAGGAGCAGAGCAGATGCATGTGACTGAAGGAAATATGCCCTAGAGGCAATAATAAAGATGTTATTTATATTTCCTTATATCATGATAAATGTTTACTATTCATGCTAGAATTGTATTAAACATAAAGTTAGTACATGTGTGAATACATAGACAAACAGAGCGTCACTAGTATGCCTCTACTTGACTAGCTCGTTGAATCAAAGATGGTTAAGTTTCCCAGCCATAGACATGAGTTGTCATTTGATTAACGGGATCACATAATTATAGAATGATGTGATTGACTTGACCCATTCTGTTAGCTTAGCACTTGATCGATTAGTATGTTGCTATTGCTTTCTTCATGACTTATACATGTTCCTATAACTATAAGATTATGCAACTCCCGAATACCGGAGGAACACTTTGTGTGCTACAAAACATCACAACGTAACTGGGTGATTATAAAGGTGCTCTATAGGTGTCTCCGATGGTACTTGTTGAGTTGGCATAGATAGATATTAGGATTTCTCACTCCGATTGTCGGAGAGGTATCTCTGGACCCTCTCGGTAATGCACATCACTATAAGCCTTGCAAGCAATGCAACTAATGAGTTAGTTGCGGGATGATGTATTACGGAACGAGTAAAGAGACTTGCCGGTAACGAGGTTGAACTAGGTATTGAGATACCGACGATCGAATCTCAGGCAAGTAACATACCAATGACAAAGGGAACAACGTATGTTGTTATGCGGTTTGACCGATAAAGATCTTCATAGAATATGTGGGAGCCAATAGTAGCATCCAGGTTCCACTATTGGTTATTGCCCGGAGACGTGTCTCGGTCATGTCTACATGGTCCTCGGACCCGTAGGGTCCGCACGCTTAACGTTAGGTGACGATCGGTATTATGAGTTATGTGATTTGATGACCGAAGTTTGTTTGGAGTCCCGGTTGAGATCGGGGACATGACAAGGAGTCTCGAAATGGTCGAGACGTAAAGATCGATATATTGGAAGGCTATATTCGGACATCGGAAAGGTTTCGAGTGATTCAGGTATTTTTCGGAGTACCGGATAGTTACGGGAATTCGTATTGGGCCTTAATGGGCCATACGAGAAAGGAGAGAAAGGCCTCAAGGGTGGCCGCGCCCCTTCCCCATGAACTGGTTCGAATTGGACAAGGGAAAGGGGGCGCCCCCTTACTTCCTTTTCCTTCTCCCTTCCCCTTTTCCTATTCCATGTGGGAGGTGGAATCCTACTAGGACTAGGGAGTCCTAATAGGACTCCACACTTTGGGCGTGCCCTATGGGGGCCGGCCTCCTCCTCCCTCCATCCTTAGTACTCTTTGACAGATCCGTTGACTAAACTTATCTCACAAGCAAAACATGATCACACCTTAGTACTCTTTGAGTGTTAATCACATGGCGATGTGAACTAGATTACTGACTCTAGTAAACCCTTTGAGTGTTGGTCACATGGCGATGTGAACTATGGGTGTTAATCACATGATGATGTGAACTATTTGTGTTAAATCACATGGCGATGTGAACTAGATTATTGACTCTAGTGCAAGTGGGAGACTGAAGGAAATATTCCCTAGAGGCAATAATAAAGTTGTTATTTATATTTCCTTATATCATGATAAATGTTTATTATTCATGCTAGAATTGTATTAACCGGAAACTTAGTACATGTGTGAATACATAGACAAACAGAGTGTCACTAGTATGCCTCTAATTGACTAGCTCGTTGAATCAAAGATGGTTAAGTTTCCTAGCCATAGACATGAGTTGTCATTTGATTAACGGGATCACATAATTAGAGAATGATGTGATTGACTTGACCCATTCCGTTAGCTTAGCACTTGATCGTTTAGTGTGTTGCTATTGCTTTCTTCATGACTTATACATGTTCCTATAACTATGAGATTATGCAACTCCCGAATACCTAAGGAATACTTTGTGTGCTACCAAACATCACAACGTAACTGGGTGATTATAAAGGTGCTCTACAGGTGTCTCCGATGGTATTTGTTGAGTTGGCATAGATCGAGATTATGATTTGTCACTCCGATTGTCGGAGAGGTATCTCTGGGCCCTCTGAGTAATGCACATCACTATAAGCCTTGCAAGCAATGCAACTAATGAGTTAGTTGCGGGATGATGTATTACGGAACGAGTAAAGAGACTTGCCGGTAACGAGATTGAACTAGGTATTGAGATACCGACGATCGAATCTCGGGCAAGTAACATACTGATGACAAAGGGAACAACATATGTTGTTATGCGGATTGACCGATAAAGATCTTCGTAGAATATGTGGGAGCCAATATGAGCATCCAGGTTCCGATATTGGTTATTGACCGGAGACGTGTCTCGGTCATGTCTACATGGTTCCCGAACCCGTAGGGTCCGCACGCTTAACGTTAGGTGACAATCAGTATTATGAGTTATGTGATTTGATGACCGAAGTTCGTTCGAAGTCCCGGTTGAGATCGGGGACATGAAAGGAGTCTCGAAATGGTCGAGACGGAAAGAACGCTATATTTGAAGGCTATATTCGGACATCGGAAAGGTTCCGAGTGATTCGGGTATTTTTCGGAGTACCGGAGAGTTACGGGAATTCTTATTGGGCCTTAATGAGCCATACGGGAAAGGAGAGAAAGGCCTCAAGGGTCGCCGCGCCCCTTCCCAATGATCTGGTCCGAATTGGACTAGGGAAAGGGGGCACCCCCTTCCTTCCTTCTCCTTCTCCCTTCCCTTTTCCTATTCCATGTGGGAGGTGGAATCCTACTAGGACTAGGGAGTCCTAGTAGGACTCCACACTTTGGGCGCGCCCTATGGGGTCTGGCCTCCTCCTCCCTCCATCCTTTATATATGTGGCCAGGGGGCATCCCATAGACACACAAGTTGATTGTTCCAAGCCGTGTGCGGTGCCCCCTCCACCATAATCCACCTCGGTCATATCGTAACGGTGCTTAGGCGAAGCTTGGCGTCGGTAGCAACATCATCACCGTCATCACGCCGTCGTGTGGACGGAACTCTCCTGCGAGGCTCTGCTGGATCGGAATTCATGGGACGTCATTGAGCTGAACGTGTGCTGAACTCAGAGGTGCCGTGCGTTCGATGCTTGGATAGGTCGGATCGTGAGGACGTACGACTATATCAATCACGTTGTCATAACGCTTCCGCTTTCGGTCTACGAGGGTACGTGGACACACTCTCCCCTCTCGTTGCCATGCATCACCATGATCTTGCGTGTGCGTAGGAAATTTTTGAAATTACTACGTTCCCCAACACTGGTATCAGAGCCAGGTTTATGCGTAGATGTTATATGCACGAGTAGAACACAAGTGAGTTGTGGGCGATACTAGTCATACTGCTTACCAGCATGTCATACTTTGATTCAGCGGTATTGTTGGATGAAGCGACACGGACCGACATTACGCGTACGCTTACGCGAGACTGGTTCTACCGACGTACTTCGCAGACAGGTGGCTGGCGGGTGTCAGTTTCTCCAACTTTAATTGAATCGAGTGTGGCTACGCCCGGTCCTTGTGAAGGTTAAAACAACACATACTTGACGAAATATCGTTGTGGTTTTGATGCATAGGTAAGAACGGTTCTTGCTCAGCCCTTAGCAGCCACGTAAAACTTGCAACAACAAAGTAGAGGATGTCTAACTTGTTTTTGCAGGGCATGTTGTGATGTGATATGGTCAAGACATGATGCCAAGTTTTAATGTATGAGATGATCATGTTTTTGTAACAGAGTTATCGGCAACTGGCAGGAGCCATATGGTTGTCGCTTTATTGTATGAAATGCAATCGCCATGTAATTGCTTTACTTTATCACTAAGCGGTAGCGATAGTCGTAGAAGCAATAGTTGGCGAGACGACAACGATGCTACGATGGAGATCAAGGTGTCGCGCCGGTGATGATGGTGATCATAACGGTGCTTTGGAGATGGAGATCAAAGGCACAAGATGATGATGGCCATATCATATCACTTATATTGATTGCATGTGATGTTTATCCTTTATGCATCTTATTTTGCTTAGTTCGACAGTAGCATTATAAGATGATCTCTCACTAAATTTCAAGGTACAAGTGTTCTCCCTGAGTATGCACCGTTGCGACAGTTCTTCGTGCTGAGACACCACGTGATGATCGGGTGTGATAAGCTCTACGTTCACATACAACGGGTGCAAGCCAGTTTTGCACACGTAGAATATTCGGGTTAAACTTGATGAGCCCAGCATATGCAGATATGGCCTCGGAACACTGGAGACCAAACGGTCGAGCGTGAATCATATAGAAGATATGATCAACATAGTGATGTTCACCATTGAAAACTACATCTCACGTGATGATCGGACATGGTTTAGTTGATATGGATCACGTGATCACTTAGATGATTAGAGGGATGTCTATCTAAGTGGGAGTTCTTATGTACTATAATTAATTGAACTTTAATTTATCATGAACTTTGTCCTGGTAGTATTAGAATATCTATGTTGTAGATCAATAGCTCGCGTTTAGCTCCCCTGTTTTATTTTTGATATGTTCCTAGAAAAAACTAAGTTGAAAGATGTTAGTAGCAATGATGCGGATTGGATCCGTGATCCGAGGATTATCCTCATTGCTGCACAGAAGAATTTTGTCCTTGATGCACCGCTAGGTGACAGACTGATTGCAGGAGCAAATGCATACGTTATGAACGTTTGGCAAGCTCGATATGATGACTACTTGATAGTTTAGTGCACCATGCTTTACGGCTTAGAATCGGGGCTTCAAAGACGTTTTTGAAACGCCACGGAGCATGTGAGATGTTCCAAGAGTTGAAATTAGTATTTCAGACTCATGCCCAAGTCGAAAGGTATGAAACATTTGACAAGTACTTTGCCTACAAGATGGAGGAGAATAGCTCAGCTAGTGAGCATGTGCTCAGAATGTCTATGTAGTACAATCACTTGAATCAAGTGGGAGTTAATCTTCCAGATAAGATAGTGATTGACAGAGTTCTCTAGTCAATATCACTAAGTTATTAGAACTTCGTGATGAACTATAATATGCAAGGGATAACGGAAACGATTCCCAAGCTCTTCGTGATGCTGAAATCAGCGAAGGTAGAAATCAAAAAGGAGCATCAAGTGTTGATGGTTAACAAGACCACTAGTTTCAACAAAAGGGTAAAGGGATAGAAAGGGAACTTGAAGAAGAATGACAAGCACGTTGTCACTCCCGTGAAGAAACCCAAAGCTAGACTTGAGCCTGAAACTGAGTGCTTCTACTGCAAGGGATTAATCACTAGAAGCAGAACTACCCCAAATAATTGGTGGATAAGAAGGATGGCAAAGTGAACAAAAGTATATTTGATATACATGTTATTTATGTGTACTTTACTAGTGTTTTTAACAACCCCTCAGTATTTGATACTAGTTTTTGTTGCTAAGAGTAGTAACTCGAAACGGGAGTTGCACAATGAACATAGACTAGTTAAGGGTGAAGTGACGATGTGTGTTGGAAGTGGTTCCAAGATTGATATGATCATCATCGCACACTCCCTATACTTTCGAGATTAGTGTTGAACCTAAATAAATGTTATTTGGTGTTTGCGTTGAGCATGAATATGATTTGATCATGTTTATTGCAATACGGTTATTCATTTAAAGTCAGAGAATAATTGTTGTTCTGTTTACATGAATAAAACCTTCGATGGTCATACACCCAATGAAAATAGTTTGTTGGATCTTGATCGTAGTGATACACGTATTCATCATATTGAAGCCAAAAAGATGCAAAGTTAATAATGATAGTGCAACTTAATTGTGGCACTGTCGTTTAGGTCATATTGGTGTAAAACGCATGAAGAAACTCCATGCTGATGGGCTTTTGGAATCACTTGATTATGAATCACTTGATGCTTGCGAACCATGCCTTATGGGCAAGATGACTGAGAGTCCGTTCTCCGGAACAGTGGAGCGAGCAACAGACTTGTTGGAAATAATACATACTGATGTACGCGGTCCGATGAGTGTTGAGGCTCGTGGCGGGCATCGTTATTTTCTGACCTTCACAGATGATTTGAGCAGATATGGGTATATCTACTTGATGGAAACATAAGTCTGAAACATTTGAAAAGTTCAAAGAAATTCAGAGTGAAGTGGAAAATCATCGTAACAAGAAAATAAAGTTTATACGACCTGATCGCGGAGACGAATATTTGAGTTATGAGTTTGGTCTTCATTTGAAACAATGTGGAATAGTTTCGCAACTCACTCCACCTGGAACACCACAGCGTAATTGTGTGTCCGAACGTCATAATCGCACTTTATTAGATATGATGCGATCTATGATGTCTCTTACCAATTTACCACTATCGTTTTGGGGTTATGCATTAGAGACAACTGCATTCACGTTAAATAGGGCACCATATAAATCCGTTGAGACGACACCGTATGAACTGTGGTTTGGCAAGAAACCTAAGCTGTCGTTTCTTAAAAGTTTGGGGCGGCGATGCTTATGTGAAAAAGTTTCAACCTGATAAGCTCGAACCCAAATCGGAGAAGTGCATCTTCATAGGATACCAAAACGAAATTGTTGGGTACACCTTCTATCACAGATCCGAAGGCAAGATATTCGTTGCTAAGAATGGGTTCTTTCTAGAGAAGGAGTTTCTCTCGAAAGAAGTGAGTGGGAGGAAAGTAGAACTTGATGAGGTAATTATACCTCCTCCCGAATTGGAAAGAAGTTCATCACAGAAATCAGTTCTAGTGATGCCTACACCAATTACTGTGGAAGTTAATGATGATGATCATGAAACTTCAGATCAAGTTACTACCGAACCTCGTAGGTCAGCCAGAGTAAGGTCCGCACCAGAGTGGTACGGTAATCCTGTTCTGGAGGTCATGTTACTTGACTATGACGAACCTACGAACTACGAGGAAGCGATGGTGAGCCCAGATTCCACGAAATGGCTTGAGGCCATGAAATCTGAGATGGGATCCATGTATGAGAACAAACTGTGAACTTTGGTTGACTTGCCCAATGATCGGCAAGCCATAGAAAATAAATGGATCTTCAAGAGGAAGACGGGCGCTGATAGTAGTGTTACTATCTACAAAGCTGGACTTGTCGAAAAAGGTTTTTGACAAAGTTCAAGGTGTTGACTACGATGAGATTTTCCCACTCATAGCAATGCTTAAGTCTGTCCGAATCATGTTAGCAATTGCCACATTTTATGAAATCTGGCAAATGGATGTCAAAACTACATTCCTTAACAGATTTCTTAAAGAAGAGTTGTATATGATGCAACCAGAAGGTTTTGTCGATCCTAAAAGTGCTAACAAAATGTGCAAGCTCCAGCGATCCATCTATGGACTGGTGCAAGCATCTCGGAGTTGGAATATATGCTTTTATGAGTTGATCAAAGCATATGGTTTTATACATACTTGCAGTGAAGCCTGTATTTACAAGAAAGTGAGTGGGAGCACTACAACATTTCTGATAAGTATATGTGAATGACATATTGTTGATCGGAAATAATGTAGAATTTTCAGGAAAGCATAAAGGAGTATTTGAAAGGAGTTTTTCAAAGAAAGACCTCGGTGAAGCTGCTTACATATTGAGCATCAAGATCTATAGAGATAGATCAAGACGCTTGATAAGTTTTTTCAATGAGTACATACCTTGACAAGTTTTTGAAGTAGTTCAAAATGGAACAGTCAAAGAAAGAGTTCTTGCCTGTGTTGCAAGGTGTGAAATTGAGTAAGACTCAAAGCCCGACCACGGCAGAAAATAGAAAAAGAATGAAAGTCATTCCCTATGCCTCAGCCATAGGTTCTATAAAGTATGCCATGCTGTGTACCAGACCTATTGTATACCCTGCCCTGAGTTTGGCAAGGAAGTACAATTTTGATCTAGGAGTAGATCACTGGACAACGGTAAAAAATTATCCTTAGAGGACTAAGGAAATATTTCTCGGTTATGGAGGTGATAAGGAGTTCGTCGTAAAGAGTTACGTCGATGCAAGCTTTGACACCGATCTGGATGACTCTAAATCCAGATACATATTGAAAGTGGGAGCAATTAGCTAAAGTAGCTCCGTGCAGAGCATTGTACACATAGAAATTAGCAAAATACATACGGATCTGAATTTGACAGACCCGTTGACTAAACTTATCTCACAAGCAAAACATGATCACACCTTAGTACTCTTTGAGTGTTAATCACATGGCGATGTGAACTAGATTACTGACTCTAGTAAACCCTTTGAGTGTTGGTCACATGGCGATATGAACTATGGGTGTTAATCACATGGTGATGTGAACTATTTGTGTTAAATCACATGGCGATGGGAACTAGATTATTGACTCTAGTGCAAGTGGGAGACTGAAGGGAAATATGCCCTAGAGGCAATAATAAATTTGTTATTTATGTTTCCTTATATCATGATAAATGTTTATAATTCATGCTAGAATTGTATTAACCGGAAACTTAGTACATGTGTGAATACATAGACAAACAGAGTGTCACTAGTATGCCTCTACTTGGCTAGCTCGTTGAATCAAAGATGGTTAAGTTTCCTAGCCATAGACATGAGTTGTCATTTGATTAACGGGATCACATCATTAGAGAATGATGTGATTGACTTGACCCATTCCGTTAGTTTAGCACTTGATCGTTTAGTATGTTGTTATTGCTGTCTTCATGACTTATACATGTTCCTATAACTATGAGATTATGCAACTCCTGAATACCGGAGGAACACTTTGTGTGCTAGAAAACGTCACAACGTAACTGGGTGATTATAAAGGTGCTCTACAGGTGTCTCCGATGGTACTTGTTGAGTTGGCATAGATAGAGATTAGGATTTGTCACTCCGATTGTCGGAGAGGTATCTCTGGGCCCTCTCGGTAATGCACATCACTATAAGCCTTGCAAGCAATGCATCTAATGAGTTAGTTGCGGGATGATGTATTACAGAACGAGTAAAGAGACTTGCCGGTAACGAGATTGAACTAGGTATTGAGATACCGACGATAGAATCTCGGGCAAGTAACATACCGATGACAAAGGGAACAACGTATGTTGTTATGCGGTTTGACCGATAAAGATCTTCATAGAATATGTGTGAGCCAATATGAGCATCCAGGTTCCACTATTG